>NC_091139.1:25793631-26112626 GCF_041381155.1 Argopecten irradians
CTCTAAATCATTTTTAAATACTACGGGGAAATATTAGCATACATTGTATCAAAAACCATTTAAATACGGTATTTTTACCGGGTTAATATCACACGAAATATGTGATGGGCAGGTTGACTAAATGGTTATTTGCAGATGACGTTTTACATATTCGGTATAGCACTCTGAATGTGTTCTACGCGTGCAGTCTATAGTGCCCCTAGGAGGTAAGGACAAAGAATCTTACCCCCACAGAAGTGCCGGATATCTCTGTCGAGGAAGTGGGGTAGAAAAAAAGGTTCATAATGTTGCAAGGACAGTGTAGGCTTTTATGTACAATATTACAATATATTACTCCTGTACTATCAGTTATTTTATTTGTTATACATATGTATTTCTTTTCCACACAGTACAAGAGTGGAAAAATTCATACCTGTGCTTTACCTAAATAGAAACAAATATCCATATTATCAGATTTGACAAGTGTTTCGGATCTTTACCGTATTTTCTATTGGGGTATTTGGAGTGAATGTACTGGTTGATATTTCTATGCATGTAGCCTTTTCCTAAAAAATGAAATAACACTTTTTGTGCATTATCATTACGATGATTTTAGAGTTGATAGAATCTTATTATTATTTTTATGACGATTATTAGAGTGAATTATTTCTAAAGCTAACATCTTAAATCTATATTTCCTGTGGATATTGAAGAGCTGAAATGGACATCAATAATTATATATTATTATTATTATTATATATTTACAGATATGATCACTTGTACGATATAGTTCATATTAGGATTGGAAATCGTTTGTATTGTGCACGGTGGTATAAATGCAATTGGAGACAGTCGTATTTAATGTAGCGCGTTACAAAATTAGGTTGCATTTTCAATCGCAATCCCTCTTTTTTCTATTCATTGTATTTAGTTTTAAATGGGTGGTATATTGGTGTCCATTTATGTGTTTGCTTATGCTTATGGCAGATTTATTCACTTATAGGATGTTAATTTTGTGAACATCAGTGATCCTCTAAGAGTGGCCCTAGGAAAACCGACCCTTAGATTTTGAAAATTGACCCTATTTTTCAGGAACTTTATTAACATTTCTTTGTCAATGGCCCCTCAAGAATGCCCAATACTTGAAAATGACCCACACATTTTTTTCAGTTAAAATGGTCCTGCAACATTCTTAATACACTAAGTACTTTATGTTTGCTATATAATGAAGAAATGGGAACAGCATATATATACAGTCAAACCTAAAATGGACTTTGTAGCCAAGTGGTCGCAACCAAGGCGAAAAATAGTGTAAAATTGAGACCATTTGTCCAATTTGACCACAAATAAATTGTTCTTATTAGTCAAGTGGTCGTTACACAGAGATAATAATTAAGGAACGCTTTGTTGTAATTAAAATAACGTTCGTTTACAATTTCGTGAACATATATCTTTTTGGTGTTTGTCATTGTTCACGCGTCATAGACAAATGGTGATTATTGGAGTAAATTAGGATTGCAATGGTAAAGATGACAGCCAGAGCTAGGTGCAGATTGTGATAACAACTTTATGTGTACCTTAATATGAAAAGTAATGGCATAATGCGATCAGAGGGGACAAATATGTTAAATATTAACAGACTGGGACCCAAATACTGACCTAAAAGGGAACGAGGGAGAAGGCAAATCGAGGCACTGATATTGAAGGTTAGGAATGCTATTTATGTGATTTTATTGTTTGGTTAATGTCCCTTGTTTATAGCCGTATTCCAATTAAGGCAATAAGTTGGCCTCAGTACAGAAAATCACTGACATGGATATCGGCATTTTCTTTGCTGGGAAAGCACTAGGAAATATTATACCTGTATGTACCTTAATTCAGCCACTGATGTGATCAAATCGTGCAGAGGGCGCATGTAGGCGTTATCTTCCATGCATACATGAATATGATACTAGTCATTTCTACCATGATAAAAATTTATAAGGAGCAGATCTAGCACAAGGTAGTCATCTGTCAACTTAATCGTGAATTTTGTGCTGAAGCAAAAAACACACTCAATCGGTAAATATTACCTATCACATAGAGTAAATATAATGATCTTACAAGATAAAAAAACACATAGTGGGTGAATGAATGGGATGGCCAATCAAGTAACAGTTTTTAAAATCTAGAAAGAAAATGGATGTACTATGACCAGAAAATCCCTCCTGTCAAGCATATAGAGCATGCAAGCTATTTCTATACAGTCTGTTTCAAGATGAAATAATTTAGCGACAGCCATGAAGTTAACTTACATCATGTAGGGAATACTACATACATATTACCCAAACACACTCAACCATGAACACGGTCATCATACGTGTACGCATTGCATCACAATGCCACATATGTATTACTATAAACGAATCTTTTTTCCCATTTGTATATTTTTAGTATCAGCAACATATTTGTATTATCCACTATGCATAATGATCCTATAAGTATAATTAAGGTGTGAAGCCCAATTGTTACACAGTCTTAGAACGACTAATATTCACATGCAGGTTGTGTCCTTCAACGAAGACCACTCATCTGAATGTGATATCTGAATAATAGTCTTATGTCTACAAGTATTTACCTTCTGATCTTGTTTGGTGGACAAAGAACAGATACAAGTGAATTTGTAGAAAGGCAATCTTTCTGTTAGTCATATCTGTGTAAAATCTGCGTCGATGTCATTGGAGAACCCGGAAGTATATCAGGTATATGATGACCTATTTCGAGGTTTGACTGCTTACGAACAGAAGTCTTTTTAATCACAAACAACTTGTGTTAGGTGGGAAAACATACAATCAAGCAATCTCACCTAGATACATGTGTATCACAAATAACTAAATAAAAAATTATTATGGTGTGAATATGTAAATTTTATAATGAACGGAAACATGACTAGCAGGTTTTACAGTTGATGCAATGAAAAGGGTCGGTATTTACGTCAATCAATCATAAGATGTTTGCTGTTGATAACATGTGTGATATATACGTGGCGTTTTTTCGAGATTTTCCCAATATTTCATGCTTTTAGCTTTTTTACTGTCTGATTCACAGGCATTCAATAAATGCCCAATTTTCGACAATATATGCTTTTGCGTTTCTTTTCAGCATAATTACTAGCATAGTCAATGCTAAATATTGCGTATGAAGTGGACAGTCTGGTTTTATTAATTTAACGTCCTATTAACAGCCAGGGTCATTTAAGGACGTACCAGGTTTGTTGGTGGGAAAAAGCCGGAGTACCCAGAGAAAAACCACCGACCAGCGCTCATTACCTGGCAACTGCCTCACATGGGATTCGAACTCGCGACTCAGAGATGGAGGGATTGTGGTAATATGTCGGGACATCTTTAACCACTTCTACCAAGCCACGAAATCAGTTGTTGACATATATGTATATTTGTTAGTTTTTTTTCTTTCTCAAAAGCTACAAACACTTAGAATCATATTCAATATTTAGACACATTTAGTGACATCGCCGTAATGTGTACTTATCTAGAGGAGGTTTTTAGGTCGTTTATGCTTTAATTGTTATGCACAAAGCCATGACTGTTTTGTATGTTATTACACTACATAGTCTCTTACGTACTACATGTTATAGCGTATCCAATGGTGAATCTTTCGAAAGTTGCAGTACTGCTGATAAAAATAGTTTTGTAATTCAAACAAATAATGAACGATCGGTGTCGTTTGCTAACACCTTTTTCATTAATAAGCAATAAAGATTCACAATGGCAGTTGTTGAATGGATAGTTAACACATTACGTTTATTGCCATATCTGTAGTATTGATTTATCAGTATTCAAATGGAGACAATGTTTTGTTAACACAAACACATACTACCAGATCAAAGTTTCTGTACACGATACCCAATTAGGGTTCACGATTTTTCGTGTGGCAGGTTCGTATAGGGAAATAAAAGTATCTTATTATCTAACAAAAATATGAACAAGGCAATACTGTATGTTGGGATTTCATTAAACCTTATAACTATTTAAAGAAATAATAATAGCAAACTTCCTTATATGATTTCGGTTTGATTTTACAATATGCAAATTATTAAATTTTAAATTTCGTACATTGTGCTACATCTTTCTGGTTGCTGTGCGGAGTTAATACCAATAGTGTTGGGGGCCAGAAGAGAGGACTACGCTCAGGTCCTACCCAAGCACTCCTATATCCAGACAGGAAATAAAATAATAAATGCTTTAAATTGATGCAGGGTCTGTACACTTTTACATGAGACGTCATTTCCGGTTATGTGGTATGAGGATGTAGAACGTTGGTGGAAACCGGAAGGAGTTTGTAATGAGTTTGTAATGATGATAAAAGTTGGAAATGAAATAAATTAGTTTGTTTTAAATTTTGTATTTTTTAAATATGTTGAATGTAATTTTTCAAAGAATAGGTCCGCATAATATGTTTGCATTTGACGTTAAAACTGCCGAAGCCGTTTTCGACATAGCATTATTATTGGTCTAGTCTATCAATGGTTCCTTTTATCAATGAGACCCTAAAAATAAGAACCGTTTATAGTGTATATTTGTGTATAATTCAACCTATTCATGGTCACCATGAAAGATAAACAGAAACAAATCAAAATATTAATCCACCTGTTACAACACCTGACAAAACATTTGTACCACCCACAACTTGTTGAATTAAAGACTTATAGACAGATAATGACTCTTTATTATTATAATTGAGTATTTTTGAGGTGTCTGTTGAATGAACAAAACATGCAATATAATACTGCTAATGTCCCATGTGGAAAATGGTGTTAAACTAATATTTATAGAGTCTACAATGGTGGTATAACACCATGTGGATCTCCAAAATGGTCCTTCATTGTTATAATATGAAGTAGTATTGAGTACTAAGAACACAATTAGGCGCATTAAAGTGTCGTATTTCATTACCTTCCACATGGCCCCCAGTAATGAGTGTCATCGTGAACAAATAAAGAACGCGGCGAAGTCGGCCAGAAGTTAAGCAGGTAGCTAAATGCGACATTGTCTTTATATAATGTTTAAATCAGCATACAGCAAGAGGAACATGTATATATCTCTGTAAGCACTGGGCACCGTCGGCAATAATATATGTACAATACATCAAATATTAAAATCATTTTTTCGGCCAACGACGTCGTGAAATTGTTTTGCTTTGGAACATCTAGTCAGCCGTGGTAGGTTGAAACGTATTAGAATTCCCCATACTTGTAGTGCTGTGTAACGGGGCGCATTAGGGGATAGTCAAAATTGTACGCTATACAGGTTTTGACGAGTAATTTATTTTTCCTATGAGATATCGTAGAAAGAATTACACTGGACTACCTATAAGTTAAATTTTAACCTGATACTTTAGGCATTATTGCCCGACTGTTCAACTTTAATGCATCTACAATATCTTTTCATATTTAGTGTCGCTGACAAGCGATGAGCACGAAAATACTACGTCATAATCCTTTGAAGTATTCTATTTCATCTTGCAAAGACAATTCAGATTAAATCAGATAGAGAATAAAAATGACCAAATATATGAACTGTATGAAATAAAACAGCAATATCTTGATATTGTGTCGCTGAAAAAGCGATGAGCACGTAATAAACTATGGGGGCGTCATATCCTTTGAAAATGTATTTATCGCGAAGACAATTCAGATTAAAATCATACGTAGAGAATAAAGACCAAATATACCAAACTGTATGAAATAAAAACAAAATATCATCTTCAATTAAATAATTACTGTACAACAGTACATAATATTAAGTAAACAAGGAATACATGATATTCTTCTACGAACTGTTTAGTGGACCCATTACAACATTCGCTTATACGTACGTTCAGAATAGCTATATGTGTTTTGTAAAGTTCAATGCGAGTGGGTATAGGGGGACTTCGAGTTGAGTAAGTAAGGTCATCAATAAAAAATCCTAATCGCTTGTTGGGGAAGATAGTGCTTCGAAATGATGGCAATGTGGTCGAGTCTATGTGGTTTGTATATGGTCGGGTATAGTTAAATAATACAAAGTATATGGTTTGGAAATATAAGTTCGATGTTAATAAAACATATGTCATACATATAGCTATATACAAACATGATATGTTATAATATCTTTCCATGTTCTAGCTTTAAATGTTGATAGATATGGGAAATCCTTGCAAACAAGTTCGATCAGTCTTTAATACATTGTACATGTACATGTCATGTCAAATCAGCTTCATTTACGGGGTTTATATCATAGAAAAATTGTTTGTTGTTACAGTTGGCTTATGTATAACAATTGCATGTCATTGATATCGCTATATACCTGGTTGGTTATTCCGTTACAGATACTAAGCTTATAATATACACATTGAATGATCTAGGAAATTAAGAAATTACTCTTGTACCTGATTTGTACAAAGTAATGATGATAATTTGAAACATATCATAGTTATTATTCGATAAACTGTGGGTCATATCCGAAACATGGCGTTTAGTTGTTTACTTTTCCTCTTGTACAATCAGTCGTTCTAAATCTTGGGTGCCGTGCTTTCATAGGTTTCCTGTTGGTTGCATTTCCCAAGTCGATTGTTTCGTAATGTCCATCTATAATAAAAAAAAATCGTGGTAATATTGTGCAAAAGAATAAACTCAAAAACACATTAAAAAAAATTTTTTTCTAAATATTTTTGTACTGATATGCCACCATTCCTGTGCAAAAGATCCACTTTCTACTTAGATTATATATTTTATCAGGGAACAATTGTTTTCACATGGTTCTAAGACCTCGCGATAGCGAAACGCTGATTGTCATCAAAAGTTGTCTCCTTCTGAAACCAGATTTAGAAACTCATCTTATTTAACTGCCGCCATTTTAGACCAAACTTAGTTGTTGTTTTCACTAAGACCTAACGAAAAGATCATCATCTGATAATACTTGATTTTAGACTAATTGTTTTACCACATCATATCACTTAGCTTTGTCCTGTCGAATTTTATTTCAAACAAACAAAAATGCAAGAGTTTCCATTGGCATTAAATAACCATGAAATTCGGAGTTTTAACTCATTGAATAGCTGGCATTGTATGTTTTTATGACTGTCTTCACACATGCTTTGCAATAACAAGACGAATACGAACCATTTTCCTGCTCTTTTCTGAGGGTGGATCTTAATCTACAAAGGAAAAATATTGTATACACTTATATGATGAGTATCCGTAAAATATACATACTACAAAGTAATTACATTGTGAAAGAGCTGGTATACCGTAAATACGTTAGACTGACGCAACACTCGTAACAAACGTTTGAAATATAAATCGATCAGAAAGTAAAAATGAAACACAAGGTGAAATCAAATTTATAATTGAAACAATGCCCCATGTAGTTACAAAACGCGTAAACATTACACACTAACCAACAGTGTTTGTTTTTAAAAACGCATACGGCTTATATCAACTACACAAATATATATAAAACAGGCCAAAAGTAAACGAACATTAACCATATAGCATGGGTTCTAGATGAATAATTATCATATAGGGTATATTTGGCTTTACTCATACAAGTCATGCTTAAATTTTATGGTGAAATCATTCGACCATATCGGTCCCCATGCAGACTTCGAAATGTAGGTGTGGGTTTTATATCAACTCGTATTGGTGCAACCATATTAAAAAAATCCAAACACATTCTGATTAATAATGTCGATTAAACTGGTATGAATCCGAAAAAGGAATGTATGGTGTATATTATATAGATGTACCGTAGCATGAATACAAAGGAGACGATGGCTGCTACCAGACAGAGAGCTGCAATGACTGCAAGGATTGCGATAACCGTCATGTTCTCTTTATAATGTTGTTGTTCTTTGGTATCTGTAAATAGATTATAATACGGTCGAAATGAAATAGTAATTTTTACTATGCTAACAAGTTATACATACTAAAATTGTATATCATTAGGTGTATAAGTGTAACAGATTATTGTTGCGAACTGTCCATAAGAGGCAACTTGTATGAATTATTGAAAATATGTTACTATATCAAGTTTGAAAAATACGGAACAAATAACACCGGAAACAGAAATCTACCAGTGACGGAAACTTAGCAGTACAGAATGTATACATTGTATATTATGTGGAGATAGTTTGGCGTTTCCTATGTAACCCCAAAACTTAAGACTTATGATGCGAACTTAGTATTGGAATTATGTTGAGATAGTTTGACGTTTCCTATATAGCCCCAAGACTCAAGACTTATAACACGAACTTCGTATTAGACGTAACTAGTATTTAAGATGATTTACCTATGCAAGCATGTAGTGATCATAAAATAAGTAAATTACGTAACAAGTCATGAACAGGTATCATAATTTGCCTCAGACATTTCGCTTTAAATACCGACGTTTAGATAATTAGATAATGCCTTTACTGCGATAGATAAGTCAATATTAATATGAATGAACTTGTACTTAGTCATACCTGTAAACGATCCGTTGGTAATGTTACATCCTCCTTCATTGTCAGTTGTAGAGTCTTTATCACAGAGGTCTCCCTGTTTACCCGCCCGACAACCTACAAACGATCAGCGTGTCCCAAAAAGCAGAGCGTTCCTGGTATAATGAACCCCAAACGTACCATTAAATGGAACGCGAAGTTCCGCTTACTGATTCGGTTCGTCTGGTGCGCCTCGTGTGAGGGTTCCAAGTTGAAATACTCAAATTTGGGAATCACTATTGTTTTGCATAGTTTGATACAGGGATATATGGCATTGTGAGATATCTGATGCTGGCGTAACCTTACTGGTATATGACATGTTGGATAATGTACGCTTAGACAGCTTTTGCCTGGTAATGTGTTGTTCTATTCAGCGAACACTTGCCCGGTTGGCACGATTATAATGGATCTGCTATATGGAATACGCTGCATATACCTAAGTTATAGTATGAAGCTTTGATTAAGTCAAAACTCGAGTCAAAAGATAGATAAGTGTTAACAATTTAGAACTTTATCAAACAAATTTAGCAGAAAAATGCATGTTTTTAAATTGTATTATCGATTAATAACTATCGATTAAAAACAATTTCTTGAACGTTGAACTTTTGTAGTTCTAGAATAAAACTCAAACTTTTGTATAGAGGTAGAGGTTTCCTGAATTCGAACTTAAATTAGTTAAATCAGGTACATATTCGTTTAAAAATATTTACACATGATTAAAGCATATTAAATGTTGACTATTGATTTTTATTTAGATCTTCAAAATAAAAAAAAATATATAAATACAAATATACAGTATAACTTATACAGAATTGTAGACCTAGCTATGAGGAAATATACACTATGATTTTCTGCGAAAAAAAAACGATATAAAATAAGTATAAGCATAAAGACACATTGTTTTGGACCTGGTGGAAACTAAGATTGCGACAGTACCGTGATTTATCCTGCAACTGTCCCACATACTGACCGATAACGACTGCCGCCGGATAAACTTGTGCTTTATCCGTCAATACGATAATGGTTTATCCGCCAATACGATCACGTGAATTTGTTCCATAACTGATTGAACTTTTTCTAACTTGACCCAGAACTTGAACCTTCCGGTGAATGAAAACGTCATTCAGTCCCGCCAAAACGTGACGTCACATTCACACCTGAATGACGTCATTTTTACGCTATCGAAAATCTCGTATGGCGGTGTCGTCTTTTCTTGGCTCACGGCAAAGGTATGTATTGTAAAGTAATTCTTTAATGGGTATTTATTGTTTTTTTAAGTAATTTCATTTTGTTTCAGTGATATATCACATTGAATAGCATTACGGATACTGTTTTGTGAATGCGCTTTCATTCGGTTTACAGGAAAGGGAAAGCCGAAATGGACACGGCAAAGTCTCGTCATCTCAGCTTTCCTAAGTCTCGTACCAAAATAAACCTTGTATTGTAAGATACTAACCGTGTATTCTCTATATACAATGTCAATACTTGGTTTTGTCAACCTCTCATGTACTTACTGAAGCAGGAACCATTTGTAGCGTGACAGTTGTGTAGATAGCAGTTGTCGGAACAGATTTCATTACAGTCCCCATATCCGTACGTCCGTCTTGGACAACCTGCATAAGTAATTCCTCATTTTATTAATAAAATAATAAATATAGATATGATAAAAAAAACACTATAAACTCAGCATTACTCTAATGGTTTCTCGTGATTCTCATATATATTGACGTGTACTTATAAAATGAAAACCTAACTTTGTCAAAAAAAAAAAAACACGATGTAATTTTCACATCGTGTACCATAGTACTTTAAATATTGATTTAGAACGAATATCATATCAGAGTGAACAAGCACATTAAAGCTTTATCTTATTTACTGCCACAAACAGTGTGCACGAGCATGACAGAAGAACAATACTTCATTGTTTCCATTCGAAATGCTAAACTGTCTTAAAGTTATGTATCGTTTAAACACGTTAGCAAATAACCAACCATCTTTTAAATTAAGCTTATGGTTTAAAATATGATGTTTTAATCCAATGCAAACCAAAAAATAGTTTACATTTGTTCCAACTTTAATTAGGTCAATATATTAATTTTGCTCCTGATCATGCAGCAGCTAGAAATATGCATGCATATTTTCACTGAGGGTCATAGATACAAACATTACCAGGGGCCACTCACAAATATTGGAATAATATTAAGTTTCAAAACCACCAATTTACTAACATAAATTTTAAGCGCGATCTTCAATAATATTTTAGTTAGAAGAATATACAAATAAAAATAATTTGACCTTAAAAGTAAATAATAAAAATACATGCATACCTAAATTTTGTACCATATCTATGTCTTCCTTTGTAATACTTATATTTTGTTTTGAGTATTTGTGAGTGTAAAGATGAAAAGAGAAAAACATTGTACTTACCATATACTTGCACCTCACATAGCTCTAGATAACGTAGAATACCAATCGTGCCTTCTTGGATTGTTCCTGTAGTTGTAAATGGTCACATATTGAGCTGTATACGGACACTGGTGGGTTATAACCAGTTCTACCTCGGTTAAACTATTACTCGTGTCTTCATAACAGAGAACGCCGTTTCTATAATCAGTGATATTAGATAGATATAATTGGTAACCAGCAAAGCGTTTAGCTCTTCCTTTCATCTAAAAAAATAAAAACAATAAAAAAAAACTATCTTTACCCTTACTCTGATTACCAGTTCATGAATTGCTTTAACGTTATATCAATGAAAATATGACCTATCTATTATCTATTAAGTGATTCATTGGGAGTATATAACTTCTCACCTTTCACAAAAGAAAGAAGGTATTAGTTTTATTTTTCTTTTTAAAATGTTTTTTATAGAAACAACTTGAACGAACTATCCTCTCTCGGTTTTTAAATTCACAATACAAGTGAATATTGACAGTATGGTCATATACTATTTTGAATGATGACAAGAGTGTTCACTATTTGACTTATAACATTTATTTTAGACCTATAATAGGATAGCATGTTAATTTTAGTAACTTACGAACCTCGATAGTAAATGGTGATATAACTAATTGTGGCTCGACTTCCGAGATCAACTTGCCACCAGGCTTGTTTTTTGTCAGGTGCCGTGTGTGAACAGCAACCGGATTCAATTGTTTGCTTAAAACAGCCATCCACTGCTTTACTGGCGTAATGAGCGCTGTGACTAATTGCTCTGAACAGCAGACTTTCCCAGTGATAGGTTTTTCTGCAAAAGTAATTCTGAAATCTATCCCAAATTATGTGTATGCCTGACATTCCTAAATCAAATTAAGGCTAATTGAGTACAGACACTGTAGTAACCTATATGCATATCTTACAAAACAAACCATATTGTTGTTCAATATCATGAAAATAGAATTGTTTACTAGGTTGCATTCGACTTCTTAATGTTGAAGTGCAAACACGGGTTGATTATCAACATAGGAAGAGAAAAGGGTCCTTAATACATTGTAGGCATTACAATATATATTTGTACCATCATTTATTTAGTTATATATATGTATAGTTCTTTTTCGTACAGTTAAGTTCAAGAGTGGAAATAATTCATACATATTCTTTACATAAATGGAACAAATATCAAATTATCAGATTTGACAAGTGTTTTGATTGTTGCTGTTTTTTTTTTCTTAGAGAATGTACCTTTTGATATATGTATGCATAACCTTTTCCATAAATAAAATAACACATTTCTGTGTATTATCATTACGACAATAGTTTTAGAGTTGATAAAATCTTTTATATTGTTATGGTGATTATTAGAGTGATTGATTAATATTTCTAAAGCTAACATCTTTAAAAAAGACACATTTCTGGTGGATATTGAATACCTTTTTATTAAAAAACTGAAATGATTACATGCATTGTATATATGTGATATCTTTTTTAACTGTATGAAAAAAATAGGTTGCACATTAAATCACAGCTCTTCTTTTTATTAATCAGTGCTTTCAGGTTTTAAGGGATGATTTACTGATGTACATTTATGTGTTTTCTCAACCTTAATGCAGATTTGTGCACTTATTTTATAGGATATGTATTCTATGGATCATTTCTTTGTTAATGGCCCATCAAGAAGGTACGAAATGTCGACCTAGAAACAGTCGGTACAAACAGTACAACTTAGACGTCAATGTCTTCGTGAACAGTAAAACACAGATAAGTCTAAATAAAAAACGCGACTGCAAGGAAATTGTCCATACATGAAGATATGCGTCAACGCAAATCGCGTTGTTTGTATCTTTTAAAGTAAATACACAGCTTCCTTTCTGAAAAAAAATGTAAAAATTGGACCGAGAAAATAGTAATTGTGTTGACGCTGTGATGTCTCGAGCCTTTATTGCATGAGTAGCCATACAATACAGCGTCAGGCGACATGAGTGCAGTTTTTAAACGTGTAGGTATGGGAGAATATACATGTATATACAACAACATAACCACTGATATGATCAAATCGTACATAGGGCTCATGTAAGCTTTGTCTGCTGTCCCGATGCAAATTGAATCTTTTAATTAAGAAAATGTTTTGGAAATGTGATAACATTGATCAACGAACCTATATCTTTGGGGATATTATGTAAACTCGTATATGTTAATCAAAAAAAGAAAAGGTCGATGATATGATTACAACAGATTTACTACTATTGCTGCTGTAACTATTATATTATATCAACACTATTATCATCTTCAATTAAAAATATTCATGAGGTTATACAGTGAACTGGACGTTGTAATTCTAACAATCATCGAAAAATTCGATGGAGAATCAACACCACAAAAATCAAGAAATTTCATATATTGTACACATGTATCATTGGAAAAACGTCTGACAGGCTGCTTGTTTCATGAAGCGAAAATAATCAAGGCGAGAAATAACTCCTTCCTTGTGAAGTATCAGTTATGTAAGTGGGTCTGTCATTACAGTAATTGATAGAACAGTTATAACTTCACTTTTAAGTATTCAAATCCAAATCACAGTTGTATGTTATAAGCATAAAACTGAACATTAAAACAGCGTTCGGCTATCAGATAAATAGGTTACAAGGACGTCTATGAGATACATGTTTTAAGTAGTGTTTCGCCCCCACCAAAACAAAATGTGTCATGGGCCCAATATATGTTCGTATAACTCTCTTAAACACTATATAGCGAGTGCTACATATATATTACCGAAACACACTCAACCATGAACACTGTTACCATACGTTTACGCATTGCATCACAATGCCACATATGCATTACTATAAACGAATATATTTCCATTTTTTTATTTTTAGTATCAGCAACATCTTTTATTATGAACCATTCATGATATTCCTATAAGTAAAATTAAGGTGTGAAGCCCAATTGTTACATAGCCTTAGATTGACCAATATCCACGTGAAATTTGAGTCCTTGAACGCATACCACTCACCTGAATGTGATATCTGAATTGTCTTATGTCTATAAGTACTTACCTTCTGATCTTGTTTGAAGGACAAAGAACATGTACAAGTAAATTTGTAGAAAGGCAATTTTTCTGGGAGCCATGATTGTGTAAAATCTGCGTCGTTGTCATTGGAGAACCCGGAAGTATACCAGGTCTATGCACAAATAGACAGTGTATCTTTATTATGAACTCTTTCGAGGTTTGACTGCTTACGACCAGCAGACTTTTTATTCACTATCAACTTGTGTTATGTGGGAAAACGCACAGTCAACCAATCTCACCTAGATACATGTATATCACAAATAACTAAATCAAAATTATTATGTTGTGAATATGTACATTTTAACAGTAAATATAATGAACGGAAACATGACAAACAGGTTATACAGTTGATGCAATGAACAGGGTCAGTGATTACGTCAATCATTTATAAGAGGTTTGCAGTTGATAACATGTGTAATATATATGTGTCGTTTTTTCACGATTTTTCGAACCTTTTATGCTTTAAGCTTTTTATTGACTGATTCACTGACATTATATATCTTTGAGTTTTTTTTGTCAGCATACAACCTAGCAGAGTTCACATGTGTGCTACTTACAGGGGGATATAGTAAACTGACCTTTAGTCAATGGCAGAATTGTTTTATTTAGAAATTGAACGATTGCGTAATGGTGACATAGATGCTAGTAGTTACAAAGCAAGTTACTTCTTCACTCGAGTTGGTTATTTTTTCTAGATAAAATTTTACTTCTATCAAACCACGAAATTAGTTGTTGACATATATGTATATATGTTAGTTTGTTTTTATGTAGTTTCTCTTTGAACATTTTTAGTTAATGCTAAGTCTTGAGTATAAAGTGGACGATTTGGTTTTATTAGTTTAACGTCCTATTAACAGCCGGGGTCATTTAAGGACATGCCCGGTTTTTTGGTGGAGGAAAGCCGGAGTACCGTGAGAAAAACCACCGACCAGCGCTCATTAACTCGCAACTGCCTCACATAGGATTCAAACTCGCGACCCAGAGGTTGAGGGCCTGTGGTGATATGTTGGGACATCTTTAATCACTTCTACCAAACCAAGAAAATAGTCGTTGACATAGATGTTTTTATGCTTGTTATTTTTCCTTCTCAAAAGCTACAGAAAACATTGTTTTTATGTAGTTTTTCTTTGAGCATTTATAGTCAATGTTAAATGTTGCGTATGAAGTGAACGGAAAATAAGACAGTTTTACAAAGCGAAAAATAAAAATATTATCGACAATTTGATAAAGAGGTCAGCACTATTTGTTTACATCTAAATACAAGTTATGTGATGAAAACGGGTTGTGTTTTACTTGCAGTGTCGCCAGATTGTAAATATAAACACCGGAAGTAATGTATGTCTTGTCTAGTTATTCGAGCGTCCGGATATAAGTCTGCATAATTCACCGGTTGCATGTAACAAGTGCGCGATGCATTTGTAAGGCTACATATTGGTAGGAAGCCGGTTGGAGTATAATGTTAATGGCTAGGTATCCTACGTATTTGTTCGTAGTACAGGTACGATATCTGTTAATAGTTCTGTTGTTTATTTCTGCATGTAAATCGTATGTACATATGCTAATTATTTGTCGATTTATACAGATTTTCAAAGAGATATATAATATTTTTGCTACCAGTGGCATGCAACAGATTCCGAGATCTCCATCAAGAAGGATCAGCCCTGATACATATTACAGTTATAGAAATCTACCGAATCGATGTCCATTGTAATTTTATCTCTCTCCTATTCTTCTTTTCCACTTCTCTGATTCGTTTTGAAAGTCCCTGTGTATCAAATATTATGAAAGTATAGATATACATTATGCGTCCAGCGTTTTACATTCCGTTGTTGTGACCGAAATCAATTTGTTGAAATGGTGGATGTCGCACTTTCGTAGATATTCGGAGCGATTCTGCCACTTAAATCTATTCCTTCATACTGTGCATCTGCAATAATATCATCGATTTTATTACATGAACACTGATTATTAAATCAAAATAAAATGTTTTTGTTAGCTATCATAAGCTGTTCATATACGCACCTAATAATGAAAAATAAATCCAAACCCAGTTTGACAGAATCTATGAGTTTGAATGTATACATATTTTTTCTGTGATTTTTTTTTCTCATAGATTTTGATGTTAAGATAGCGTTCAGGTTAGAATTGTAAAGTTTACCGATTCTATAATTGATATTACAGTAAAAAAATAATAATTTACTTACCTTTTTCTCGCTCTTTTCTGAGTATGGACCTTGACCTACAATATCAAAAACACTTACTCACCTAATGCAACATGTTATCAAGTACATCAGGTTATTTTAATCTGATTATTTTTGATAGAAAATACAACAGGATCCGTATAGGGTTACAGACAAAGCCTTTCATCAAACGGAAACTTATAACTCATATATAATTAACAAACGTAGCCGACCGCGTTAATTAACCAAACCTATTTTTATAATTTGTATAAATTAGTAAAATTCATATAATAACTATTATCACACTTTTGTTTTTGATAATGAACGTTTTGCCCATGCGATACTAGTGCTGTCCGTGCCTTCATATCAGCGCCTGGGCTGATATCACATTATGACGTCATAATTTGATATCATTATACAATTATCAACCTATTTCCAGGTGGATACGATGAGTTATCAACCCGAGTAAGTGATGTATCGGGGTTTTCGCTCGGGATTTTAGAGTTGCCGCTTCGATTCAGTTTCCTACAGACGATAAGTTGAATAACGGATACAATTTTCAATTTCAAAATAGTTCTCGGATAAACGTATTGAGAAAGATATCAGAAATCAGAAATAGTCTGTTTCATGATGATTTTACTGGAGATAAAGGTCTTGACTAAGATCAGGTTGAAATGAGTTTTGTCCAAAGTGCCGAAAACAAAGCATCGCAATTCACATAATTATAACAAAAAAAAGAATGTATTCGTTATAAATAAAATCAACGACATACGTTTGTCAACAAGAAGAGACACAGGAATAAATTAGACAGTTTAATACGTGTAGTTTAATTTCTCTGTCGAATTCATAATCATAATTCCTGTCCGTTGTAAAACTGATCATTCTGAAATGAACCCGCTTTGCCGGAATTTGTTGAAAACATTATCATTTTAAGTGATAGTTAACATTCACTAGGATCTTGTTAATTTTGCTTAAAATTTATGTTTCAACTCGTTCATTGAACCGGGGATTATGTATTTGTAAAAAACCTATACATGTACAGTGTACATGTAATGAAGTTTTTCCACTGTTTCAACATTAAATTGGCCCACAATATGACCAGTGGAATATCGGTCATTGATCAATACCTTTTAATACATGTTTTTAAATTGTTAAAATTTCTTTCTCTTTTTTTTCAGAATGTGTGATAAAAAGGTTATGATATGTCAATTTTGATATCGCACCCTTTATTAGCCCTTGACCTGATATCAGACCTCGGGCCTGCGGTCCTTGGGCTGATATGGCGGTCTCGGGCTGATAAAGGATGCGATATCAAAATTGACATATAATAACCTCTAATTATCAGTAGACATACCGCAAGAGTAAAACGAACAGGACAATAGCCGTTATCAGACAAAGGCCGGCAATGGTTCCAAGGACTGTTACAACTGTGAGTTCTTCCCTAGGAATACACTGCTCTGTTGATCATAATGATAAGGAAAATAATATCACAGGACTTGATATAGAAAAAAACAGATGTGATCACAAATATCCCATTCTCAACTCTATACTTAGTATTTCTGTATGCTTCACATCGAGAATACTGTAAGAGAATTGGCCTTCTTGTTTAAGTATTACAATTTGAAATATAGGTAGGAAAAACATATCGGTTTCGCAAGGAACATTCTTATGAAATTAGAATACAAGCCAGAGGATAAAAGAGTAATCAACATTACCTTTCTTCAACTAAAAATGAAAAGTCCAATCTTCATCTTATTTTCTTCATTATCTATATTATGCCTGATATAGAGAAAACTCTCTAAATCGTCAATACTTATTGTGTCATGTTGTCTATAAGTTTAAACACGTAGACTATTTTACTATAATCACTTTCATATGGCTATGAACTCTGTACGTGCAAATTTACCAAAAACTCATGAACATTTTAACTACACAGAACTAGTACAATCAGATTCTTCGAGACTGATTCAAATGGACCAAAGTGCGTTGCAAGTTACTGTAACATCTGCGATTCTGACTGTTAACAACCAAAGTTAATTAGAGCATCTCAACTTAAAAAGTATACATAATTTTATACATCCTAATAAATATAAAAAGCATTATGATGATGTATCCTATGATAATATTATACAGGTTGTGATGTAGTAAATATTAGGTGCTTTTATTTTTTGCGAAAAAATCTGCAGTTGCAATAGCGAACTAACATGCGCGTATCCATTGTGTAGGTAAACAAAGTCTAACTGTCTATCTACCCAGCATTCGGATATGACATGAATGCAAACCGACATTTAGGATACTACATTATAAGTAGACTGCGTGACATCACTGCACATGATTCCGTTGTTAACGATGCAAAACCTCCATTACACTTAGAAAGACAATACCAGTAGCTCACAGATCACACTCGCACACATTTTTCCAGGTGGCTGACCAACTCTACAATGGATGGATGCGTAATTTCTTACAATTAAACAGGTGGGATCACATCGACCGGATGAAGGTAAGTTTATACCGCATGAGGGAACAATGAAACCATGCTATAGGAAATCAGGTATTGTTCCGAAAATGTTAATCTACCTCCGATATTTTTCTGTGAGAGGTTCGTTCAGGTAACCTAATGAGCCAACAAAATACAAAACACGAAATTATTCTTTCAAGCTATGGTTTTTATCTCATTTATCAGAGAGTTGCAATTTTGATGCTAATTTAATGAATAACGTATCTTTAAGATCGAATTCAGGTATAAATGTCGAATGACAGCCTTGCGTTTACACAATTAAGCGTCTTTCTGATACTTACAAAGGCATGGATGCCAGATGAAGTGCATCACAGCGTTTCCCTGATAAAAGCCATCAGGGAACACACAATCACTGTACAATCACCGCGAAGCACAGTATTTTCTGTCCTTGGTCATACATAATCTATTCTATTTATATCCTTTGAGTAAAAACGCGTTATAGATATCTTAAAGGGGACATAATAAATTGCACAGTATACAGTCTCATTCTATTACATATAACAACGAGTATAGCAACAATATGGCTTAAAAACTTAATTGACAATATGGAACATAAATTCGAGATACGTCTTTATCAATGCACCTTAATCTTCCGCTGTTAGGGATTACATCACCTTGACCCAGCTTAAATTAAGATAAGTATTTATTACCGATTTTAATGTACAGACATATGACTAATACATCTTTTATCATTTTTGTACATCGTTTTCACCGCTGTTACTCTTTATTTTGATATTTTTTATTTTTATTAATAAAAATTCAAAGGTTAATTTATCAAGTACATGTATATTTTGTGTTCTAAAATAGCACGGCGAGATTGTGGTATAAAGGAAAACAAAATGCTAATGGATATTATTACAAACAATACAAATGTTGAACGGTCTGTTGAATGTTGAAACATTAATGAACTATGTTGATTAAGTATCTCACTCTCATAGCAAGAATAGGGTGTTTCAGAAGATAGATAAGCGCATCCTTCACGTTGAAAAAGTCCTTTTTCTTAGAACATAACAGCAACCATGTTGTGTGATACAGAATCGGGTTTCTATCAATGTTGCACATTTTGATTAGTCTTCAGTCTTGTATCTATTTGTTATTTGCACTCTTCTAAGTCTTCACTTCAGTGATCCTGTTTATGTATCTTTGACCCAAATTCAGAACGGGAAAACGCATGAGAACAGGTTCTTATCATAGTTGCTCTTGGTGTGTGTTTGACGCTCCTGTTTAGCAGGTCAATTCATCAACCTAGTTTGTCCTACATGATCAACCCTGATGCTAGACAGCTGACTGCTGGCCGGAGTACACGTGGGAGGTGTTTATCAGTCAGTTAAGCCTTGTCTGTATTTAAGCGGAAGTTATATTTAGTGTGTAGGTGGGTTGTTGTAGCAACGGTTTAACCTAAATATGGTGTGCTCTGTCGGACTTTGACCAATCAGTGGTCACTTTGGGGTACTGGGTTGATGTGTCGTTATAAAAGGGGCTGCTTCTAAGGAAGCTTTGGTCTTGACTAGGGAGAATGGGTTAGGGACAGAACCACACCGTGCACTGTCAACAGTGCAACACTTGCGGGGTCTCTGAACTACCATTTGGGTTTATACTTAGAGCTACATGACTAACAAGGGTTTGTGTCGTTCTAGGGGATTGTCAGGGGCTTAGGGCTTAGACATCACATAGGAAACCTAGTTCGCAGTTAGTTATGTCTCTTAGAGTTGGGAACATTTGGTAGGTTGGTTGTCTCCCGTTAGGCGTTGTTAGACTGTGTTTGGGAACACGTGGTCTTGTTGTTCTGTAGCTATATAATTAGGGTTTTGCTTCATATAGGATAATTGTATACTTGTTTCTCTTACTGTAAGTTGTCTACATCAGGCACTATTGTAAATATATTCTTTATCAATTCTGTATTACTTGTCTTTTATATAATAAATAGTTATTTGTACCTGTATTTACCTAGTTGAGTTATTGGATTAGTGTCAGTGCTTCCGCTACATCCTAGAGATCGAACCTGTTGAGATACAGGCCTGTAATCTGTGGAGGAAACGGGATCCGGAGAGGATTTGTTGACGACTGTGGACTCTGTTGTATACTAAAAATACTATACGATCACGATTTGGGACTTATACATATAACGGGAGCTACAGTCGGATCGCCCCTCCGGGTCTTTTGTGGAAAACCCTCACTATTACTGAATGGTGCGTGTGACCAGGATGTAGTTGTGTAAGTACTGATTACATTATCCAATTTCTCAACACTTGTGATAACTATATAACTTAGTTGTTTTTGTAACATTTTATTTAGCAAGCGTTTATAAAGTATGATTTTAAACTTTGTTTATGACGTTGTAGGTGCTTTATCTCTAGAATATTCAAGACCTCTACTGATAGACAGTCTACTGAGTTTTCAGGTTATATGTACGCTGTTTTTAGTTTTATCTGGATATTGTTGGGTGGCATATGTTTAGGGAACTATTGTTATCATGGAGAAGGGTTTCTTGCATGATCAGGATAGTAATAATGAGGTATCGGGACTGGAAACCAGTTCATATGTACCTCTTGTACCTCCTAGAAGGGTTAGAAGAAAAGAGAGACACCCTGACACATTCGATGGTCAAAGCTGTGATTGGCAGGATTACATCGTTCATTTTGAACAGGTAGCTGCCTGGAACGGGTGGACAGACATAGAAAAGGCCCAACAGTTAAGTATAAGTTTAAAGGGAACAGCCCAGAAATTATTGAGTAACCTTACTGTTGGAGAGCTATCAGATTATCAGTCGATAAAACAATGTCTCACCCAAAGGTTCAATCCTAAAGAAAGTTGTGTGGCTCATAGATTTACTTTTAGGGATCGTAAACAGGGGAAGGACGAAACTGCGTCTGATTTCGGGTATGATTTAAGGAGAACTGCCCTCCTAGCCTACCCTGAAATCCCATACCATTACCTGGAATGTCAGATGGTAGATCAGTTCATTAACGGCCTGCATAATTTTGAAATGCGAAAGAAAGTAACTTTCGGCCATCCTAGCACTTTGGATGAGGCTATTTCATCTGCAGTCGAATATGAGGCTGTAACATGTAATTCCACCAAGGAACCTATAGAGTCTGAATCGGTATGTTCTATACAAACAAATAGTACTGTAGAAACAAGTTCTTACAATTAACCAAATGAGTAACTTGCTAGATAAGAAAATGTCCAGTATGAAGGGTAAGGATAAGAAGTTAAAAACCCACGTTAAGAATTATGGGGACAATAAAGTACAAAAAGGTACTTGTTTATTTTGCAAAGAGGAAGGACATTATGTCCGAGAATGTAAAAGGTTACAAAACCTACAGAAACTAGAAGATAGAATTAGCCAGTTAGAAAAACTAACTAGGGCTGGGATCAGGGCCGAGACGTCAGCCTGTCCAAATACATTAAATACTATAGGTTTTTCTAGGCCAGAGTTGGGAATAGTGGAGAAAGCTAAAAGGAAATTAGAAAGCGAGGGAAAAGTATCGGGCCAGGTTCCATTAGGGTTACAAAATGTACGTTCGGGCATAGGTTGTCTGTATGCAGAGGTGCAAGTACAACAGGTAACATGTGGAATGCTGATAGATACTGGGTCCCCGGTTTCTGTTCTATCCTTTGACGAGTTTATAAAGTTGAGGCTAGATGTAGAGTCGCTACAGAGATTTGATACAAATCTCACCACAGCCGACGGGAACCAACTCGAGGTAAAGGGGTGTATTCCTTTAGTATTTAAAATGGGACAATCTGTGTTCATACAGAACTTTGTAGTTTCAAAAGTTAAGAATTTGTCTGGGATACTGGGAATGGATTTCTTGTCAGCACATTGTAGTTCCATTCAATTAGAAAATGCCATTTTAGAGACAAATAAGGGGGATGTACAGCTAAGCAGACAAAATTTTGAGTGTAATAAACTAATTCTCTCTCTGTTATGAGTATAGAACAGCAGGTTGAATCTAACGAGAGAGAAAATAAAACAGAGCCTGTAATTACAAGGGTAGTGGGTCAACAATCTACAAGGGTAGATGACGAAATAACGTTTGAACTTCAGGTCGGCAATACTGAGACCATTGCTACTGATAAACGGGACAATGAGTTAGTACATGTAGAAGACTCTAGGGATGTTCAAGTATCAAACAAGGATGAATATGAAGCTAGCCTAGCACACAAAAGCGTTACCTTGGTAAAGGTTATGGTTGTCATGGTAGCTATAGGGTTCATTTTGTTAGCTTTACTTGGAATGATTAGGTCAACTAACTTAAGTCCCATTTGTCCTGAAGATTCTGCTAGTAAACACAAACCAGTCTGTTCAAGACTACTGATGTTACTAGAAAAGGATGGCTTTTGTCAGACTGCTAAAGTAGTTAGAGCAAGTAAACCAAAGGTTTGGTTTCCTCCGTAACTAGGGTGTGTACTTGTTGGTTTTCTCGGAAAATGTACATGTGTAGGGAACGAGATAACTAAATTGTAAATAGTTATGCTGTAAACAATAACATGCGGGAAGGGGGTACCTACAAGTGTAACAATCAGAGCGACTGCAAACAGTTGCCAGTATTGAATTTAACTTTGTCTTAATTAGATTAACTAATTGTGTGCGTATAATTCAAACTAGTGTTAGGCTAGTGGGGTGAATCAATTATATTATAACTGAACTCCCATAGTATCTCTTGGGAGGGGGTCTATAGAAAGGGGGTCAGACCACTTCAGGGGGAGTGCTGTTATCTGATCGGCCAGGGTCAGATCTAGAGGAACTGGTGTATCGGTACCACGGATATCGGATTACCTGACTGGATCTAACTGACCAGTACTGGAGTTCCCTCCTGTGAGGATGAACACTCGTTTGTCCTGAAGTGACCTCACCACATACTTCAATGTCTAGACACAATGGACCTGCACGTGTATTCTGTGAAACGCACATATTTCAACAGACGTTATGGAAATCATCAAACGATGTCAGCTGTACAGACGACACGGGGACGTTACGTACCTCCGTGAGGGAGAAGAGGAACCAAAAGCCGAGTTGATGTTGGACCACATGTGAAATTAGCAATATCCAGTGTTATTGAACTGTGCTAAAAGTAAACTCTGACTGTATTTATTCTTTTTGGATAATGGATTAACTTCGAAACAGAAAAGACATTGCGAAACTTAAAGTGATAATGTGATTTTGTACATCTATTTCTATTGGATCTTACAGTGCCATAATTTTCAGCTATAAATTTTATATCACTTATTTTGCAGGTGTTTGTTTAGTAAACCAAGCTTTGATACTTGTTTAGTAAATCAAGTATTGATACTACTGGTAGGTTTTTAAGAACTTTGGTTAAATTTAGGGTCATGAAAGAGCCAAACTTGACATAGCTCTGGATTTTATTGATATTTTCGAGCTTAGTTGGTTGTTCATGTTTCTTATACAGTTTAAGTTTATAGTGATTATATACATGTACATTGTTGCTTACATACATTGGCTACATGATGGAGGTCAGTACTGCCTGCTCTATTATGGTACCTGTAAGGATACTGATGTTGAATTAAGGAATGTACATGTAGTATAATCAGTCATTATTGGATACTCAAGCTTATTACAGATAGGTTGTTATCTCTTGTTTAGCTCACTTCTATCATAGTTACAGACTGATTATGTTTAGGTAATGTTGTTACTATGGGTTGTTTGTAGTCGACACCATCCTAATTTTGAACCAATTGGTATGGTAGTGCTATATCTTCGGGCATATGTTTCCTGTGGAATGGTCGTTACTCAGGTCTAAGATTACAGGGGTGTAAGAGTTGACCAAATATCTTGGCAATTCCTAAGTAAGAATACATGCACGATGCAGGGATGCACATTACCTATAGGGGGTCATGTGGCATTTAAGGTTATTTTAGACAAAGGAAATTTTTGTCAAATTGTACTTTGATCTTAGGGGGGAGGAGTGTGATAGAACGGGTTTCTATCATTGTTGCATTTATTTCTTCAGTATGTATATTTGTTATTGCACTCTTCTAAGTCTTCACTTCAGTGATCTGTTTATGTATCTTTGACCCCAAATTCAGGGGAAAACCATGAGAACAGGTCTTATCTATGGTGTGTTTGCTGTTTAGCAGTCACATTCATCAACCTAGTTGTCCTCATGATCACCCTGATGCTGACAGCTGACTGCTGGCCGGAGTACACGTGGGAGGTGTTTATCAGTCAGTTGAGCCTTGTCTGTATTTAAGCGGAAGTTATATTTAGTGTGTAGGTGGGTTGTTGTAGCAACGGTTTAACCTAAATATGGTGCTCTGTCCGGACTTTGACCAATCAGTGGTCACTTTGGGGTACTGGGTTGATGTGTCGTTATAAAAGGGGCTGCTTCTAAGGAAGCTTTGGTCTTGACTAGGGAGAATGGGTTAGGGACAGAACCACGCCGTGCACTGTCAACAGTGCAACACTTGCGGGGTCTCTGAACTACCATTTGGGTTTATACTTAGAGCTACATGACTAACAAGGGTTTGTGTCGTTCTAGGGGATTGTCAGGGGCTTAGGGCTTAGACATCCATAGGAAACCTAGTTCGCACAGTGTAGTAGGGGATCGTCAGGGGCTTAGGGCTTAGACATCCATAGGAAACCTATTTACGCAGTTAGTTATGTCTCTTAGAGTTGGGAACATTTGGTAGGTTGGTTGTCTCCCGTTAGGCGTTGTTGGACTGTGTTTGGGAACACGTGGTCTTGTTGTTCTGTAGCTATATAATTAGGGTTACCCGGCTAGCTCAGTCGGTAGAGCACGAGACTCTTAATCTCGGGGTCGTGGGTGAAAGAAAGTAACTTTCGGCCATCCTAGCACTTTGGATGAGGCTATTTCATCTGCAGTCGAATATGAGGCTGTAACATGTAATTCCACCAAGGAACCTATAGAGTCTGAATCGGTATGTTCTATACAAACAAATAGTACTGTAGAACAAGTTCTTACAATTAACCAAATGAGTAACTTGCTAGATAAGAAAATGTCCAGTATGAAGGGTAAGGATAAGAAGTTAAAAACCCACGTTAAGAATTATGGGGACAATAAAGTACAAAAAGGTACTTGTTTATTTTGCAAAGAGGAAGGACATTATGTCCGAGAATGTAAAAGGTTACAAAACCAACAGAAACTAGAAGATAGAATTAGCCAGTTAGAAAAACTAACTAGGGCTGGGATCAGGGCCGAGACGTCAGCCTGTCCAAATACATTAAATACTATAGGTTTTTCTAGGCCAGAGTTGGGAATAGTGGAGAAAGCTAAAAGGAAATTAGAAAGCGAGGGAAAAGTATCGGGCCAGGTTCCATTAGGGTTACAAAATGTACGTTCGGGCATAGGTTGTCTGTATGCAGAGGTGCAAGTACAACAGGTAACATGTGGAATGCTGATAGATACTGGGTCCCCGGTTTCTGTTCTATCCTTTGACGAGTTTATAAAGTTGAGGCTAGATGTAGAGTCGCTACAGAGATTTGATACAAATCTCACCACAGCCGACGGGAACCAACTCGAGGTAAAGGGGTGTATTCCTTTAGTATTTAAAATGGGACAATCTGTGTTCATACAGAACTTTGTAGTTTCAAAAGTTAAGAATTTGTCTGGGATACTGGGAATGGATTTCTTGTCAGCACATTGTAGTTCCATTCAATTAGAAAATGCCATTTTAGAGACAAATAAGGGGGATGTACAGCTAAGCAGACAAAATTTTGAGTGTAATAAACTAATTTCTCTCTGTTATGAGTATAGAACAGCAGGTTGAATCTAACGAGAGAGAAAATAAAACAGAGCCTGTAATTACAAGGGTAGTGGGTCAACAATCTACAAGGGTAGATGACGAAATAACGTTTGAACTTCAGGTCGGCAATACTGAGACCATTGCTACTGATAAACGGGACAATGAGTTAGTACATGTAGAAGACTCTAGGGATGTTCAAGTATCAAACAAGGATGAATATGAAGCTAGCCTAGCACACAAAAGCGTTACCTTGGTAAAGGTTATGGTTGTCATGGTAGCTATAGGGTTCATTTTGTTAGCTTTACTTGGAATGATTAGGTCAACTAACTTAAGTCCCATTTGTCCTGAAGATTCTGCTAGTAAACACAAACCAGTCTGTTCAAGACTACTGATGTTACTAGAAAAGGATGGCTTTTGTCAGACTGCTAAAGTAGTTAGAGCAAGTAAACCAAAGGTTTGGTTTCCTCCGTAACTAGGGTGTGTACTTGTTGGTTTTCTCGGAAAATGTACATGTGTAGGGAACGAGATAACTAAATTGTAAATAGTTATGCTGTAAACAATAACATGCGGGAAGGGGGTACCTACAAGTGTAACAATCAGAGCGACTGCAAACAGTTGCCAGTATTGAATTTAACTTTGTCTTAATTAGATTAACTAATTGTGTGCGTATAATTCAAACTAGTGTTAGGCTAGTGGGGTGAATCAATTATATTATAACTGAACTCCCATAGTATCTCTTGGGAGGGGGTCTATAGAAAGGGGGTCAGACCACTTCAGGGGGAGTGCTGTTATCTGATCGGCCAGGGTCAGATCTAGAGGAACTGGTGTATCGGTACCACGGATATCGGATTACCTGACTGGATCTAACTGACCAGTACTGGAGTTCCCTCCTGTGAGGATGAACACTCGTTTGTCCTGAAGTGACCTCACCACATACTTCAATGTCTAGACACAATGGACCTGCACGTGTATTCTGTGAAACGCACATATTTCAACAGACGTTATGGAAATCATCAAACGATGTCAGCTGTACAGACGACACGGGGACGTTACGTACCTCCGTGAGGGAGAAGAGGAACCAAAAGCCGAGTTGATGTTGGACCACATGTGAAATTAGCAATATCCAGTGTTATTGAACTGTGCTAAAAGTAAACTCTGACTGTATTTATTCTTTTTGGATAATGGATTAACTTCGAAACAGAAAAGACATTGCGAAACTTAAAGTGATAATGTGATTTTGTACATCTATTTCTATTGGATCTTACAGTGCCATAATTTTCAGCTATAAATTTTATATCACTTATTTTGCAGGTGTTTGTTTAGTAAACCAAGCTTTGATACTTGTTTAGTAAATCAAGTATTGATACTACTGGTAGGTTTTTAAGAACTTTTGTTAAATTTAGGGTCATGAAAGAGCCAAACTTGACATAGCTCTGGATTTTATTGATATTTTCGAGCTTAGTTGGTTGTTCATGTTTCTTATACAGTTTAAGTTTATAGTGATTATATACATGTACATTGTTGCTTACATATATTGGCTACATGATGGAGGTCAGTACTGCCTGCTCTATTATGGTACCTGTAAGGATACTGATGTTGAGTTAAGGAATGTACATGTAGTATAATCAGTCATTATTGGATACTCAAGCTTATTACAGATAGGTTGTTATCTCTTGTTTAGCTCACTTCTATCATAGTTACAGACTGATTATGTTTAGGTAATGTTGTTACTATGGGTTGTTTGTAGTCGACACCATCCTAATTTTGAACCAATTGGTATGGTAGTGCTATATCTTCGGGCATATGTTTCCTGTGGAATGGTCGTTACTCAGGTCTAAGATTACAGGGGTGTAAGAGTTGACCAAATATCTTGGCAATTCCTAAGTAAGAATACATGCACGATGCAGGGATGCACATTACCTATAGGGGGTCATGTGGCATTTAAGGTTATTTTAGACAAAGGAAATTTTTGTCAAATTGTACTTTGATCTTAGGGGGGAGGAGTGTGATAGAACGGGTTTCTATCATTGTTGCATTTATTTCTTCAGTATGTATATTTGTTATTGCACTCTTCTAAGT
Organism: Argopecten irradians; assembly: GCF_041381155.1. Lineage (NCBI taxonomy): Eukaryota > Metazoa > Mollusca > Bivalvia > Pectinida > Pectinidae > Argopecten > Argopecten irradians. The sequence goes on from NC_091139.1 coordinate 25,822,145, forward strand.
CTTCACTTCAGTGATCTGTTTATGTATCTTTGACCCAAATTCAGGGGAAAACCATGAGAACAGGTCTTATCTATGGTGTGTTTGCTGTTTAGCAGTCACATTCATCAACCTAGTTGTCCTCATGATCACCCTGATGCTGACAGCTGACTGCTGGCCGGAGTACACGTGGGAGGTGTTTATCAGTCAGTTAAGCCTTGTCTGTATTTAAGCGGAAGTTATATTTAGTGTGTAGGTGGGTTGTTGTAGCAACGGTTTAACCTAAATATGGTGCTCTGTCCGGACTTTGACCAATCAGTGGTCAGTTTGGGGTACTGGGTTGATGTGTCGTTATAAAAGGGGCTGCTTCTAAGGAAGCTTTGGTCTTGACTAGGGAGAATGGGTTAGGGACAGAACCACGCCGTGCACTGTCAACAGTGCAACACTTGCGGGGTCTCTGAACTACCATTTGGGTTTATACTTAGAGCTACATGACTAACAAGGGTTTGTGTCGTTCTAGGGGATTGTCAGGGGCTTAGGGCTTAGACATCCATAGGAAACCTAGTTCGCAGTTAGTTATGTCTCTTAGAGTTGGGAACATTTGGTAGGTTGGTTGTCTCCCGTTAGGTGTTGTTGGACTGTGTTTGGGAACACGTGGTCTTGTTGTTCTGTAGCTATATAATTAGGGTTTTGCTTCATATAGGATAATTGTATACTTGTTTCTCTTACTGTAAGTTGTCTACATCAGGCACTATTGTAAATATATTCTTTATCAATTCTGTATTACTTGTCTTTTATATAATAAATAGTTATTTGTACCTGTATTTACCTAGTTGAGTTATTGGATTAGTGTCAGTGCTTCCGCTACATCCTAGAGATCGAACCTGTTGAGATACAGGCCTGTAATCTGTGGAGGAAACGGGATCCGGAGAGGATTTGTGACGACTGTGGACTCTGTTGTATACTAAAAATACTATACGATCACGATTTGGGACTTATACATATAACGGGAGCTACAGTCGGATCGCCCCTCCGGGTCTTTTGTGGAAAACCCTCACTATTACACTATATTAAACCTACCTAAAACAGCATCCGCATAGTATAAAGACACAGTTCTGGATCGAATGACACTAACTGAAGGAAACAAATTATCTTACGTACCATATACTTGTACCTCACAAAGTTCTAAATAAGCGTCATCGGAATACCAGTCGTGTCTCTTCGGATTACCTCTATAGTTGTAGATAGTCACATATTGGGCTACAAATGGGCACTGATGTGTTATCACAGTTTCTACTTCTGTTTCATTACTACTCGTGTCTTCATAACACAGGACGCCGGTTTTCCAGTCAGTGATGTTAGACAAATATAATTGGTATCCAGCAAAGCGATCCCCTTTGTTATTCAAACCATCATCTGGAACAAACCGTGACGCAACTTGTTCACAAAAATACGTGAGTGCAAATGTGTAATGCGTCAGGAAGTCGATTTCAAAACGGTACTGATGTTGAAGGAAAGGTTTTTTTGAAGTCGGTGAGTCAGTAAGAATTGTCAAACGGCGTTGAGCTCATAACATTAGCTATCCTTCTATGTAAAGTATCGGTTACCCAAAAAGGATGTTTTCATGTAAAAATAAAAAAAAAATAATCAAAAATAATAATAATAAAAAAAAACCCAGATAACTGTGCGATTTCATGTTAAATATGTTACAAAATAAAGGCCGGGATAACGCGTTGGGCAAACTAAGTAAAAGAAAGTACATCCTTGGATGTAAGTCGCAATACCACTCACTTACCTTTGGGAACACTGATAGCATTTGCTGCCATATCATTGATGATTAATCACTAATCTTAAACTTAATCTTAAACCATTATATGATTGGTTCCTCCACACACTGAGGCAGACATTTTCCCGTATTATTTCAAAGTTTGGCTACATGTGATTATCATGGACCCAATCATATGTTTTGTTGCTATGTTGTTCCTTTATTGTTTTATCTAACACAAAAGTTTCGATAGCTTACTCACTGGTTCATTGGTGGGCATTTTTGTGAATAATTATCAGAACTGCAGCAAATGTTTAATTTAGTACGCGGGAGTGCGACCTATATGTACATATGGGACCAAGGACGAGCTATGTAATTCTTGCTGATTATTTTAACGTCGGTACAACGCTTTTATGTAGAAAATAGAATACGTTTGTAAAACTGTATCAGAATACGGTTTGCAACCAACTACGGGCAAGACATGGTATTAATGGTCCTAAGCATTTAAATCGTTCAAAATGTATAACATTTGAAAAGGTGTATGTATTCGAATCCCCAATATCTTTTTGGGGTTATAAAGTCATAGACAAGAAACGAAAGTTTGCCGCTTTTGAAATTTTCTGCAAAAACCTTTTCAAAAATGAAAAATAACCTCAAACTTTCTAACCAATTAAATTGAGTTAAACTTATAAAATCTGATTATTACTAATGAAATATTGTCTGATATCACAATACACGCCCAACGTCTCATTTTATCTGTAAGGACATTGCCAATTTAGGCCAACTAAATAGGGCAATTATGCACATTTATAGAGATTGACTTGAATACATTTTTGTGTTATGGGGATTTATATCAGAACTACACTCTCGCTGTGAGATATGACGTACCGTAGCATTAAAACAAAGGAGACAATGGCCGCCACCAGACAGGTGTGCCTGCAATAGCTGGGAAGGACTGCTACAGCTGTCTGTACTGTGGACAGCTGGCTGTTTTGGTTCTGAATGTCAGAATATACTTGTACATGTATATCCCTTGAGGTATTATATTTCCTCCACTCAAGGTAAAATGATATCGTAGATATATGATTTTTTTGCACATTGCGCCAAACCCGTTTGTTATATTATTATAATCAGCATACACAAAAAAGCGTCTTAAATTCAATGCCATACAATTAAATTCCATCTGTCATCTGGTTATGAGCATAACGTTATACTTTTCAGAGAAAACGTGTTTGAATTTAACTCAAAAAATAATGAACTTCACAATGGATACCAAGGATATTATTCTGTGGATTTGCGAAGGACGCATAAGCGTCCCTCTCTAATTAATCTAACTACATCCTACCTTCACACCTCCCATCATACTGTCTACAACGGCTTGAGGTGCACTCGGTCGGACACCCTATCTCGCACCAATAGCCATGATATCCATCTTTACAATCTAAAAGTAAAATTTGAATAATCTCAAAAAAGAACGTTGACAAAATTAACAGTTGTAAGAAAGTATACTAAAACAAACATTTTATTTTCATGTTTTCGTACATGCATAAGATTAGTTGTTAAATTTGAAATGTATTATTATGTTTTATGTACTTTTTGTGATAGGTAGGGGATGGCTAACATGTGGAAAAATATTAATACGTATGTGCATGATAAAACAATTAAAGTTAAAAACATAACTCTTTTTATGTATACGTTTTCAAGAATGCAAATTGAAAAACTGCTTTTGTGTATTCTTGATGATTCTAATGTTGTATATTATGAATGTAAGGTAGGTATTTTATCTCTAGCTAGAATCAAATAAAGTCTTGTATCATAATTGTCGATGCAAACTTAAAATCTAATATGTGATGCATTTAATACATGAAATATGCCCCAATGACGATCAAATTTAATTTAACGATATTTATTGGAGGAAAACGTACCTGTGCAGATTCCCGTGTTTTTTTTCGCAGTACAGGTCCTTGCATGTGTCAGAACAATAAAAGTCTTACGTTCTTCCATATTTCCCAGGCTTACAATCTATATTCATTAGCAAAATATTGTTACAATGTGTTACCATTGCATATTATTATTTAAACAAAATTTATCGTTTTTATATTAAACACATCGTTTTGAATATTCAAATTTTGCATATTACAGAGTTATCTGTCCTTGCAGGTAGGTAACAATACTTTTCTGAGAAAACGCTCACAAAGCAAAGACTTAGCAATAGATACATAGACACTAGGGCAGATAACTATGTAATGTGCAAAGAGGAAATTAGTAAAATATACGCGCTTCTAAAACTTCTAATACCAATTCAAAATAACACATGAACGGTTCATACTGAAACAACAGTCTCACCGATACAAGATACCGATAATGTGTCGCATACATCGTTCTCACAATGTGTAGGACAATATCGATCACACAATTCCCCGTATCTCCTTGAGCTGCAGCCTGAAACAAGTGTAAAACACTTATGACGGAACATGGAAATGATGGAAAGTTTGGTGGGCAAAGATCAATTTCTGGCAACCGTTCATAACATCACGCAGTTCAACTGAACTAAAACCAACAGTGTTTCTGGTCCGAAAATTGACCTCGTGTACGTTAGTTACTTCTAATAATACAATACAATACAATTTTGGAAAGTATTTGTATAGGATTTGACTGTTGTCCGATCCATTTACTAATACTTTATTATTTTACAATTCATATTGTAATTTTGTTTATAGTTCTTTTATTATCAATAAAATATTTTGAAATAAAAAAAAATAATACAATAATAGAACCTGTTCAGATTTGTTTATACATGACCAAAGGATGCAACACAGTCGCTTTTGATAATGATTCAGAAACCATTGAATAACATTACCCACTGAACATATTTTTTTAATATAGAGTTATCTTTTTAGCTCAATATCCGTTATCTTACATGTGGAAGTGAATTAATAAGCCACTTCAACACATTTTAACAATCTAGAGCTTTTTTAATTACCTCTTTAGTGTGATTAAGAGTGGATATGGAAAGAAGAATGAGATAATTTCAAATGGAGGAGAGGTATAACGTTTTTATCAAAATATACTGAAGCAGAGCTAAGTTACTCAGAGCTATTTATACAGACAAAATTATTCTGCAAATTCGACTGCATGTACAATAGACACAGGACAAGCAGCCACAATAGACCGACTCCCTAAAACGTTATTAATAAATACTGAAGACATAATTAATTGATTTTGCCAACGACAAAATTTGAATGAATTCTGACAACAGGTATGGCTAGAGAAGGCAATCACCTGTTAGCTGTTACAAATGGGTATATTTCAGAGACTTTGTTTAAGATTAATCTATAAAATTGTGGGTGAAATAACACTATAAAAAGCAAGAGTTCCACTGTACAAGAAGACACAACATGAGTATACCGCAGTCTCCCAGAACACGCACCTCGCACTTCACACAGGCAAGATACCACATCCACTGGCGGTCGTCTTTAAATGACCCTGACTGAGGACGTTAAATTCATAAACCAAAACAAATGAGAATTATGTGTATACAAGTAGTACGGAAAACTACCTTGGACCGGAAAATCCTGTTTAATGATAGCCAAAACTAATAATACAACGAGTTCGGCCTAGGTTTTGTGAAGCAACTTCTTGATTGAAAAAAACAAATATAATGAAATATTGGAACTAGGTCCTTACCTTCACAAGACCCATTGACTTGCGAAAACGGTCTCTCCCCCTCCCCCCACCCCCATTTCTTGAGGAACAAATCCCTTCAATTTTGTTCAAATAACACTGAATATCCGCAATAAAACTTACCAGAGCGTTAAAGCTAAGCTGATGTTAGTGCCATAGTACTTGTTTATGAATAATGTTACGAAACTTAATAATGCGATCTTACTACTGTTTGTTACGAAGACAGACATATTATGCTCTAGACCAATGCACACAGGCACTCCGCCACATCGTTTGTCAATGTACAATCAAACGCAAACATCTGATAAATTGAACAGAGAGAATTTAATTTTCTCAACGTTTGGAAATATTTCTTTGGTTAATCTATAGCACGAACTGAATATGATACCTATATGTACCGCTTATAATATGTACTCAAACAATGATAAGTGAACCGTAAGTCAAATGTCTCAGTAAAGAGAGCATGAGTCATGAGGTTGGTGTTTCTTTGGTCATTATAACACCTAACTTCTGAAACGTTCCTATACGACCATTGCTATTAATAATAATTGCAGAAAACAGCTTTCGTTATATCTGGATTAACCGTCAAACATAACCCTGTATGGTCGACATAGTTAAGTGATGTGACTTCTTTTAAGTCTTCAAACTAAATCAAACTATTGATTTTCTGTGGAGAACAAAAGCTAATTGATAGCTAATCCATTATATACATTTTGATAATTCACATAGTACCTGTACAGGATCCATCAATATGATGACAATATCTGTGACAGTCCTGAGAACAATCTTTATCACAGAATTCTTCCCATTTTTCCCTATGGCAATCTAAAACGGAAGTGTCTCTTACAGAAGAGTTTAATGTATTTTTTATTAATAATAATTTACAATAAATGAATGCTTTATTACGCATTGCAGAGGGGTCAATACGAAATCTTAACACAGATAATATCAAGGAAACTTGGAAGATGAAATTCCACAAAATAAACTGGTTGTATAAGATTAAAATTATAAATTCTATACCAACATTTTCTGCTGATCCAAGTGAAACATTAATTGTTGTCATCGCCAATAGAAATACTTTGCAGCCAGGCCAATAGTTAAGATGAATACATACTTATCTGTAATTTATCTATGCTAAAAAAGAATAAAATCCACACTAAAAAATTACATAGTTGTAGACAGGGGTCAGAGAAAGTAAAATTAAACTATCAGAGAGACCATTAGTTCTGCACATGTTTTTAAAAACTGACTGAGGATTGCATATAATGATGTTTCATTAACCTTACGTTTTTTTTATATAAATTGACGATTTGCTTATCATTTGAACACCAAAAACACTGGAGGTAAAGGCTGCATTATATAATTGGCAAAAAAGTCAAGGGTCACAAAATGAAACCTTGTAAAACAACTCTGGCCAACACTCATTTTTTATTCGTAGTATCCAAACATAGAATGCACTTCCTTCAGATCTTGTATCATCAAAATATCTTGGGACTGCTTTTAATCAGATCTCACAATTTTTTTTCTCTTTTCGCTGTATGTACTCCACATATCCATTGCATATCTCTCATACAATAAAGTAGATCGATCACTAGGTAGTTGTATGGAAAAGAAACAAATGTATTGCAATTTTAAGAGTGTTATTTTGTTATCAATCGAATGCATTGCCTTTACTATGTTGTATTATCCTCGCAGATAAAACATTAGAAGGTTACGTCTTCGAAAAGTTTAGATAGATTTACACGTATTTGCGATTATCTAAGTTATTGGTATCTTGATTGAATACTGGTATCAATTTAAGATTAGATAACTTAACAATAGGAAACAGGCAATTATGCAATTAAATAATTGGATATATCTACATCATAAATCAAAATGAGATTTCAGTTTCTGAACTTTTATTCCTTTTATTTCCATTCTATAAAATTAGAATTCAAAACATTTATCTTTTATAACTCTTTTTTCTTTAAAAAGTGTTTAGATGGTAGGATTTCAATAAAAAGGAATAAACGAGGCGCTTACTGTGCATTTCGTCATATTGCACGTTTTCACTAAATCTCAGTGTTCATGTTAATCTTCCACTGTCCTTGTAAAGTAAGTTTTAAATTTACTTGTATATGAATAATCATCTTAAAATACAGTACACGTAATTAAATTTTCAACTTACCTCTATTGTAAATGGTGATGTGAATTATTGTTGCCAGCTCTCCTAGATCTACATCGACCGAGAACTCAATTAGCTTTACTATGTTTCATTGTAGAGTTAAAATTCATAACAAATTCCCAAAATTTCGTTGACAATTTTTTTTCCATCTAACCTGGTCAAGATCAATATCCGTGGAACAAATTCTGAAAGTTTCAACCTACATTTTCGGCAGGTTGACCGGCATTTTCTCAAGATATCTGTCATCAAGTGTCACCATGTGCCAATTATATAAATCCGGGTCAGGGGTTGGGGTCAAAACAGACTTTTTACACAGGATCCTGGAGCAATAAAAACATAAGAAAATTCAACATTTCACACTATAACAGTTAAAATGACATATACACTACACATCTACATTAAATTTGTTGGCAAATACCAAGTTAACTTTATTCGTGGGTACTGACACCGGAAGTATGTTATTGTGGTCTCAGTCCACCTGCCACATTGCTTTGTTTTGTTAGGGTGCTGTGTGCATAAAACACTGTGATTCCATATCTTGCCGTAAACAACAATCAACTGATTTGTCTGTTGTGTAGTTTGAAGTTCTGAATTTTGAACTCTGTATAGCGATCTTTCCGGTTGATTGATTCTGTATGTTTGGTGTAAAGAACATAATTATTTACTATGTTTCATTCGGCCTTAAAATCTTGATAAACTTCGTGGTTCTGCTTTTGTTAATTTCTTCATATATAAATAACAAAATCACAGCACATAAATACCTCAGATGATTCATACAATACCATATGTCTTATAATGAGCCCAGGCTTATTATCTTATTTGGTTAGAAATTCTATGCCAGTGTTATTTTCAAAGCAACGTATCCCGTTTAGTTGCCACAGAAAATATATATTCAAGAGTCTTCAATTTATATTTCTTTGGATTTGGAAACGAATAAAAGCCATTGATTTGCACATTTATAAAGTCTATGTATAAAGATGTATAATTATAACTAATATATAATAAATATAATGCCAATAAGCTATTTGCACACTTATTCAATGTTTAATGGAACCGAACCAGGAACTCCGATGTAAAAAAGCAAGGTCCACCGACTCAGCCAAACCATAATAACTCGCTCATTTTTCACGTGATTTGCTTTTAAAGTGATCATGACTCCGTGGTCACACTTTAACATTAAATTGTACATAATTACCTCCAATAAGTAAGTAGTGCTATCAAGTAATAATGTTACACATAGCAACTTGCCTTTTTGTTTTCTTTATTTTGATAAAAAATGTATTTTATATTTGCAGTTCACTTATTACATATACCACACATTCACACAATGGCAACAGGTATGTATAATGCTATTTTGCATTCAATAATGTTTTTTGCAATGACATGGTAATACATACCACTCTGGTATGAACGCAATTGGATACAGACATATTCAAAGTAGCGTTAGCGCTACATGTAGAACATGTCTGTATCTAATTGCGTTCATACCACCTTTAACGAAATAAAAACACTGTTCATCCAAATTAAAAACTGTGTTGGTTTTCTAGCTGGGTAACTACGATAGTCAGGATGACCGAAGATATACAGTGGTACTTACACTTGTGTAACATTATAGCTGTCATTTGATTAAAAAAATATCATAATTATGCCGTAGCTGTCAGATGTTTTAAACATAAATGTTGTCAAAATTTTCAAAATTTGATCTTATAACAATTAAAATTATATGTGCCATAATTTTCATACTCACTAATCTAGAAGAGCTTTTGATATTATATTTACCTCTAGAAATTACCACTATTTTGAAAATTACAATACTTACAAGGCATAGTTTTTAATTTTACAAGTACGAATAAGAGCTGAAAATGATTTTGGCTGTACTGCCAAAAAAAAGTTGGGGATGATCAAGACGGAACGTCTAAGTATCGTTGTCAGCGTAGTGATGCGGTTCGAAGTGGAGCCGCAATGTTTGATGTTTAAATGAGAAAAGATAGTGAGGGACATTGATGACCTTGGTTGTTGATTACATAGTTTGAAAACACACACGAGCTGATGAATGTATGTCATGGATGTATTGGTCTCCGAAGACGATAATATATTCACATTTTCCGTATATTGGGATGAGTCGAGTGACTCTACTGATGTTCACTATGAAATCCCCCCCCCCCCCCCCCAACGTTATTGGGGAAACCCACTGGTTTTAATCCCGACCAGCGATTCATTTTCATATTTATTATATATTTACAAGCTAACCGATACTTACATTATATATATATTTCATAAATGGCTTCTTAGGTAAAATCTGTATTTTTGTTTAAATATCACATACAGTGTAATTAACAATAATGATAATAAAAAAGCTAACCAAATTTATGTATAATTCATTTTTCACAAAAAAATAATACGGACAGCCACTTGAAACGTCATGATATACACGTGCATATCAAAAGGTCTCCAATACTTTTAAATGACATACGCATCAATTTACTAGTAAACGTTTCAGTCATAATTTGCTTGTCCCTGTGTTTTGGCTGAGGTGACCAAGATTGCATTTTATGGTCTCGGAATAGCAGTTGAGACTGCTTGTTTTACATATGTTCATAGAAATTTAACTGTCGAAAACAGATATATCTAGATTTAATATCCGATGAAAAGTTACATAATATAAGACCACGATCGAGAGTATCGTGGGTAGTGATAGACCAAGGACACCTCCTTGCAGGCGGTGTATGGGATTTGCAAATTATTTAGAAACGATTATTCTAATTACTGGTGTATGTAAATAATGAATGTAATTGCAATATTTCCAACGTTGGACATTTTTATTTTGCTATAATTAATATCGATGCTGCTATCGTTTGTGCGATGAGATGAGATGAGGAGGTTTTGCTGAGTCATCTCGGTTTTCCCAGTCGACACCAAAATAAAACTTGTATTGTAAGATAGTGACCGTGTATTCTGTTTCCTGCAACTTTTTCATTATACATACAGAAGATGGTATTCAAAACGAAAGCAAATTGCCTGTTATTTACACGATTTCGCTCAAAGCGAAACACTTCTTTGATGATCAGGAAAAGAATGCATTCACTAAACCGAGAATGAGTATACACCTTTTTACTACCGTGGGAAATATGTACGCGACGTCATTCTGGTGATTGTGACGTCACTGTTTGGCGGGAGTGACTGCCGTTTCATTCTCTCCTACTAAAAGTGACGTCACTGGAATGTTCGGGATCAAGTCATCAAATTTAGAAATGGAATTAAACGAAAGAAATCAAACATTTATTTACTGACATCGTAATATTTTCCTATTGCAACTATTACAGGAAATTCTTATTGTCTGATATCGAGTTCTGTGCCTGACTAATGTCGATAATAGTGCTGAAAATGCATTGTTTCTTGATATTGTTCCGCTTCCTTTGTTGACTTTAAATTCGTAAAATGAACTTAACCTGCGTAGGGCGTCAGAGCGCTTTGTTTTCAACGGGAATAAACACCGTAGTGATAAAGACCTTCCAAGTATGGCAACAGCAAATATTTGCATCAGGTAAATAGGGACACAAAAAGTCGATTTTCTCCAAAAGTAAGTAAGTTTACACTACATTAATTTTGCTGGAACACTTAAAAAATCGTTCTGATTTCAGAACAATTGGAATTATGAATAAGATTAAGAAATTTAATGAAAAACATTAAAAAAAATAAAAAAAAAATGGAAGACCCGCGTCGGCACATACCTCGTACAACGGAAAACCCTCATACACCACTCTGACCAACATGCGACATACCCACCTCTTACAGTAATTTTTAAAATTTTTATTATATGAAATTGTTAAGTTAATTACCGAACAATGCTATGAACAACTAATTATATGTGTTAACTACACATAGAATTTTTTAATCTTTCCAACCAATTGACAAGGAGACTTCCGTTTACATTTCCCCAAATTTCAGTAAACAAAATACTGTTTCATGTTTTCTATAACTGGCGAGACCAAAAATTGTCTGTGACGCCCACCTGGATCAGTCGTTGTTAAAACTCCTATGAAGACCGACATACGTCAGTATGCGTTTAACATGTAAATTCAAGAGTCAAAAACTTTGTAACAAGAAATGTTATTTGGTAGATTATGAATATGAAACAAACATATCTTAGTCAAGAGCGTGAAGATTAGTGGTATAAGGACCGAGTGTTACACTTGTGTTTTGTATTTGATACCCCTTTCGATTTCGTTAATTTGCACTCAGACATCACAATTCGCCATGACTATTTAGACAATAATGTAACTAAAGTATGAGAATTTTGCTACTAATACTGAGTTTAAATGATCATTTTTCAATTGTGTTTATTAGAATTAGCAATTATATGGTTTTATGTACCGGAATAATTTAATTGCTTTTTGTAAGAGTTTTTCGTGAATCGATGTCAATAAAAGTTTCTATAGTACTTTAAAAAGTGCGACTGATTCAAAGATAAAATTGTGGAATGCATCAGGGCAACCTATATGTAATGAAGTACTATCATGGGAATAGAAAACCTAGTATTTATGGATAGACAGTAGAACACAGACGGGAATTCTCATTATGTTGCCGGCACCCAGCCTTCTGTTGCCCATAATGTTACAATTATGGCAACGTTCTCAAGTAAGTACCTAAACGGAATCTGCCAAACATCACCTGAAATGTGCTGCACACGTGTGTCTACGCAGACAAAAGTGCCCTACATGAAATATAGGTGAAAAGTTGTCTTGCTTGAATGAGCTGAAAAGAACACATCCGTTTATCGTGGGTGAGATTCATACAAGAATCATACTAGTTACGAATGTGCCTAATTCATGAATTTCCATATGCATAAATCACGTGTAGCACCCCCACGAGACGTTGTTGAATAATTCATGAAACTAATGAATAATTCATGAATTATTCTATGAATAAAGTTATTATTATTAAACTTCATGAATAATTTAGGAAAAAATATTCCATGAACATTCATGATTACTTTCATTCATGAATTCACGAACATTCATGAATCTATTTAATTCAAGAATCAACCCATTCATGTAAATGCATAAAATGTTCATGAATATTCATGAACTTAAAACCATCATGAATGATTATGGATGTTAATTCGTGATATTCATTAGTTATTCATGAACTACAAATCGCAACAGTATGCATCAAACATTTCATGAAAATTCAAGAACTGGAACAATTCATAAATATTCATGAACTTGAGTCGTGTTCATGAAATTTAACGAATGCAAGTTGGAGTCAGCGACATCTAATGATTACAATGAACTTAACGTGGATTGAAAATTTTCTGATCAAAACCAATCGGCAATTCTACTTGGAATCGATAGTTTGACCGAAAACAAATCTTCTTGGTGATCAATAAGGTATAAATCGCATATATATTAATCCTATAATCACATTCAGCAAGATTTTACACGTTAAAGAGTACCAACCAGTTTATTTGTTTTTCACTATATTTTCATTTTAAAAAAAGATTATTGGCCCCACATAATAAGGGTGCTTTAGAGCAAGAAATTAGGGTCTTCAGGAGACTAAGCCAGCAAGCTAGTTATCATCTCTAAATATCCAAGTAAAATTTGTAATTTGTTCCACAAAATCTCAACCTATAAGTTTTGTTAAAGCATGATAGTTTATTATGCCTCGTTCTTACTATTTCATTCGAAAAAATTTTTACATAAAGCCAAATAATTTTATGCATAATTAATTATTTGCAATATCACAATTGTGCCAACAATTTTTCATGTTGAAAAAATACACAGCACAAAAGAACAATTGCCAAACATATGTATAATGTTTTCAATTGTGGGCTAAAATGAAAGCCTGAGGAATTGAATAATGCGTTTCACTAATGTGCCTCCCTCAAAACAACCAATATGAGGATGGAATGTTATGTTTCCGCCTTCCACAGCAGATTACAGCAGGACAATTTGGATCGTTGATGCGTTGTTTGCGGGAAAATGTATATAGAAAAGCCGTCTGTGAGTTCATTGCGTTCCATGTGACAAGTGTCTGTGGAATAATATTTCTTCAGAAAATGAATGAAATATCAATGTGCATGTAATCAGTATTATGAAAGTTTTTTATGCTATAACATGAAAAATACTCCAATAGGATGTCTGTAAAGAAAACGAATGAAACAATTTCATTCATTTTAATGGATGATATTTAAATGCATAAAACTTTTATTAATTATTCTTGACACATCATTGATCATGAACAATCATGAATGTTTCATGGATTCATGAAAGTTCATGAAGATTTCATGAGGGTAATTTGATGAATATTCATGATTTTTTCTACTAATAATTCTTAAAAGTGAATGATTCATGAATATTCATGATGTCTTGAATACCATCTCATAGGGGCACATATGTGAATCATGCGTAACACATGCGTAGCACGTATGTCATATATGTAAATAATGCATATTCCATACTTGCATGTGAATGAGCCGAAAAAAAAGAAGAACGCATGTTTTTTCATATATAAATATATTTTATTTTCTTGCATTTCACACATGTCATCCAAATAAAAAAAACTATTAAAAAACTAGTCAAAGAGCAACATTTTAATATAAAAGCATATGCCCCTGGTCTAGACATGCTTCCGATCAGTAAAAAGAGACTCATGCATTTGGTCTATAAAAGAAACACCATAACTAGTTACACAATACAAATGCTAATATCCAAGCTGATTAATCTCAGAGTATGTTTTAAAAATGCGAATTAATAAACAGAAATAAACACTCGCTTTCAGATAAAGATATGAAAAAAATAATAAGTACAGTTTTTATTATACACATACAATCAAAAGTAAACACAGTGGACTCTAAAATCAAAATCAGATCTCGATGAATTTCGCTGTTTAAATATAACATATATTTACATATGCTCCTATATAGTCCAACGGGAGGGAGGTGCGTTCAAATTAGCCGTAAGACGCAGACGACGGTATGATACAAACCCCTAAAGTAGGATCCGTGACGATTTCATAGTTTTCCACGCTTCGGTAAAGATTAAGCGTCATAATGAATAATCTTAAATAAACTATAATACTTTTAATTTACATTTTACCTTTTGCACAGATGACAGATTTGCTTGAATTAATAATAAACCTAAAAAAAACGATTTTCTGGTCTTCTACTTTGTCTCAAGACTGATCCTTAAGGCGGCACAGGGACAATAACATTCTCGTCCCATAGTAGCCTACTCGGTTATTTTTGGCCTACTGTATGAGAAATGTAAACGAAATATTTTCATCGTTATCGGATTCAAAATAATAATAAAGAGTTTTTTATTTATTAACAGATCCAATTAAAAATGGTGTTTTGACATCAAAACATAAATATGTGTTTTATTCAAGCATTGTAACGGTAATAAGACAACAAAAAAAATCGCTTGGCTTTCCATAATGAATGTTTCAAGGAATCCCATATTTAAGTCAGTCATCACACCATGCAAACACTTGTCTAACATCCGTACGATAAAATACAAAGTCTTGACTAATGAAGAATTTAATCTATATCGCAGTACGTAGACCGATACATACTTAAAACTTCCAGCAGTCCTCAACAGTCATACCATTATGGTACAAGCCAGTACTATTTTCCAAGTTTTACTTTGTTTTACCTCGATGAAAATCAAATATGGCGGCCTTTGCCTTCCCACTTACGGACCGCATCACTACCCTACAACGATACCGGATAGCTCCCGCTCCGCCCTTGGTTTATCTCCAATTATTTTTTATTCGAAATGGACCATTATTGATACAGTTATCCAATTGGAAAAAAAATATAATTTAAAAATAATTAAAGGTGTCATATATTTTTCAAATCAAACTACATTCTACATTTTGCACTTCTGCATTCTACACTAAACTAAAGTTGAACTACATTGTATATGTCTTTTGCCTTTGTATTTCATCACTTGATACAGTATTAAAGTTCACTTTTCACTTGACTACTGTCTTCCAATTGATATAAATGTTTCCGAATTTCGTCTTAGAATAAAAGCACTCCAAAACGACGGCCTTTGGTTATCTTTTTTTCTAAATTACCTTTTTTGTTGATAGTTGAATGCTTAATGCTGAAGATTGTAGAGTTTAGAACAATACGATTCTGATGTTTTTTTAATAACGGCCCATAGTGCCATAATAATTTCATACAATTTTGTACCATAAATTTGATTAAAAATGTAGTCCAAAATAATACATAGACAAAATGTTATAAAGAATATGATTTACAAATGATACTACCACTCTAATTTATTCACTAATCGTCCATAATACAAAATAAAAGTTTACTTAATCACATGCCACAGAAAAAATAATATACATTATTCTCTGATATTGTAAGATATTCCCTTAAAAATACAAGATTCCCAGTTTTCTGTTTTATAGTCCCCATGATACCTACTTATGCACTTGTCAAAAAGTTTACCGAAATTACTGGGCCATTAGAATATAGTTAAAATAAATTGAAATGTTTTTTTTTTGCTTTAACTTTACTTCTATCATTACACTTATACACATCAAAGATTTGAATCATGTAAGATAAAACCAATCGAACAAGGTGATATATACAGTTAAAATCCCGGGACCTATATAGACAGGTAAACCAATGTTATTATTGACAAATTATAGCTGACGTCACTTCCTGTCAGAGGGCGTGTACAGGGTGCCATACACATTACCTGCATGTACGCAACTGTACAATATTATTGTAAACACACTGATCGCTAGAAGTTTACATAAAATATAATTAACTCGAACTGAATTATGAACTGACATTTCTGTGCGCGCTTAGTAATTTCGCTAATCTACCTTTGAAAGTCATGGAATCTCTAAAACAAATATCAACTTACAGTTCATCTTCTAATCTCCGATGAGTTTGAAACACTGATATTTCCGAAAAAAAGTAGCTAGGGCAGGCTGATTGATTAGTTTTGACAGTTTTACAGGATGCACAAGGGCGATAACTTTTATTCAATTTAATGAATTTTACAGTTATATTAACCCTATATTATATCTTCACATTAAACTTATTAATTTCAGCTGGTAAAATTAAATAACGTTTAACACTTTCCTTTACAAAAAATATCAATAATCAAAAAATAAAATAATTCAGAAATTATTACTAAGTTTAAAAAAAAAAACATGTATGCATGCTTCACATAGGACTTGTGAATCACATTTGTGAATTGAAAATGACTATCTTTGAAAAAATCATGAAATGTTATATAAGATAAGAGGTTATTAAAACCAAACCATTTTATACACAGAAATATCATGAAAGTCGTCCAATGATAAGTACAAAATAATGAAATGATTACGTTATAATAATTATTACTCAATATTCAATCAATATATCAATGGTGGCTCTAAAAGTGACAATTCCAATAAACATTTTTACAATACCTGTTCTCATTTCAAATCGAGAACAATAAAGATAAACACAAAACACTGCAAAATATCATGAGTGAGTTAAACTTCTTCAGTA
Source organism: Argopecten irradians (assembly GCF_041381155.1). Lineage (NCBI taxonomy): Eukaryota > Metazoa > Mollusca > Bivalvia > Pectinida > Pectinidae > Argopecten > Argopecten irradians. The sequence goes on from NC_091139.1 coordinate 25,839,257, forward strand.
TTAATTTTTTTAAGTATTTTCTTCCTAAAGGATTGCTACTTTATTGGAAATCATCAAACAATCAATACTAAAAATGATATTATAACTCTTAACCAAGAAGCTTAAGAAGGAATGCTATATACACTATAAATATAAAACCTAGGACCCACGCGGCAATTAACTAAACATTATGCCTAGCGTCCCTAAAACATATACGACCTATATAAACCTGTTGGTTGGTTAACACGATGCATGCCAATCTCTAAGCTTTATTGTCGTCGAAGTGGTGTTTCTTATTGACTAATTGGACTATTGTTGTTTGAAAATCTGAATGAGTTAATACATTTCTCCAGCCTGGCATCTAGTGTTGGCTTACTAATTTAGTTTGAGCCTAGGTAAACAAATAATTGCAAAATCCTTCTTTGTTACATATCGTCTGTTAAATAATCCATAATATAGATCTCCAACAGGTTTCCTACATGTACATTTTGTATTCTTCTCTAGATTATCTATCTAGGATATGACTACTAACTTAGAGACAGCTACAATATAAGACATCACAAATAAGAAAAATAAAACTATACTATTATATCCGATATTTGCAATTAAAAATATGACTTTATTTCAGTAACACATAACGTATATTCATGTGCGATTTCAAGCAAAATAACTTAAAGATGTCAATGTATTGTATTTGGAAACAGTTAAGTAATTTTAGGTTGTATATATTGACCCCCAGATAGTAATATTGACTACTGGAATAAACTTGATACTATGCTTGATCATGTTACTGATGACTCGAAACAAACAAATGCTGCTCACCATACAGCCTAATTCCACTTTTAGTAGACTCTTCGTCAAATATAATATGACAAACTTTGTAAATGACTTTTACCAGAGTAACACCTGATTCCTCTACCTCAATTGACATTGTTCTTACAAATAACAATACCATTCTTAAAAATACACATATAACACCTCCGATGCAGTGATCATTATGTTATTAATTTCAATTTTTGTCATTCTCTTTTTAAACAACATGCATATGCTAAAAATATTTATCTCTATAATGAAGCGGATGTTGTCAAGATGAATCAAATGATAAATAATATTGATTGGGTAAGTATTGGTGAACACCATGATGTAGATAGTTTCAATTCCATACTTAGTGATACTACAAATAGGGTTATAAATGAATGTACACCCCAAAAGAAAATAACTGTAAGACCTAATGACAAGCAATGGATGACAGGTGAGATTAGGCTAAAAATTAGGCAGAGAAATAGAGTTCATAAAAAAGCAGTTCAAACCAATAATCCAGCTCATTGGGAAAAATTTTTAGAAATCTTAGAAATGAAATCATAACTTCGTAATGCAAAATCTGTATATTGGAAAATTTAGAAAAATCTTATGGCCATGTGCAAATCCTGTGTCCATTAAAAACAACTTGAAAATTACATGTATGTACTCTCAAGAAAATGTATCTATATGTTTAAGTAGAACATTTTAATCACAAATCTACATTAAAACTTCACATGGAAGAAAACAATTATATAAATACTTCTTCGTTTAAATGGTGGAAAACTGCAAAAACTCTACTTAAGTTCAATAATAAAACACTCTATTATTCCACCATTGAATTGTAATAATTCTTTCTTGTTTCATCCAATAGATAAAGCCGAAGGTCTTGTTGACTATTTCACATCAATATCAACTTCTTCTGATGATATTGATCATTTGCCTGCTGTCCCTGATTCTCCTAACATACTTGGTAATATATTTTAATTCAGGAACAGGAAGTCAGAGATCAATTAACAATAATAAATGGAAAGAAACCTGCTGGCTCTGATAGCATTATACCTAAGGTCCCTGAAACTACTTCTATCATCATTTGTTACACCCTTAACTATTTTATTCAACAAAAACATTATCAACTTGCTTTGTTCCTTCGTCTTGGAAACTTTCTAAGATAAATGCTATTTATAAAGGCAAAGGTAGTGATAATGACATATCAAATTACCGACCAATTTCAATTACATCTTGTCTTGGTAAAATATTAGAAAAGATTATTTTCAAACATTTATACAATCATCTTGTTGAACATGAAATGTTATCAAAAGTGCAATCTGGATTTATTCGAGGATACTCAACTGTTTATCAATTACTTTCAATGTATGACACAGTTTATAGAAAAAATAGATGAAGGGCTAGAAACTATATCTATTTTTTGTGTGCAATTAGCAAAGCCTTTGATCGGGTTTGGCACCCCGGATTACTTTATAAGCTTGAAATGTATGGTGTGAAAGGTAATGTCTTAAATTGGTTTAAAAGTTATTAAGATTATCGTCAACACATAGTTATAACTGATGGTTTCGTCAAGTAAGTGCGGGTGTCCCCAATGGCTCAGTTCTCGGTCCTTTCCTTTTTTCTAATCTATATAAATGACATAACTGATTGTATAACTAAAGATAAAAGACTATTTGCAGATGATATCTCTCTTTTTAAGGTCACTGACATCTCTCCTTTAGATACAGCAAATAGTTTATTTGAGGACCTTGAAAATATAGATAAATGGTCTAAAAAATGGGATATTAAATTCAACCCAGATAAAACAGAATCGCTGACTTTCAGTCGCAAAAGAAACATTATATGTCCAGCTGTCTTATTTTAAAATGATATTATCAAAAATGTCAAAAACCACAAACGTCTAGGCTTATTTCTCTCTGAGGATGGTAAATGGCACCACCATTTTCACTACGTCTACAAAAAGCTTGTTATCGTATAAACCTTTTAAAAACTGTTAAATATAAATTAAGTCGAAAATCTCTAACTAATATTTATGTTTCATATATTAGACCAATATTAGAATATGGTAATATCTTGTTTGATAATTATACACAACAGGAAGCATCACTTCTTGAATCTATTCAATTAGAGGCTACACGAATTATCACTGGACTGCGTAATGGAACATCTTATTATAAACTTTACTCTGAACTTGGCTGGGATACACTTGCCACAAGGCGCAAAAAACATAGACTTGTCCTTCTTTATAAACTTTTATCAGAAACTGCTCCCTCCTATCGAAACGAATTAATTGAACAATACTTTAATAATGAAAAACCCATATTTGTTAAGAAATGAAAGATTGTTTGCAATTCCTTTTGGTAGATCTACCATTTTATGCTAATACATGTAGTTTTATTCCAAAAACTCTGAAAGAATATAATGAACTTGCACTTAGATTTGATTTAACCAATATCACCTCTATTACCCAATTTAAAAAACTTCTAAACCAGAATGTTAGTGATATCACACCTACAGATAATTCAGATAATTAAAGCGCAACACTTTTTTTAAATTAAGGCAAAAGGAAAGATAATATTCTGATATGTCAATTACGGAACTGCTGTAGTAACTTAAACTTTGATCTTTATAATGATCACTTAGCACAATCACCATTGCGCGAGTGTGGTAATGCTTAGGAAACCACTGAACATTACTTCTTCTCCCTCCTGCAGTAAATACAATGAACAACGCAGAACTCTCCAAAATAAGGTAATAAGTTTTACTCATAACCATTTTCATAACATATAACCACCATCATAATTGTTTTACTTATTGATTTTTTCCTCTTGTACTTCTAAATTGTATGATTCATTAATAACTTTGAAGAATTGATTAACTAATCGTGGATAAAGATACCATACCTTAATTAATAAAATTAGTGCTCTGAAAAACACTTCTATAATAGCATATGTTCCGATGGACATTTATCATTTATTAGTTGTAAATTTTACGTATTATTATATAAATTATCATACTATTTAGAATACATGATTGATACATTTATCATAGCTACATATCTGTTAAGGTAATTGTTAAAATTAATGCATGTGTCATGACAAGTATAAATTTAGACCAAACTTTATCTCAATATTCAGCAACATTTTATCCTTTAAATCATATACATAAATACAGCAGCCATTGTAGAATTTCTGAACCCCATTGGTGGATGACCATCGGCTTATTAGCCACATGGACTTTCTGGTCTGTATCTGGTGGGTGAAGGTAATTTCCTCATGGCTGCTGCATTCTCATTTCTTTATTATTATACTTTTTGAAAAACAAAATTACTATCTATAATATCATTAATAATATCTCATATACTGTCATGACTTCTGAAACATATACTTTCAAATGCTTTCAAATATTCCTTCATGTCATTTGTATATATATATATATATATTGTTACCAGGGAGAGAATTTACATAGGCACTGCCTGTTGTTTGATCCCATTTCAATTTATTTGAAATAAAATTTTGTTGAAATTGAAAGATGTCAATGTTTACACAGAATCTTATAAACACCCTTGGTGTCTTTTTCTATGTGCATTAAATTCTGATTCATTGATGAGATAAAAAGCATTTGCAGTCTACCTTAAACACCAAATCTCTATAAAATGAGAAAATATCAGAATAAAAAAAATATGAATCGTTTGTAACTCTTAATTTAAAAAAAACCTATCTAACAATTGGTTGAAATAAAAACAACGAATATAAATTTTGTGGTTAATAGGTATATCCGGAATTTACTTGATTCCAGTTATTAGAATATGTTTGTGTACTTAGTGACGTCAGAAAAGTATTTGATAGTCTTGCCCAAGTCCGTCCAAATATATTATTAACGTCAGTGCAAAGTCTCTTTAAAGCAATAATATGTCAGTAACAACCAGATATCAATTATTACATGTATCTCAAATTTACGATGACATTTCCATGTGAAGTTTTAATGTAGATTTGCAATTAAAATGTTCTAATTAAACATATAGATACATTTTCTTGAGAGTACATACATGTAATTTTCAAGTCATTTTTAATGGACACAGGATTTGCACATGGCCATAATTTTGCATAATTAAAATCATCCATCCTTTCGTAGTACAATGTAGATGCCCCTACATACCCACACACCTTACACACTGATGCACAGATCCAAACAAACCAAAAAATGATGTTGCATTACGTTTGGAAAATTATCTAAATAGTGTGGTGGCCGAGTTACATTTTGTTTTACACTTTTTGAGATTATATTGATAAATTCAAAATTTAGGAAGAATTGAAAATGAAAATAAGATGAAAATCAGTCATAATTCTTGTTCCATTTGATCTTCATTTTACATCATGTATATATTTTAACCATATTTTTCACATGTAGAAAAGAAGCATACTATTCTCATGTGTGAATTGAATGAATGGTCTTTGTAAATCGCATGCTGATCACTTGTTACTGAACAATGAATTTGAATATGCATGGTTTTTACATGAATATTTCATGTAAAAAGCATGCATTTTAAAATAAAAAAAATCATATGATTTTCGCTTGAGATTCATGTGGACATCACTTGAAAAATTACCCACGCATGATTTACATGAGTGGCACTTTTGCATACATAGGTTCTGCCTCATTTTGCTCCGGTTTATTTGCGGGGAAGGATTCCTAAAGAAAACAAATAAAAAATAATTTTATGAATAGGCAAATGTATTAATTAAAATGGTATCATAACTTTTAATAAATTTTCATAACATATCATTTCCAAAATATTTTGTCAATACCAAGTATATTAATTTGGTTGATAAATTTGTTTTGTTATACCATGGACATTTCCTTGCTTCTCTTGTCATTTGCTATGAATGGATAACATTGCAAATATATACATTTTTTAATTATGTTGATACAACGTCTGTTTTTATTTGATTTTTTTCTTGATCTAATCCCCGTTTGTGGCGACGTCGAAACCGACAACGAGTACATGGTTTCCATATTGTTAGATGCCGATCGCGACCGTTATTGACAGTGTAAACGGAAATTATGAAATTTACTGTAACTGAAATAAAGTAGAAGTGATTCAAACTTACAACTGATTTAACATTGCCAACAATGTTTGTTCAGTTGTTCAAAATAGGCCTTTCGAGGGATCGTGTGACAAACTCGACAAGATACAGCAGATACTGAACATGACTAAACTATAAAGCTTGTATATATAAATGGCCGGTAATTCTGTATTTATCTTACCCTTACTCAGAGACTTACTATTTAAATCAGAAAAAAATACATTCGAAAACATTGCAAGCCTCAACTGTTTGTGATCTTGTCCAATCGATCGATAGAGCAAACTTCACAACAGTTCTGGACACTTCGTCGATGTTAGAGCTAAATATTATAAGATTCCTTTCAGACACGCGTCTTGGGAAATTTTGGCAGAAAATGCTACAGGCCTACCAAATCGTACGATCAACAATGCGATTAGCTTGGAAAATTTCGAAGTGGACGGAGCTTTGCTACATCAGAATTTAAGAAGCGATCTGAATGGCTTATAACAAAGAAGCGGCGATTGATTTCAAATCTGATGACGATTTCTGATAAAATCTTAACGAAACTACAACATGTATGAACCAATGCATCCTAAATAATTTTAGAATGATGATCATTTTCCCTGAATTTGCTGGATATTAATAGAATCTTTTTCGTCCTTTGAGGATAGGACAGGGGTTATCTATCAGAGGAGAATATTTACTATTGTTGTCTTACCCGTGGCTTGCCGAGGGTTAGACTGTCGTAAATCTCCTCCGAGGGTAGAGATTTTCCTGTCCTACTCTCTAAGTAGGGATTAATCCTTATTCCCATTTTAGTCCAGTGTCCGGCACTAGTTGCCGTAACTGCCAGAGGTACGGCCATCATGAGAGCAATTGTAGACGGAAGTTGGTATGTCAGTACTGTGGCCGTGAAGGTCACGACGAAAAAGACGAATGTGACATTGTCGACCGTGCGTCAATTGCGGGGGTGGCCTTGCTGTGTCTGCTCGTACCTGTCCTACATGGGACTCGAGAGAGGAAAATATTACGGGTCAAATATACCCGAGGTGTCTCTTTCCCCGAAGCTAGGAGGATAGTCGAGTGCTCAGACCTTAATGTGGCCACGTATGCACAGATCATTTCGCGCAAAGACGCATGTTGACAGTGTCACAGTCAAACATGCGTCAGTCCAGGCCTTGGTTGATAAGCCAATGGCAATGTTGTCCCAGACAAAAGCTCATCGAGGATAAATTTTTGAACCTTGAAACCCCATTAAAATTTTCACAGAAGCGCTCACCAAAATCTTACCGAAACTTACAAATTTCTTCTTTCAAATGACTCATTTATCAATAGATCTGGTAGAAATGCGGTTCTGGGGCGGTACTTGGCTTCGCCAACCGTCTCAAACTATAAAAAAATTAAAATTTGGAGAGCAAAAGCTCGAAGGTCTATCAAATCCGACTAAAAAGTACTTGGAAAGAGCACGTCTAAAAAATTAATTCCAATACATCTTCGAAGAAAGTTTGGGAAATGATTGGTAAAATTAGTGGGAAAAGAAAAACAACACCATCCTCCCAACTCATTTAAAAAATATATATATTTTCTTTAAAATCCGAAATAGCTGACGCCTTTGCCAAATATTTTGCTAAAAATTCATCCGTCAAAAATCATTCAAAAAATTTAAAGAATTTAAAAAATAAAAGGAAAAGAGACTTCTTAATCTTAAATCCTCCAATACTGAAAGTTACAATAGGCCTTTCGAGATACCAGAATTGCTCGAGTCCTTGACCAGACGGACCAGACGAAATTACATATATGTTTTTAAAACAATTACCAGACTCTTCACTAAAATGTCTTCTAACTATCTTTAACCAAGTTTATTCTTCTGGCAAAATTCCTGAGTCTTGGAAGGAATCTACTATTATACCCCTTCCGAAGCCCGGGAAGGATGCTACTGATGCCAATAACTATCGCCCTATTTCATTGACGAGCTGAATTTGTAAAACTCTAGAACGTATGATAAATACTAGATTAGTTTGGTCATGGAATCAAACAATATTTTAAGTCCTTTGCAAAGCGGCTTTAGAAACCACAGGGGAACGGTAGACCACTTAGTTAGACTAGAAACATTTATACGAAAAGCCTTTGCCAAGAAAGAACATCTTGTGGTCGTATTATTTGACCTTGAAAAGGCATACGACATAACTTGGCAATATTATTATTATCATGAACGATCTCCATGATATCGGTATACGTGGTAATTTGCCAAAGTTTATTCAAATTTTATATCTGACAGGCATTTCAAAGTTCAAACGAGTTCAACTTATTCAGAAACAGAAACATCCTCAGGGTGTCCCTCAGGGTGGTATCTTTTCTGTCACACGTTTTGGATTAAAAATTAACAGCGTAACCAAATGTCTTGGCCAATCTACGGAAGGGTCTCTAATTTGTGGATGATTTCTTGATCTGCTACAGATAAAAAACATGCACACTATAGAATGACAACTACAACAATGTTAGAGTAAATTACAAAATTGGGCTGACGAAAATGGCTTTAGATTTTCAAAATAAAAAACTGTCTGAATGCACTTCTGTCAAAAACGAAAACCACACAATGATCCTGACCTCACATTCAATGGAATCAAAATTCCAGTAGTTGATCAAACTAAATTTCTTGGACTAATATTTAATTCGAAATTGGCCTTTGTTCCACATATCAAGCATCTGAAGGATAAGTGCTCGAAGACGCTGAACATTCTACGTGTTCTTTCCCATTCTGATTGGGGTGCAGACCGTAAAATGCTTCTGCGTATCTACCGGGCACTAATTAGATCTCAACTTGACTACGGCTCGATCGTCTATGGATCGGCTCGCAGTTCCTATCTACAGATGCTTGACCCTATCCGGAATCAGGGACTGAGTCTCGCACTTGGAGCTTTTCGAACAACACCTGTGAAGAGTATCCATGTGGAAGCTAATTAGCCATCTCTAGATGATCGACGAAAGAAATTATCTGTGCACTATGCTGCTCAACTGAAATCCAATCCCAAAAATCCCGCATTTAACCTTGTATTCAATCCACAACATCAAGAAATATTTACACAAAATCAAAAGCTCATACCAACATTTGGCATCAGAATTTCAAAATTTTTGCAGGAACTAAATATGAATTTCGACACCATTGACGAGTACACCGTATCGGATGTACCACCATGGCTCATTCAAACACATGTTATCAATTTTTCTCTACATGAGAGGGCAAAATCCAGTGCATTACCCGAAGAACACAAATCCTCCTTTCGGGAGTGCATTAGGACTTTTCCTGATCATGTTCAGATCTACACTGACGGCTCAAAAGATGGTGATAATGTTGTGTCAGCATGCTGTACATCTAATCACTTTTCCTCTATCCGACTCTCGGATGTTGTCTCCATATTCTCTGCGGAGGCTTGTGCTATCGGTCTGGCGCTTGACCATATCGAAGAACAGCGCATTGAAAAGGCAATAATCTGTTCCGACTCTCTTTCGGTTTCTCAGGCTTTGAAATCAAGAAACCCTAGAAACACATTAATCCACATCTTCTAAAACCCAAATTACTTATCTCTAGGTTCCCAGTGATGTGGTTATAAAGCAGAATGAAAAGGCCGATAGAGCAGCTAAGACTGCTCTTCGCCTAGATTGAAACTACCTTACACCGATATAAAACCTTCAATTTAGTCAGCCATTAAACACCATTGGCAACAAAGGTGGTCTACCGAAACAAACAATAAACTGTCCAGTCGGAGAGACCACAGAGAGGAAGTTGTTCTCTCTCGGCTCCGAACTGGACAAACATATTTTACACATTCCTATCTTTTAAGAGGGGAGGATCCTCCTACATGCCACGCATGCGATTCTCCTACCACAGTGGAACATATTTTAGTGCACTGTATTGATTTTAAACACATTCGAGAAAGGTTTTACGATGTCTCCGACATGTACACATTGTTCCATGTCGTGAGACATAATCGTATTTTCAACTGTCTCAAAGAGATCGGCATTTTTAACAAAATTTGAACGTTTTCTAATCTATCATCATATCAACGCAACACTCATCGTTTCATCAACATTGTGCATAAATTTTCCCATGTGTTTTAGCCAAAACTGTTTTATCCTATGCAACTCTTTTTTATTAAATCAAGATTTACAATTTGTTTTTAGTTTTTACTTGCCTTCTTTTCTTATCCTGATCTTTTAAGATACAGTTTTGTTTATATTCTGATATTATTGCCTGCCTTGTTGTTTGGCCCTAAATGACCTTAGTTGTCGATGGGCCGTAACACTCAAACAAACAACATCGCTAGTGGTAGTAGATATATTTAATTGACAAAGACACTATAACTGACATTGCACATCATGTCTTCCATGTGTTTATTTACCTAACTGTTGTTACAGTATTTGTGTTTTGTGTTACCATGTTTTAAATCTAACAATTCATTTGGCAACGTTTTTTTCTCTTTCGGTGAGTTAAAAATCATGCCAACTTAATTCCGAGCATTTTTAAATTGTTGACGTCGTGTGACAGACGACGTAATCGCCGGGGTGGAGATTCGATATTGTATCTCGAATTATGTAACAAGTAGCGAGAAATGATACAGTTTTTGTAGTTGATAATGTCAATTTTATGTTTGACTAATTATATTGAAAAACATCCATTCTAACTTTAATTTTCCCGTACCATAAAGACATGTAATAAGTACCATGTGTATTACACAGTAAACTTTGACGAAATCCTAATACAAAATAAACAAAATATATATTTACCATATATACCAAGAAAGCCGAGAAACCACTGGTCAAAATTCACAAATTTGTAATTCATAACATTCCGAAATAAGTTTTCTATTTCCTCTACAAATCAGCTATTAACTTCGACGGAAGTCGCGGTCCGGTACAATATCTAATGTTGACGTCATCGGTACAAAACAAGCACCTGTGCGAAGAAGATGGCATCGATTCTGAGTTGATTTTCTCAAACGATATAAATACAGATAAAATTCACACCAGAAATTTATTCAATTTATCATAATAATAATGAATCTTAAAACATCGTGTGATATATGTGACGAAGAAAAAGAAATATATGATGCTGACTACAGCGATATCTATTTATAGTAGCAGGGTATTTCCTGACTGGGACAATCACTTTCGATTTACAACACCGGCCATGTGCAGATGTATGTGGATATACCTAGCATATCGTAAACATCGTCACTAAAACAATATAACCCACCTTCTGATGATATTCAACAAACAGTTATTGATGATACAAGCTTGCATAACAGTCGTTATGAACATACATTGACAGCTACATATTATACTAACATGGTTGCACCAAGGATTGAAAGCACATCTATATGTTTGGTAAGTATATTTGAATTTCTGTATACAGTAATGTACAAAATATATTATCAGGTTACTATTCTAGTGCAAAAATTATAAGAATGAAACGCACTGTGATATCCTTACTTGTATATCGCATATTTTGAATCAGAAATATACATGTAGGTACCCAGAACAGAATACCAGCTGATTGTATGGGCTTGTGTGAGTGGTTATTATTACATGAATGAAAATATTGATATTCTGGATTAAGTTACAAATAAATTCTACAGATTCAGAACATCATTTGACAAATATGAAATGTACATATAGAGACTTCCGGTGACGTCACTTATATAAGATGGTGGCCTGAAATTTTTTTCTGACCGAGAGACGGGTCGTGTTTTTGAAGGTATGGAGTATTTGCGGCTTGCAATGTTATGATATTTTGGATCATACGATGTTTGTTGACATGCTGGAACTTTCGAACTGATATTTGTGGAAAAAGAACTTGTGTAAACTTCATTTTTCGCCATTATTATATACCACGTGTGTTGAACATTATCTAATTTTGTTCCGTAAAATATCGAGATGCGTAATATCATTTCTATAATTCGCTAGTCCTAAATTTACATGTAACCAAGCCTCTCATTGAATAAAGATGTGGACGGCATGGCAGCTAAGAAATCTTCTGTCTACTTGTATTTTGTTTGATACATCAACATGGTGGCAGCGGTGACGGTCGTGTGCTATGAACTGTACTTCGTACAACGTAAGTTTTGAACTGTTCTGTGACTGAATCTATGAAATAATGGGTGAAGAAGGACAAGAGGTTTCCGTCCCGCCGAGGCAAAGCCCGTACCGGCAACCCAGCATATAAACACAAATTTACGTTTACCCCCCGAATTAAACATTCATTCAGGAAATGTGTCGGAGAATTTCAAAACATGGAAACGGCATATCGAAATATACTTAACCGCGAGTGGAATCTCACGGATGGGCGGCGAAATACAAACCGCAACAATAATTAATTGTGGAGGGGAGGCCCTATTGAAGGCATACGATCACTTTACGTGGGAAGACGGGATAGATAAGAATAACCTCGTAGATGTTTGTTTTCAACAAAATTAGAGATTACTGTAATCCTAGACAAAACGAGGTCGCTGAGTCCCACAAATTTTGGACTGTACTGTATTTTGAGTCTTTTGATCAATTTTTGACCGAATTGAGATCACGCGCAGCATCCTGTAATTTCGGGACACAGGAAGATAGGATGATAAGGGACAAAATAGTTTTCAGCGCTACAGGGAAAGTACAGCAACTGCTACTACGTGATGACGACCTTACCCTCAAGAGAGCAATCAAAATATGTCAATCTTATGAACAAGCAAAAAGACAGGTGAGTCAAATGAAAGAACCTGCCTATAAAGACTCTAAAGTACACAAACTGAAAGCCACTACCAAGCCCAATGTTAAAGGAAAACAAAAACAACCGATGAACAGTAAGCCTAATTACAGGGAATCAAATGCTAGTGTAACTGTCAGAGAGAGTAAATTTTGCGGACGGACACACACTATGAAAAAGGAGGCATGCCCAGCATGGGGAAAGACATGTACCCAGTGTAATGGACGAAACCACTTCAAAGTTAAATGCAAAAAGAAAAATCTTCATGTCGTCGGTGTGGAGGGAGAAAACTCTGATTTCGACGAAGATGGAAACGACCAGTGGTTACACTCTGTCGCGATTAAACAGAGTAAGAACATAATTACTGCCTCAATGACTGTAAATGAGAATTCCGTGAAATTTCAGCTAGACAGTGGAGCTGATGTGAATACCATAAACCAAAGATATGTTCGGAGAGAACAAGTTCAGCCGACAACTCTCATCCTACACATGTTTAATGAGAGCACAATCAAACCATTGAGAGAGACGGAACTCATGGTCATGAATCCTAAAACAGGAGAGGGACAGTCTGTGAAATTTGTTGTAGTCAATAATAGATTACAGAACATTCTTGGCTTAAGATCCATACAAGAAATGGGTCTAGTAACTGTAAACAATGAACGGTTCATTGGAAAAGTAGAATCATCAACTGTTACCAAACTGGGTGACCTAGGGGAGGCAACTCTTACTCTTGACCCTGAGGTAAAACCTAAAGTTCTACCTTGTAGAAAACTACCAATTTCCCTCCAAGATCAAGTCAAGGCTGAATTAGACAGTTTGGTGGAGAGACAGATTTTGATACCAATTACTAAACCTACACCTTGGGCAAGTCAAATGGCGGTGGCCCATAAGGTAAACGGAAAACTTAGGATCTGTTTGGACCCCCAGGTACTAAACACAGCCCTTCAAAGAGAGCACTTCAAACTACCGACCATCGACGATGTTTTGCCAAAGTTGAACAATGCCCGCGTATTTAGTAAACTAGACGTAAAGGGGGCTTTTTGGCATATACGCCTGGACGAAGAATCCAGTGAATATTCAACCATGATTACTCCATTTGGACGATATAGATGGGCTCGACTACCTTTTGGACTGAAGGTATCTAGTGAAATCTTTCAGAGAAAATGAAACGAAGCCCTAGAAGGACTAGATGGTATTTTCGCCATAGCTGACGATATCATTGTTGTAGGAAAAGGCACGTCGGACGCAATCGCTCTGGAGGACAACAAAGAGAAACTAGAAGTTCTTTATCAGCGATGTGAAGAAAGAAACATAGTCCTTAATGAAGAGAAGAAAGCTACAGGTCTCAAGGAAATACTCTTTCATGGACATACCATTACCGCCAATGGTATTAAAGCAGACCCTCTGAAAGTTGAGGCCATTCTGAAAATGGCAAGTCCTACTGATGCTCCAGGAGTTCGAAGATTTTGTGGTATGGTTCAATACATGGCCATGTTCTTACCTTCTCTCTCGACAATGATAGAACCACTACGTGAACTTACACGGAAAGATGTAGATTTCAAGTGGACTAAGACACATGATGCATGTTTCTCTACTGTAAAACAGGCAGTCACATCTACACCAGTCTTAGCATACTATGACCCCAACAAGGAGTTAGTAATCCAGGTTGACAGTAGCAAAGATGATATCGGTGCTGTTATGTTGCAGGATGGAAAACTATTGGAATATGCATCCCGAGCACTTACTTCCTTAGAAAGGAAGTGGGCACAAATCGAAAAGGAAGCACTCGCTACCCTATATGGCGCAGAACGGTTTGACCAGTATACATATGGCCGGAAAATAGTAAAATGATCACAAGCCGTTGGAGTCGATACTGAAGAAACCACTTAGCAGTGCCCCAAGGAGGCTTCAGGATATCATCATGAAACTCTACCGGTATGATGTAGAATTCCGTTTCCTTAAAGGGACATCACTCGTCATTGCTGATACTCTGAGCAGAGCATATCTTGACGAAGCTAGACCTCGCATCATGGACATAGAGGTCAATGAGGACATTTCAGACAAATGGCTAAGAGAAATATGTGACGCCACATCATCAGACCCTGATCTTCAAATCTTAATGAACACTATAGAAACTGGATGGCCAGAAACAAGGGCGACTACTCCAAATCCTTGTAAGCCCTACTTCGATGTAAGAGACACTCTGGGGATTATAGATGGTTTGATAGTGAAAGGAGAAGCTGTTATCGTACATAAATCACTACGAGCTGACATCAAATCTAAGCTTCACAAATCACATGTTGGATTAGATGCCACTATGAGGAGAGCCAGAGGTACAGTATACTGGCCCGGTATGAAAACTGAAATAAAGCAAATGGTGGAAACCTGTGAGGCATGTCAAGGCACCTCGATCTACGAAACTACCACTCAAACAACATGATGATGGTGACAAGCCATGGAAAAAGTTAGGCATGGATCTATTTGAGATAAAAGGGAGACAATACCTGATAACTGTAGACTATTACAGCAACTACATAGAGGTTGATTACCTCTCAAAGGTAACCTCAACTGCTGTCGTGAACATTCTGAAGAAACAATTCGCTAATTTTGGAATTCCAACAATAATTGTGTCAAATGGAGGACCACAATTCACCTCTAGAGAATTCCAACACTTTACCAAGACATGGGGTATTAACCATGTGACGTCATCTCCTCAGCATCAGCGAGCGAACGGCAAGGCTGAAGCAGCAGTAAAAGTGATCAAACATCTTATGATAAAATGTACCAGAAACAGAGAGGACCAATACGAGGCCCTTATGGAACTAAGGAACGTGCCTAGACAGGATACAGGACTCAGTCCTAACGAGATGGTGTTGGGTCGACGAACGCGTACGCTCCTCCCAGATTTGAACCATGGTCGCGAGGAAAATGATATGGTTAAACGAAAACGCGAGAGTCGGAAGAAAAGTGTCAAACGTTACTATGACAAGACTGCTCGTGATCTACCTTATGTGAATGAAGGACAGAATGTCTATTTTCAATACAAGGAACATGAACGATGGATACTAGGTCGTGTTTTGGAACAGTGTAGTGACTCTACCTACATGATACAGGCTCAAAATGGTGCTGTAAACCGTAGAAATCGAATGCACATTCGACCAACTAAGGTTGAGGCAATTATCCGCGATAGGTCACCGTGTACACGTTACCACAGCAACAGTGACACTCCGGACAAGAGTGATATTACGGTACCACAACATCAGCCTATATGTGTTAGCCATGAGTTGGACAATCGAGGAAGCCCGATTAAGCGCGATGAGGAAAAGTGTGCCATTAACACTTCACCATCTAAAACCATGGAAGGAACCACAAAGGGAAGCCTTAACGTACCACCCAGAAGGTCTGGAAGGGAAAGGAGAGAACCTACTCATTTGAAAGACTTTGTTCTTTATAAGTGAATCTTCTCAAATAATACGTGGTTCTCGGAAGCTCTAGTATTTCTGATGAGTTCCAATCAAAGTTTAAAGTTTGTTTCTAGTAGTTATAGTTAGTTAAAGTAGTTAGTATGTTTAAAAGGTTCTAAAGACTTGTTTGAACTGGATATTTTATACTGCCGGTGAACTTATGTGAAGGACACTGTTAAAAATAATAATAATTAGTCTAGGAACACCAGTTCAATAAGTTTACTGTAATACCTTTATTTCTTAACTTCTAGTCACATATATCTGCTAGTCAAGAGACATTATCATAGATATGTTTATAGCAAACCAAATATATAAGTTAAAGCTATATATGTTCAGTGCTAAGAAAAAGAAAAAGGGATGTTGAACATTATCTAATTTTGTTCCGTAAAATATAGAGATGCGGAATATCATTTCTATAATTCGCTAGTCCTAAATTTACATGTAATCAAGCCTCTTTCTGAATAAAGATGTGGACGGCATGGCAGCTAAGAAAACTTCTGTCTACTTGCACACATGTATTTTGTTTGATAGAACAACTCCACATCAACAACGTGTGCCGGCCTAGGCCTATGGCAGGTCAGCACTTATATTGACATATTTCACCGCGATGTATCGTCCGAGGTGTCAAATGAGCGGGAGAGTCGACAGAAATTAGACGGTAATTTTGCTACTGGCTCTCCGACAAACTCTTGTGATCTCGAAACTAAAACTAAAAGTAACAGTATGGCGGAAGACAACGATCTGACCGTGGATAACCAGGTTTCAAACAGAGACTTGATGAAAATTATGTTAGATGTTCAGAAAGGTATGGTGAACCTAAAAAACAAGCTCATGAGGGAGATCAGTGATCTCAAACACAGCTTGGAGTCTACAGATGAGACAGTCACAGATATAGAGAAAAGACTTGGAGATATGGAAAGAGAGAGAGATTGATCAAAACATTAGAAGGTGCGGACTTCTCGGAAGAGTTCGGACAGAGGTTACGTAGTTAAGGCAGTCACACGTTCTCGCCAACGACGTTACGATGTCGGCTAACTTCGGCTTGTTTGACTTAATGGGACCGACCTAGTCCGCTCAACCTGCCTATATTATCAGGCTTTTTTAATTTTTTTTTATTTGCCTAATATATATATATTAGGGAAAAAAAAAAAGGAAAAAAAGCCTAATAATATAGGCAGGTTTAGCGGACTAGGACCGACCTAGCGATGTTCAACATTTATTTGATTTTTATCATAAGTTTCCGAATCATTATCGCTCATGCTGGCTTCGATTTAGTCCTGTATTTGCATGATTTACAACAGGATTTTTTAAACATCCTTTTAAATCATGAAATGACATATACGGGTATTGGGATTTTAAAGCTGGAAATACAGGTGTAAAAATAATGTCCATCATGATTGAAACAAGAATGAAGTCTACGATTTAAAGAATTGTTTTCAGAACATTATTTGTCAAATCTAATGACATGTCAGCCATTTTAATTTTCCCTCTACCTTGAAACCATCACGCTCGCCTGCTTTAATATATAAGCCTGTGAATCACGACACATGCGTGCAGTGTTACAGCTAGATACAGCCACTGTATAACGCCTGGCAGTACTGACTGGACACCACGTGATCTGATCGGCACAAACAGCATGCGAGGTCCTTAACGATTAATCTGATGTGTCTCAAAATCAAGACACCCTCCCCCCATACACACAAATAAATGAAATAAAACTGCTTTCTGTATAATAAAACCGTTTTAAACGTGCAACTTTACAAATAAATGAATCGATGTGTGAATAGTCCAGAAGTACAAGTCAGATGATTAAGACACATTCCAAACATTGGGTTGAATTAGAATGGGACACATCACACGTAAAATACCTGTCATGAGGATTGCATAGTAGCATAATTATATAAGTTGAAGTATTTGTAACCTTCAGCATTATTTTCACCCTATAAATATTTAGTATTAGGTATTTAGTAGACTCGAAAATTGAATTTGCCTGATTTGCTTAGATTTCTTAATTCTTATGAATATATCAATACACAACTCAATTGTTTAATCTCCACACTGTTTTTATCTAGGACTCGTCAGGAACAGGATCGGGAAATATTTGGATTTGTTATATGTGAGTTGTGCCGTTTTCTGATTGGTCTTATCTTTAAGTTCAATTATTCACTTACCTTCAGATTGCACAATATGTATGAAACAAAAACTAACACATAGTAAATGACTTGAAAAGCCCATTTTGATTATCCCTGAATACTGATCAACCAGGAAGTTATGCCTAGTAAATGCAATTACGCCTGCACAACAACACCGCCATTCATACAAATGCCTTAAACTTGTTCTGTGTATAACTATACCACAAGGACACTGCTATAATTAGTTTTATTTGGTTTTCAACACTTCTATTCAACGTGTGCACTGAGTATGACATTCGACAGGGTTTGTTTTACTAAGTTTGAAACTATCATTGGTGTAAACATCTTCATTTTTTTAATCTTTTTTTATACATGTCTGCAGTACACACACTCCATATCCCTATTTTGCCTTCAAGTTATATACCGTTCAGTCGGATGTTTAGGAGGTTTAAAAGAGGTTTTTTTATAAGGAAATGATATAAAGATTTAATTAACTATCCTGAAGGTTATAAGGTAAATTGTACATTCGAAATGATATTTATTTAAGGAGATTTCTTCAATGTCATTCAAGAAATTCAATTATCAGACAATGTTCTCCGAAAACTTCTATCATTCAATAAAACAAATTTGAAATGGGGATTCTGGCAATGCCATTATGATAATTCCGGACACAGTGGATGCATCGGCTTATTTCAGCAATTCCAAATCCATGTTGGTTCTGGTACTTAAAGATGCTGCTCCGTTGACAAATGCAAGAACAAAAAACGAATACCGGTCAGTATTGTTCTTCAGTTACAAAAGGTAAATGCATCATTACATCAATATCATGTACATCATAACCACAATTGAAAAAGTTAGAGCTTCATATTTTAATTCAAGATACAAACTTCAACAATAATCAATTGCGTCATATACTATATGAAGTTAGTACTGATCGTGCATACATTAACGCAAAATAAATAATGTATTTGTGCGTTCAAATGATGGATGTCGTTCATGCTCTGTCGGGGAGAGGCATCTTTAATTTGGAAATTCCGGATTTTATTTTGACTATTAGTCTAACCAGTTATTATTGAATGGTGAACATGGACGCTAAGCAAGGTGTGTCTCAGTATGTAAACAGCGGAAACGACACGCTATGGACTCAATGAATATAATACATGCATGTCATACCGTTTACTCATATTACAGATGTGTTAAGATAATCTGATGTACAGTTGGATATGATTGTCAGTCGTACATATGTATGTGTACGCCTTGGTTTGTTTATTTTGTGATATGCTTGTTCGATTCATTTGAATACCTTTGCTACATATCGTATTATGTATTAATAACAGTCGATTTATCCTAACATGAATCGGAATTGGTGTCATATCTGTTGCTGTCTGAGACGCATAATTGACAAGATTAGGAAAAAAATAAGAAAGCATCAAGCTTATTTTTTAATTAAACTTTTATTTAATGTACATTGTGATACATGTTTTCAATATCTCAGTAGGTGGTCATAGAACAAACTGAAGTTAATTTGTAAACTTACAGCTATCTTGATATGAGTCATAATTGTAATCCACATCGTTTTTACCAGACAAACTGGAAGTACATTGTTTGCATGACACTGTGTATCCTCATTTTTAATGCATCACTTATTCAGTTAAAACATGGTTTCAAGTCAATGCACAGGTAGGTGTGACATTTTTACCTTCACGATATATGGCTCTCTTTTAGCTGTGGCTCTGGTTTTGTAAAAGTTTTTCTATCAATAGGATCTGAATGACTCAGCAATATCTTCTCACGTGGCAAATTTAGCATGTAACGAATCACTATATTTTATACACCATATAAAGTTGTTATTATTTACTGAGATAAGATAAAACTCAACATGTTGCTAGGAGGTCTTACGTTATCCAAAAATAGCATTTTTCATTTTGATATTGAATCAAACCTTAAAGTTTATAATGAATGTACAGAGCAAGTGACTTCTGGATGTGGAATTCAGTTTTCATGTATGTTTCGAGCTAGATTTTTGAGTATAAGAAGTTTGCATGGATGCACACAATTCCTATATACATTCCTATTACAAATACTAATATCAACTTAAATCAATATGTTTATCGTTGTGTAAAACATCTTTATATTTAGACACTACACGCGAATACTTCATATAAAATCTGCTAATATATCCACGGATACTATTTTTGAGTTTTCGAATTCGCTGTTGTTTTGCTGACATTAATCAACTTGTTGTGTTATCGTACATATTCGGGAAATTCAATCTACCCAAATCTATTCCTTCATAATGTCCATCGGTAAAGATATATCATCGATGTTATAAAGCAGTATATTCTAAAATGGCAAACACTGGCAACTGATTCGATTTCCCTCTTCTTTTCTAAGTATCGCCCTTGACCTACAACAACAAATTTAACCGATTCTCACCTTGTTATTGACAATATGATATAGAAGGGAATAACGTGTATTTCGTTGGACTTTTCAGGTTATGTCTTGATATTTCAGTAACTTATATAACTTCAAAGTAACGAGTTTTGTCCCTGATAACAAATTGGCAACAAATTTCCTTTATGGGATGCACAACGCTTTTATGTAGAAAATAGAATACGTTTGTAAAACTGTATCAGAATACGGTGTGCAACCAACTACGGGCAAGACATGGTATTAATGGTCCTAAGCATTTAAATCGTTCAAAATGAATTTGCGGATGAAATACATATTTGAAAGGTGTATGTATCGAATCCCCAATATCTTTTGGGTTTATAAAGTCATAGACAAGAAACGAAAGTTTGCCGCTTTTGAAATTTTCTGCAAAAACCTTTTCAAAAATGAAAAATAACCTCAAACTTCTAACCAATTACATTGAGTTAAACTTATAAAATCTGATTATTACTAATGAAATATTGTCTGATATCACAATACACGCCCAACGTCTCATTTTATCTGTAAGGACATTGCCAATTTAGGCCAACTAAATAGGGCAATTATGCACATTTATTAGAGATTGACTTGAATACATTTTTGTGTTATGGGGATTTATATCAGACTACACTCTCGCTGTGAGATATGACGTACCGTAGCATTAATACAAAGGAGACAATGGCCGCCACCAGACAGGGTGCTGCAATAGCTGGAAGGACTGCTACAGCTGTCTGTACTGGGACACTGGTCTGTTGGTTCTGAATGTCAGATATACTTGTACATGTATATATCCTCTTGAGGTATTATATTTCCTCCACTCAATGGTAAAATGATATCGTAGAATATGATTATTTTGCACATTGCGCCAAACCCGTTTGTTATATATTAGAATCAGCATACACTATAAAAGGTCTTAAATTCAATGCCATACAATTAAATTCCATCTGTCATCTGGTTATGAGCATAACGTTATACTTTTCAGAGAAAACGGTTTGAATTTAACTCACAAAATAATGACGTCACAATGGATACCAAGGATATTATTCTGTGATTTGCAAGGACGGAATAAGCGTCCCTCTCTAATTAATCTAACTACATCCTACCTTCACACCTCCCATCATACTGTCTACAACGGCTTGAGGTGCACTCGGTCGGACACCCTATCTCGCACCAATAGCCATGATACCCATCTTTACAATCTAAAAGTAAATTTGAATAATCTCAAAAAAGAACGTTGACAAAATTAACAGTTGTAAGAAAGTATACTAAAACAAACATTTTATTTTCATGTTTTCGTACATGCATAAGATTAGGTGTTAAATGTATTATTATGTTTTATGTACTTTTTGTGATAGGTAGGGGATGGCTAACATGTGGAAAAATATTAATACGTATGTGCATGATAAAACAATTAAAGTTAAAAACATAACTCTTTTTATGTATACGTTTTCAAGAATGCAAATTGAAAAACTGCTTTTGTGTATTCTTGATGATTCTAATGTTGTATATTATGAATGTAAGGTAGGTATTTTATCTCTAGCTAAAATCAAATAAAGTCTTGTATCATAATTGTCGTTGCAAACTTAAAATCTAATATGTGATGCATTTAATACATGAAATATGCCCCAATGACGATCAAATTTAATTTTACGATATTTATTGGAGGAAAACGTACCTGTGCAGATTCCCGTGTTTTTTTCGCAGTACAGGTCCTTGCATGTGTCAGAACAATAAAAGTCTTACGTTCTTCCATATTTCCCAGGCTTACAATCTATATTCATTAGCAAAATATTGTTACAATGTGTTACCATTGTATATTATTATTCTATCGGGAAAAACATCTAAATATATTGTTATAGAAAATTTATCGTTTCATGTTAAACACATCGTTTTGAATATTCAATATATGCCCTTACAGGTATGTGATAATTGTGTCGTGTGTTTACATTATTCGGCGAATTCGACTGCATGTACAGTAGACACTGGGCAACCACCGACAGCAGACCGACTCCCTAAAACGTTGTTTATAAATGATGAAGACATAATTAATTGATTTTGCCAACGACACGTCTTAGTCTATACAAGTAACCAGAGACGTGTATACAATTTGAATGAATTCTGACAACAGGTATGGCTAGAGAAGGCATTCACCTGTTAGCTGTAAGTTACACATGGGTAGATTTCAGAGACTTTATTTAAGATTCATCTATAAAATTGTATGTGAAATAACACTATAAAAAGCAAGAGTCCACTGTACAAGAAGACACAACATAAGTGTACCGCAGTCTCCCAGAACACGTACCTCGCACTTCACACAGGCAAGACACAACATCCACTGGCGGCACTGGACAACCACCGACAGTAGACCGACTCCCTAAAACGTTATTTATAAATAATGAAGACATAATTAATTGATTTTGCCAACGACACGTCTTAGTCTATACAAGTAACCAGAGACGTGTATACAATTTGAACGAATTCTGACAACAGGTATGGCTAGAGAAGGCACTCACCTGTTAGCTATAAGTTACACATGGGTAGATTTCAGAGACTTTGCTTAAGATTTATCTATAAAATTGTGTGTGTAATAACACTATAAAAACAAGAGTTCCACTGTACAAGATGACACAACATGAATATACCGCAGTCTCCCAGAACACGCACCTCGCACTTCACACAGGCAAGACACAACATCCACTGGCGGCCGTCTTTAAATGATCCTGACTGAGGACGTTGATATAATAAACCAAACCAAATGAAAATTATGTGTATACAAGTAGTACGGAAAACTACCTTAGACCGGAAAATCCTGTTTAATGATAGCCAAAATTAATAATAAAACGAGTTCGACCTAGGTTTTGTGAAGCAACCTATTGCTTGACAAAATTAATACAATGGAATATTGGAACTAGGTCCTTATCTTCACAAGACCCATTGACTTGCGTACAGTCCTTACATTGTACAGGGTAGTGTTGTTCAAAGTCTTCCCCCCATTTCTAAGGAACACATCCTGCATTTTTGTTCAAATAACAATGAATGTCACAATAAAACTTACAATGCTGTAATGTAAAGTTAAGCTGATATAGTTTCGTCCGTGTCATAGTACTTGTTATAATAATGTTACTATAATTGCGATCTTACTATGGTACGCTCGAAGACAGGTATAATATGCTCTAGACAATGCACACATCATTTGTCATGTACAATCAAATGTAAAAAGGATAAATTGAACAGAGAGATTAAATTTTCTCAACTTTGGAAACAATTCTTTGGTTAAACTATACACGAACTGCTGTTATGAAACCTATATTGCCGCTTATAATATGTATTCAAACACTTGTATAACAGAAGTCAAATTTCCGTATAAGTGCTGAGCAAGAGTTGGTGTTCTTTGTACAGTTAACTCCGAATTTCTGGAACGTTCCTATACGACCATTGCTTTGAATAATAACTGCATAAAACAGCTTTCGTTTTTTAAATATTAACCTCTTACTTTGTTTAGTTTATGAGATGATAAACCCAATGGAGCAGTCGGTAAATTTTACGTAAACGCTTCCATAAACTTAACAAAGTAAGAGGTTAATCCTTACATTTACAATATTTTCTTTTAACAATAAAATAATTCAGAACATCAGATACAATCATTTACCGTGTGTGCTATTTGCCGTCAAAATTATACTGCCGTCATGTTTAACCGTGCAACCGCCTTTCAAAATAGCGCGCCGTTGACTGACAGCTTCATTCGCCCCTTTTGCTATGACGTCACAGCAAATAGTTCTTATATTTCAGTTATTTTATTCATGTCAAATAGCAATAACAGATTAAAAAACTTAAATATGTTTCATTGTATGCCTCCGATTGTCTCGTACATGTGTTATTTGTTGACATTGACACGTGATTATGTGGAATGTCACAGAAAGTTCGCCAATGTCTCAGGTATTCATACGCACCAAATCGGGTCACATTCTGCACTCAAGTTATTGGGAAATAAACATATTTGCTCCAACTTAGTTTATCGATACAGAAACAGTGGCAATTGTAAATATATGTGGATAAACCTTCACATAATAACCTGTACGGTCGACATAGTTAAGTGATATGACTTCTTTCAGTTTTCAGGCTAAATCAAACTAATGATTTTCTGTGGAGAACAAAAGTTAATAGATAGTCAATCCATTAAATACATTATAATAATTTACATACATGTACAGCATCCATCAATATGATGACAACCTCAGTGGCAGTCCTGAGTCCTTTTATCACAAAATTCTCCCAATTTCTCCCTATGTGAATCTGAAACGGAAGTGTCACTTACAGAAGAGTTTAATGTATTTTTGTAAATACTAATTATACCATACATAAATGCTTTTTTTACGCATGGCAGAAGTTGACAAAGGCGTCATCGGAAAATCAAACACAGGTAATATCAAGGAAACTGGAAAGAGGAAATTCCACACAATAAATCAGTTATATACGATTAAAATTACAAATTATATACCAACATATTCTGCTGTTCCAAGTAAAATGCTGCCACATGACAACATTAAATTTTGCCATCGCCAATAGAAATGATCTGCAGCCAGGCCAATAGTTAAGATGAATAATTTTAATAGATTAATTTCAAAATTGGTGTCATATTATATACATCTTCATACATGGATATGTGCCGACCATGTGTTCGATCTCATGATGGCCGCACCATGCCGTACGGATCACAACATATATTAAAATCGAACGACATCTGTTTCGATACAAACCGAATTCATATGAGGAACACCCAAACTTATTTTAGGAACCATCTCAGGTAATTGTAAAAACAAACTCTCCATTTTTGTCCGCAAAATTATATGTTTAAAATTGCAAGTGACTTATCTGTACTTTATTTATGATAAAAAGGAATAAAATACATCCACACTGGGAATTTAAACAGTTGTAGATAGGAGTCAGGGGAAGTAACTCGCTATAGAATGTCTTCATGCGACAAATTAAACTAACGGCGAGACCATTAGTTCTGAACATGTTTTAAAAACTGACATGTTTGTATATAATCATGTTTCATTTTTGTAAATTGACGACATGCTTATCATTTGAACACCAGAAACACTGAAGGTAAAGGCTGCATTATATCATTGGCAATAATGTCAAGGATCACATAATGAAACCTTGTAAAACAACTCTGGCCAACACTTATTCTTTATCCGAACTATCCAAAAATGGAATCCACTTTCTCCAGATCTTGTATCATAAAAATATCTTGAGACTGCTTTTAATCAGATCTCTCCATTTTTTTCTCCTTCCCCTGTACGTACTCCACATATCAATTACATATTTCTCATACGATGAAGTAGATCGATCACTAGGTAGTTGTATGGAAAAGAAACATATCAATTGCAATTTTAAGAGTGTTGTTTTGTAATAAATTCAATACATTGACTTTGTCATGTGTGTTCTCCTCGCAGATGAAAGATTGGAGGGTAACTTCTTCGAAAAGTTTGGATAGATCTATTTGCGCCTCGTTGTGTCACTTCTCCGATAAAGACCGTTTAAAAATTCAGAAATTACAAACAATGTATTGTCCAGTTCATTCATAACAAATAATGCACATCCCTATGTTATCACCAGTAAAGATGCCCGCCAAAACTCATATCTGAATCACCACAATTGTGTATGTATGCTCTACAAAAAGGAACCCTAACGTTTGCATTTAGTATGCTTGACAATATTAGGACTCTTCATAGATAGTGTGTTCCATGAATGTGAAACAAAGTGTTTAAATACTATTTTACCATGTGCATGTTTTTATTAAGATGCCATCCTTACAGGATGGTGATTTATGGCGTTGATGCTCTTGTATGACATAAATCAATTTACTTACAATGGCTGTAACCAGTTGAAGGGTCATAGTTGAAGCCATAGCAGTTTTCGGAATAGGTCAGATTACAGGAACCGTATCCATATCTCCCAATCTGACAACCTGCATGATAATCGAAATAAATATACAGATACGAAGATGGGTTCCTACGTGATTTTGCAACACTATTTGTTCTGCGTACACTCATCAAATTGTTTCTTTTAAAATATGTTCCTGTGTGGTTTGAAATAAAAGTTTATTGTTAAGTAATGTAAATTATAAATATTAAGTTAATGGCGCTTGAAATAATATTGTGTTTAGAAATGTACAATGGCAGCGTCAAGACCAGAAAAAACAAATTGTCTTGTGTTTGGATTAAGTCAAGGTAGTTCATCTTTTTTATTCAACTGTACACATCTGAGGTGTCATGTGGCGTTTTATGTAGATACATAATCTAACATATGAATCAATTAAAAAAATAATAGTCTTGAATCCCGTGTAAGTTTCTTCTGACATAATGTCATTGGCCTTGTCATTTTAACGGAGTAAATGACGACATTAGACCACATCATTACAAAAATTCAAAATTAAAAAATGCAAGTAACGAACTAGTTGTTGATATATGTTAAGCAGCGTTTGTTTACATTTAAACAATAAACAGTTACCAAATTGTAGTATATAGTCAATATGAATACAATTTGGGTGACAGATACATTGAATGATTATTTATCTGACACCCAAATTGTATTCATTTTGACTAAATACTACAATTTGGTAACTGTTTATTACTTAAATGTATCTCTACATTCAACTATTTTTTGAAGAAACGTCCCTGATAATTGCGCTTAAATATGCCGCTCATCACATCGCTTGCGTCAGCAGGTACAAATACCGGAACAGCGAATATTTTCAGACAGCGTAATATAGTTCCTCATGTTGTCATAAATAAAGTTATCAAAATACATTTTATACCACATCAGATTTTATTTTAGCCAATAATACGAATAAATCTACTAAGAAAATGCACTTTCAAAGTTTGTAAACATAATATCTCTTCATGTGACAGTTACTATCGAGCAATGTAGATACCCTACAATAGTAGTGATGCGGTTCCGAATCATTAGCGTTTGGGGAAGGACATCAGCTGATAATGGAATTCGATTTCTAATATTCCACACATTTTGACGTAGGATAATGGGTAATTTGTTGTGAGAAGTGAGATGCAATCATATTTAGATCTGACTTTCTTATGATAGTTTTTGCCTGATTTCGCCTCCTGTTTCAGAAGGCCGTCCAACATCCCATTTGACTTTTTGAAATCTTTATAGCGTAACATCTTTGTTTCTATTACTGTCTGTCAGATATATGTTGATAGTTCCCCTAATGTTAATAAAAGGAATTCTTGTGATAAAGTTGGTTCTTATTAGCACTGTAGTCGTTTTTCTTCGGTTAATCTGCCAAGTCGTTCGCAGTGATTTTCTCCAAATCCACCGTCCTGTTCTTGGGTATGTTGTAATGAATTCACAATACTTCGATTTAATTCCTGTTTTCGGAAGATATAGAGTATTACAGTCGCTTCGTATTGCCGAGTACATTTCTAAGCTGTGTAAAGCTCAAATGATGTGATTGTTCGTAAATTAACTTGAACATTCCATTAATTTTGGCTGAGTTTATCTCGAAATCACATGGTGTAATTCTACTTCAAAAGCTTACCTTGAAAAACTTCAAGCCCCACCAATGCGAGACGATGATGAATATTTCATGAACATTCATGAATTATTCATGAATATTCATGAATATTCTTCAATTATTCATGAATATTTCCATGAAAGTCATGAACTTAAAACTTCATGAATAATTTAGACAAAACTATTTCATGAACATTCATGAATCATTTCATTCATAAATTCATGAACGTTCATGAATCTCTTTTATTCATGAAATCATTAACATGCATGAACAACCCATTCATGAAAATTCATAAAAATTCATAAATATTTTAAAAATATTCATGAACTTAAAATCATCATGAATAATCATGAATGTTTATTCGTGATAACTCATGAGTTATTCATGAACTACAACTGACACAAACAATTAATGAATATTCATGAAACTTCATGAACTGGAACAATTCATGAATATTCATGAACTTGAGTCGTGTTCATGAAGTTTAATGAATGCAATTTGGAGTCAGCGGCATTTAAATTTCATGAACTCTACTGGGGGTTCAGAATTGAAATTTTCTATCAAACCAATGCTAATTCTTTTAGAATCAATTCAATATAGGATGAATCAATTATTTTGACAATAAGTATATTCCACATATTAATATGTAACATAGGAAGATCACCAACAGTTTACTGTGTTCATTATATTTTCATACTGCCACAGATAAGTGCTAACAACATCTATTTTCATGACAGTGATACACAGTAATCAATTTCATAATACATTCCAAGTAAATTAGTATTTGTCCAAAATAAACCTTTAGCAGTAAAGCATGACAGTTTATATGGACAATTTAATTCAATAACATCTGACAAAATTTCACAAACAAATATCTATCCATAATCATTATAGCAATATCAGTGTGCAACAATTTCATGTTGAAAAAGAAATGCAGATAAATCAAAACTTACTGAAAGTGTTCATCTGTGCTTAAAGAAATCCAGGAATGGAATAATCCGTTCATTAATGTGCCAAAACTTCCATTTTAAGATGAATAATGTTTCCCCTTCCACACGCCATCAGATACAGCAGCCATTTTGGATTGTGACTGTTTTGGCGGGAAATGTATGTCACGTGACTTATGAGGTCATGTAACAAGTCATGTGTCCTCAGTGAATATTTATTAAAATTCATCAAAATGAATGAAATAGCAGGTCAAGAATCATTCATGAAGTTTTATGCATAACTGATATTCATTAAAATTCTTAAAAATCATTTTGAAGAATTTTAATGAATATTAGTCATGCATACAACTTCATGGATAATTCTTGACACATTGATCATGAATAATCATGAATGTTTCATGGATTCATAAAACTTGATGAATATTCATGATTTTTTTTCATGAAACACAATCTGCTAATATTCTTGAAAGTTCACGAATCATTCATGAATATTCATGATGTCATGGATACCATCTCGCAAGGGCTCTCACTATTTTTCATTGAATTTAAAATTTTAATTATTTCAAACACAAATCCTATGTGACGATACTTAGCATTGTTTATTGTTTACTGGCGACCATGTTTGTTTACAATGTTTGTATTCCTACATAGAGACATCAGCACTGTAAATTGCAGCCATACTCTCATATACTACAATTTATACTAGTGATATATAGGCGTATGCAGCACGGAATGTAAATATAGATAAATATTATGTATTTCTTTCGCTAATTGCATCCACCTACAAAAAGGATATAATCCTATATAATATATACGTACTATATACCTGTACCTCGCAAAGCTCTAAAATAAGCTTCCTCGGTATACCATTCGTGTCTCTTTGGATTACCACTGTAGTTGTAGATGGTCACATATTGGGCTTCAAACGGGCAAGGTGTGTTACGATTAACTCCATTTCAGTATAAATGGTACTGGTATCTTCATAACAGAGGGTATCACATTACCAGTCGGTGGTATTTGACAAATATAACTGGTATCCGGCAAATCTCTCTTTTGTACCTTCGTCTGTAAACCAAGTGGAAATTAAATGAAACTATATATTATTTCATGAAAGATTTGTTAAAATGACATATTATTATAAACATTTCTTTGTGACCATAATGATGACGTTTGGCTGACATTACCTGAAAGATTGATACCAGATATACACTGGGCAATTAACAACATATGTATTATATCATTGATGTAATATGTAGTGTTACCATATATAATCTAAATTTACAGCATATTGTAAGAACTCATGTAAATATGTAACGTTTGGTTGAGCTGCATACCAATTTTATATACAATATAGTGATTGATAGTGTTATGGTTGATATTTGTCTTTCTTTGCATTTAATGAACATGTATATTGTATGATATTTTATGGTATCCAGCCACCAAAATCCTAACTTGGATGTTTCTGTTACTGAATTAACTTGTTTAGTACAATAAACCATTTAGTTGCCATAAGACTCTGGAGATACAGAGAACAGAGAATAAATACAAAGATTGAGGAGACCTTACCTCACCTAGCACTAACATAAAAAGTAGATATTACAGCTGTTTCGATATATTAGTTTTTGAACACGAACAAAAGCCATTGATGTGTACCTCTAATAAAGTCAATCGTATAAAGATATATACTTAATATATACTATATAATGCATGGTAATTTCAATGCCAAAGGTATTTGCACACTTATTCAATGTTTAATGGCATCAAACCAGGTTCTCCGGTGTGAAATCCATGGTTCTACCGACTGAGCCAAACCACACCGACTCACTCCTCTTACGTATGGTTCGCGTATCAAGTGACTCCGTGGTTCATACATTTGAAAAAATAAATGCGTATACAATTACCTCAAACAAGTAAGTGGGGTTTTAATGTTATAATGTTATACATTAACAACTAGCCTTTAGTTTTCGATGTTTTGAACACGCAACAAAAATATTCTATATTTGTAGTTCAGTTGTTATAGTTACTATACACATTCAAACCATGGATATATATACTGTTATATCACCATATAATACCATAAATTGGATTTGTCCCGATTAAACGAAAATCCAACATTTTTGACAAAGTAAAATAAGACTAAAAATGTTCCATCCAATCACTTAGCTTCCGACAGAGTTAGCTGAAAATTGGCCAGAAACCAACACATACACTGAAAGACAACAATCCTCTTAATGTCCATTTATTATTACTACTCAACTACTGTAAAAACAGTAAGTGTATTATGTTTCAATTTTGTGCGCCTTACTTGCGTATCTTTGTATATCTGAATGGATGAATTAACATCAACAAGAAAGTTGCTATAAAACATTGTCATATAAGTAGATTTTTGTTCAAACAAAATCTGATATATGTGATTAAATTGACAAAATCAAAAGAAAAAATGAAAAACATTATCAGAAACGAATGATATAATACAAAAACTATTTTTTCGTATTTATCAATTAAAATATGTCAAAATGATATACTGCTTTTTCTTTTGCCGTTTATATGCAGACCATGCGAATCTATTTTGGATATCGAAAGATTTTTCTCACAGGGTCCTTGTATAAAACACATACATATACCCGGTACCCCAGTTGAGCTTAGACTTAACAACTCACATGGTTAGTCATCATGCCCCCTGTAATGCGTACTCATGCGTGAAACATGGGTTGACAAGCTGGCCAATTTTGTAACAGGAGAGGAGTAAATGTGGGATCAGGGTAATGATCTAACCCAGGACCTGCAAACACTAGCCGGATGCTATATTAATTGAGCAATTTTATCATCAACGACATCAAATTTAGATATTAACACATATAAACTCGTTTTCTACGCACTGTTTTTGAGAATTTTGCAAACAAACTAATTTATGGTCTCTGTGACAAGATATTAACTCCGCTTACATATTCAATTTTTCATTTGTCCTGCGAAATTTGATAATATCAACTTGTGTTTGTGAACTTGTTTTAAACGGAAGCTACAAAAATTACTAGCCTTGGGAAAATGGCTGACAAAAACCAGATACCTGAACTTAAATTCTTTATTTCACACCAAATTGCTAGCTCAAAGTATTGGATTTTGAGACCGATATGCATGGCACACTCGTATGTATGTACTTTTAGTATGAAGTAAAGAGATAACTCCTAAAGTTATATAGTATTTAGGTCGGCTGTCATTGCAGTATCAGTCGGTCTTATGTGCTTTATGAAAGGTTGTGCTTTTTCTTAGCTCATTCAAAGTTTTTAAAGCGTAATGAACAGGATACTACGTGTACGTGAATGCCGTATCAACTATATTACAATCTTGATATAAAACCCTATCCCAAACATTGTCCTATCTAAGATACTCGGGATACTAAAAGGGGAATGAACGTATTACTTAAAATCCTACTCCCCCTGAATGTGGTATTCGATAACAAACAATGCCGGTGTCAAACACTATTGACAAAAAACATATATTATGCAGGCACAAATTAACCAATGTGAGGGCTTTGAAATATAAATAAAATATATATCCACTTCCTAACTTCTAAATTTGGCGTGAAACATAAAACAGGTTGCTTTTGAAATATTAGTACGAGAGAGCAAATAATTCTACCCGAATGAAACTATTATACACAGTCCTATTGGGACGGAGTGAGATGGAATAATAAGGAAAAACCCTCTTAATTATGGTTCTTCTAATGTGTTAGTTAGCTTTAGTCGATGGAAATGTAAAACTACTCCAAAATTCGTCAGATACAATTATGGAGTAGGAAAAGCAGATGCATTATTCGAGTGATAGTTGTCTGTTATAATTCTCTTTACAAAACAATTAGCCGTAACATGCACTTCAAGATACAAAGTGTATGTGTAGTGATAGTTGCCATACTAAGATGTTCAGAATACTTATATAACCGATTAATAGTCACGATTACTGAGGGATGTTGTTGATTGAGCGTATGGAATATAACCTCTCAAAAAACGATATTTTGATATCTTTTAATAGGTTCTGTTTCGAATGTTACCTATCGCACAATTTGGAATGTCATATCATGGGAATAATCTATGTTTGGAACATTTCGATCATCATATCTGAAATAAGTAAAATAGTTTGTAATGTTGAAAACGTAGACATAAGCTTTTCTATATTTTAGATTATGTGATACATTATCAATTATGTTGAGGCTTTCGAATATAAACAATCATTGTTGAACTTTTTTTCGTCGTATGTGTTTAGTACGAAAGCCTTTTAGTGTCATTTAAAAAATATTTTTCTCGTTAAAACGCTTTACTCATCACGTCATAACGAATAAGAATATTACACAAATATTGACTTTTGTAGGTTAACACGAGGAATTGTTAAACCTGAGAAAGGTGATATGCTCCGAGGCCGAAGGCCGAGGGAAATATCACATCTCAAAGGTTTAAAAATTCCTAGAACTAACCTACAAAAAGTCAATATTTGTTTTGTTATATGATAAAATGTCTCTTTAAAAACCATATTTGAAGGAAACACAATGACCCGAACAGATGTTCATCGGTCTCATGTTGACATTGCATTTTATCAAGAAATGTCTGGGTGGTCTAGATCTAGACCAATCAGAAAACGGCAAAATTCACAGTCATATAACAAATCGGTTTAACACGTTATTCATTTCGAATTAATGAGTTAGTTGCGTAGTCAGGGGGAACAACTTATAAGCTAGGTGGCACTATCGCCACCTAGCGTCAGTTCCTTGCTTGACGCTGCACACGTAAGTCGGGAATTCACCAACTCCGATGGCAGACTTGGATAAAGTGTTGGAAAAGCTAAATTCTATCGAAACATCAATCACGGGAATACATGAAAGGGTAGAAAACCTGGAAAAACAACCAACCACTCAAAAAGTGACGGTGCAAGTGTTTTTTCAAGTGGATTTTCTGTTGGACCACGTGGTCCGATAGGACCCCCACCCCACCTACAACAAGATTGGTCGCTGGTGTATCAAGTTCAAAGTCCTGACCTTGGGGTTCCAATATGCTGATTGTGTCGGTTGGCCGGTCACGTACCGGTCTTTAATAGAATTGCTCTCCGAAGGACAATATCAGAGTAGATAATTCAACAGTACATCACCAGATCTCAGACTGTGTGTGACTCTTATCGTGGGGAAAGAAAACTAAGGATGAAACAAAGCCGGTACGGCAAGGAAGTTTGTGCATTGATATGTTGGCTGTAAAAGTGGCCGAGAACGACAAGCTAAAAATTATTTACTAATCATACCACTGAGACCGTTAGACTAAAGTATTACGGACAAATTATTTGTATATGTAGGAAAATTTCTGAGTTTGCACAAGCAATAAAACGTGTTGTGGTATATAACAAGAGGTGAACACTACGACAAATCATTTACATTGGACCATTATAAGACCGGGAAGACACCCCGCTTATACGACGGAACGGTAATACATAAAACACACATCATGACTCTCGTGTGTCCACGTGCTCTGGTTATTTATATAAAAGGCAACCACCAATCACGGTTCCGCAACCGACATTGGCACACCACGAGACAAACCACCTGCTCGTGACCAGCAGAACATGTGTAGAGTGTAGGTCTGGGGCTACTGTTTTGGACGTCGGATTCGGACAGAGTAGGTGGAACGTGGACAGTAAATTACAATCAAGGTTGGTCCTTTTGTGTGGTGAATATAATAAGTGAATTTATAAATTAACGAATACAACAACGACGCCTAAATAACGCGTTGGCTCACTCAATGTAGCAGACACATGGTTGCGCGCATTACAATGTTTTATAACATTGAACCTATCCTTACTAACAAAGAATTCAATGGAATTGAAATGGTAATAGTATACAACGAAGTTAAATATACGTTTAGTAATAATTGAAATGAACAATGCGAGACTAGTAGTTTTATTGTATTCACTGATATAAGACAAACGAATTTTCGATGTCATCATTAACAAAATTGTATTTCAAAATTGGACACAAAAACTTGGAGCTGAATAATAAGGTAGTAAAACGGATTTCGGAGGGCATTAAATTACCATTTAATCAGGAACCACGAATCCAATATTATCTTCAAAAACCTACGGTACTAACGAGCCTCTCCATGATCGATCTTTAAATGTAAAAGTTTGACGAATTACATTGTAAATATAGTTTCAAATATTGTTGTTAACTAATGTTCCTCTAAGCGTGTCGTCCTATCGGATGTGTGAGTAAAAAAGGAGGGAAAACTTAAGACTTCATGAACGGATTTGGAGAGTAGTTGTTAACTCGTTATAGTGTGACACCAATGTTAAGAGTATGTAAGATATTTGATGTGTGTTACCCCAAGTTGTTACAAAAAGGGGATAAATGTATAGTTGACATTTGTGATTTGTAGGATGGCATTTATTCCATGTTCCAGTATCATACAGACTTCAGAAAGTAATTTAGGAATTTGTTGGAATGAATCAGTTTTATGTACTGGATACGGTGTAACCATTTGTATATTGCAGTCAAGCCCGTACTTATTTCTGTAAAGTTCTACGACCGGTTATTGAACAAATAAGAACGCTAAAATATAACGTTTTAATCGGTTAAAGTGTAGACAGATATTTTTAATATGTGCACGGGTACGCGGATATTACCCACAACGTGGGTAAATGTGTTGTGCAAAAATACATTACTTTCTCTTGGATTTTCACCAAATATACGATGGTGAAAATCCAGGCTTTAATTCCTGAGAACACCAAAACAATTTCCTCGGAGATCTTGAGGTGACAGGATGACGATTTCAGGAACCTCTCAATGAACCAAAATTCTCGTATATAAAAAAGTTACGGTGCTGATAATGCGTCGGAGTGTTATCTACAACCTCCATATAAGTGCATCGAACGCTTTGCAACTTGTTGAGTTGGACAATAGTGTTGGCTACGACCACAAATGCAGTTGTTTACACGGAAGAAGTAAAACAACGTTGATGCACATATATGTATTCTCCGTTCTAAAAACAAGATTGTGGACACGAATTCTTGTAAGTGGTTCTGAGAACAGAGCGAATTGATTTTGAGTGGTGTATTAACTGCTATAGATTCAAAGTAAAGATAACAATCGTTTAACTACCAGTGTCAATTGAACTGCTCAGTGTTGTGACTAATTAATTCATCTCGAATTCACATATGAAATTAATTTTAAAAACAGCTATAGTTTTTAATTTATCCTCGTTTTAAGTGAATATACGCAACAAACAAATATGTTTGACATGCGTTATATATGATACTGGCTAAAATTAGTCCTTTAACCAACATAATCAATGTGTAGGGTCAAACTTGTGTTTGTTGTGGATTGAATTAATAATTTTGTTACCTGTACTAATGTCTGTATTTTATTGCTATTTTTACTGTATATCCAGGAATGTTATTTAGAATAAACCCAAACCAAATAGATCTACAAGTTTTTATAACAAACTACTATCTTAAAGAACATCACCTAAATGTTCATCAGCATATCATTTTCACACTTAGTTAACCCAGATCAATGGAATATTAAAGAAAGTGGGGGAAAGGGAGAAAGTGATAGGGAAGGGGCAATGACACATGTTTCTGTCTCCGATGACTGTTGAACGCGTTAATACTATCATAAATAACATTTATCAAATGATATTAGTACACAAGTATTATACCTTCCTATAAACAATCAGCTGATCAAATGATCGTGGTACTGTATAAGAACACACATCATCCAAGTGATTCATATCATTTTATCATTTATCAGAATGTAACTATTTTCAAATATTCTGATTTTCGTTTATTTGTTTTTAAAACCAAAACAATGAACGCCATAAATATACTTACACCAAGCTTTATTTATTATCGGTATCCTACAACTACGAACTAGTGCCTGCAAAACATACCTTCTCCCATGAAAAACAACAATTTTAATTTAAGGTACATCTAATATTCCGCCTTTCCATATTTGAACATATATAGGCAATATCAATGTCAGGAAGGATCCTAAGAACACGGAACTGACCGCCTGTGTATAACATACACTTAATGGCACATCAGCACCACCCAGGTAAGGCACGGGTTGGTCTCATATCTCCCCAAAGTAATTTTGAGTGAGAGCAATCGAACGACAATCCAGTTGATGTACTGCCATTTTGTGCATATCAGCACTGTGCATATAAGCCTTGTATCTATATACATGTATCACATTAAATAGATATCCCATCTATAAATCTGTTGCTGGCCCCTGGGTAAATCATATAACATATGATTTTTCTATTGTGAACAAGAACTCCCCAGTGGTAATTAACACCAGTGAAGTTACTAGGTCGTCCCACCTGGTGCCTCAGGAGTGAACTAATGTTTTTTTTTTTTAAACTAAAATTCTTGTCTCACCTATGGTAAACATGGATGAGACCTATCAGAGCCTACCATGTCCCACCCGGTTTTCCTCGGGAGTGGACTAAAATTCCTGTCCCCCATGGTAAATCATGGAGGAGTCCTAACCTAGAACTAGATTGAAGTCACATTTAATTGCATGCGAGTCCGAATCCCTAGGATCCTGCCACAAGAGACGGTCTTTACCGACTCTCCCCATGCAATCAAGGCCTCCTATTTCACGGACCCCCACTCCCCTTTTCTAGGAATCCCAATGCAACTTACTATGTTAGCCTCACCCCAACACCCAAACCTTTTAGTTTGTATTGTCTGAAGTTATCATCTCAGCACATCTGTTTTTTTGATAGTTTTTTTTAAATTGGGCAGTGATTTCTAAAAAAAAATTCAGGGGCCTGTGTCACTTTAAGCTTGCTAAGGGCAAACCAGTCAGTTCTTAATATTGTTAGTGATGCTAGTTATTAGCTACGATATTATAGGTACAAATATCTGTATGCCATCGTAACTCTTGTATCCAAATATTAAAATATTAGCACAGGTGCCTGAAGGGGCTGAAAACATCAGCAATACAAAAATGCAATGTTTATGTTTCAAGTTCTACTATATACATGATCATGAATCGACACATCTTTAAAAGGTGTACTTATAGATATACATGTAGATACCACAAATTCTAAACTTTTTTTCTACAGTTTTGACAACTCAATACCAAAAATTGAAATTACATTAAAGCCATTCCAAAATAACTTACAAAATGAACACCATGACATACCAGTGACAACTGAAGTTGAAATAACATGCAAATTTTACATGCCTTTACTCTAACACTGTGACTGATGAAGGTAATGAGTATCGAAACCAACATCATAAATGAAATCATGATAAGCACTATTTTTTTGTTGCACCTACATGCATGAATATGTGCGACTCATAAAATGAAAGTAAAATGACAGAACATTAAATCACATAGAATATTACTTTACCTTATAATCTTAATTTACCTTTAATAATTAGTTGGCCAACTGAGAAATCACAATTTATATACCTTAAATCCCGTATGTATATTTATTTCATTTATTTAATGTAGGAAAGAGGAAATGTGTGCCTTATTTTCCATACAAACAAACTTCTAGCTATACATGTTACTATAGCTGTAATTTCCTGAACTATGAATCAAGGTTAATATATAAGGTCCCGTGATGTAACTGTTATAGTTAAAAATTCGAATTTGTCCAAATACGTAGAACACAAAATGATTGAGGTGATTATACAATTTACTATATCGTGCTTGTTGGTAAATCCTTTGCTGTTCATATTTAAATTTGTTCCTGTATGTACACGTCTATTATACCTCTACTTATTGTGTTTGTATTATATAAAACACAAGACCTGGCACACAATGCTCTAGTCAAAGTATGACGTCACATATTGAGATAAATGCACATGCATAGCATTTATTTATTTTAAATTCATTTTTTAAAATATTATTAATAATGGAAATACTTAACTTGCTATCTAAATATGATTATCACTTTAATATATGATTTATATCACCTGAGAGTAACTGTGTCTCTGTAAGTGTTTAACACAACAATTGAGAATTTATTATTAAATACAACAACAAACACAAAATGAAGGTATTGGCCACGGTGTTTATTTTCAAAGGGGCGTCAATAACTGCCCATACCATGCCAGAGGGCGTCAATAACGGCCCGTGCAAACAAGAGGGCGTCAATAACGGCCCGTGCAAACAAGAGGGCGTCAATAACTGCCCATACAAGACAAGAGGGCGTCAATAACTGCCCATGTAATCAAGAGGGCGTCAATCACTGCCCATACAAAACAAGAATCAAAATGGGGCGTCATTAACTGCCCCATTGGGATGAATACAATAGATCAAATCAAATAAGCATAAAGTGCAATTAATCAAATCAAATAATACAAGTTCACTGAGAATTGAATACAAGAGTTTTTTACTTATGCAAATAGGTTTGTTGATCAAGGAGTAACCAATGATGAACAGATTTTGTGAATTTCACTTAAATGTGTATCAATTATAATTTAATTCTTCCTTAATGTTAGCGAAGTCCTGCCACTTCTTGCCAATTTGCTTAATGATATTACAAATCTAAAGACGCAAATACTAGCCTTTTCTGGAATAAATAACTCAAATACAAACCAAGTAATGTCACATGTGATTGCAAAACAAAGACCGGAATTTGGTAAGTCCAAATCACTGATCATAAATTTAAAGTCCACCACAAATTGACTGCAACGTGCGAACCATCCCTGCACTGTCATTGCCATGATCTGCAAAAAAAGGAGAAAACTACGGCAGAAACAATACCTAGTAAAGCGGTGAGGTGGGAGGGTTTTCAATATTCACCGCGACGGAAACGGAAGTATCAAAGGGAAGCAACTCTGGTACTCTGTTAGATATTAACCACACACAGTGGATATAAAGGGAGATAACTCGAGAAAATAACTAAACCATAACGTACCTAAGCAAACTCAATGTTGTTTCTTAAATAAATCAAGTTATTCTATATTCATGAATAACTTGTATTATTAAATACAACAACAAACACAAAATGAAGGTATTGGCCACGGTGTTCATTTTCAAAGGGGCGTCAATAACTGCCCATACCATGCCAGAGGGCGTCAATAACGGCCCGTGCAAACAAGAGGGCGTCAATAACAGCCCGTGCAAACAAGAGGGCGTCAATAACGGCCCGTGCAAACAAGAGGGCGTCAATAACGGCCCGTGCAAACAAGAGGGCGTCAATAACTGCCCATACAAGACAAGAGGGCGTCAATAACTGCCCATGTAATCAAGAGGGCGTCAATCACTGCCCATACAAAACAAGAATCAAAATGGGGCGTCATTAACTGCCCCATTGGGATGAATACAATAGATCAAATCAAATAAGCATAAAGTGCAATTAATCAAATCAAATAATACAAGTTCACTGAGAATTGAATACAAGAGTTTTTTACTTATGCAAATAGGTTTGCTGATCAAGGAGTAACCAATGATGAACAGATTTTGTGAATTTCACTTAAATGTGTATCAATTATAATTTAATTCTTCCTTAATGTTAGCGAAGTCCTGCCAAATGGCACACATAATTGATAAATTATGTGTGCCACCGCCACAAATAATAAATACCATATATATGCAGTGGGGAACGAAGCTTACTAAGTATCAATAACCGTGTTTTTATTTATATCTGTCCCCCTCGAATACCATTTTTTTTTTCTAATTTTCTATACCACCTTGAATCAATTTAAGAAAAATGTTATTGCCGATGTTACTTCAATGCTTCAATATCATTGTTGAATAATTCGACTTTATCGACTTTTATATCGGTATTTTATGTAGCCACCAACTAAATTAAATCCAACACAAGAGTTGCCACGGCTCTGTTAACTCTTATACATGCACGATTGGCAAGCAGAACCGTTCTCAAGTTCTCGCCAAGTGCCTCTAGGTAACATCTGAGACCATACTATAAGTGTATTATATATTATGCACGGGCCGTTATTGACGCCCTCTAGGTAACATCTGAGACCATACTATAAGTGTATTAGGCAGTGTTTATATAAGATAACTTATGTCCCTACAGATCTGCTCCCCTAGAACCAGAGGACCAACCTCGATGATGTCATTAGCCCCACAATGGATTAAGAGCATAGATGGTTCCCCTAAAACAATGACCATGACCAATACTTGTGTGACAACAGAATCCCTTTCATACCGCTTTTTGACCTCTCCACCATATAGAACAAATCTTGTGTTGAAGACCAAGATGTCTGCCACCCATACGACTAGTGGTGTGAAATGATGCACGCTTCACAAGTGAAGAGCCTACAATCTAAACTCTATGTACTGGTTTCCCTGAAATCTTAAGGCTAAAATTAGCCCATTAGTGAGTATAAGAGAACAAGGATAAAATTAAGAGCAAGGGGAGCCAATGCTCTGTATTTAGAGTAACTGGATAAGTAATTAAAATTTATAAACGAATATAAAGCATGCAAGACTCAGGTAACCTGATATAGCGCTTGAAAGTATTGGACCTCCAACGCCTAGTAGAAATACAAACAAGAGGTACAGCCCTTAGATCTTTGAAAGTATATCAGAGGTGATAGGTGCCCTAAGATCATGTACAGACTTCTGTTTTTTCATACTGGAAATAAGCTTTTTAACAAGAAATTAGACAGAAGTTCCTCGTTCGACCCCTACAGAACTTTTCACATAAAAATTCAAGTCTGCTATGTAGGTGGCCACAGTGGCAGGGGACATACCTTTATCTGCCATGTACAGGATAAAGTTAAATATATGACTCAGGGGAGGGGGCCAAATGTTTACAGGTTAGTGTCCTCAATAAACGATTTAAACCACAAAGTTCATACAGACTTGGCCATGCAAAATTAAAAGAGTTTTCCAGGATATTTTCATTTTACCAGGAATAATTTTATCCCTGTCTAAGTAAAAATGATAATGTTTGCTTTTCACTTTTTTGATTGACTGTTTATTGTTTGAGACCATTAGCAACTGTGTTGGTGGGGTGGTAATGTCAGTAGGCTTGTTACATTCAGAACATACAGACGATTATGGTATTTTTGACAATTCATTCTCAGAACATTTGTCTGGGCCTTCACCACATCTAGTTTATAATGCCTTCACATCGATCCTGTCACATATGATGTCACGAAAAAATGTCTTTATTTACGTTTAGAGTCTTGACCAGGAATCTTAGAGCAGATTCATCCATGTTTTTACCCAATTTAGAAAGGTCCTTAAATGTATCACATAATATCTTTCATCTCATTCCCTCCCATGAGGGTTTATCCCACAAATACATATAAGACACAAGCATTAAAAGACCCCAACAGTACTGTACAGTGTACACATATGATATGGCCGATTTCATAACAGGGGAGATAATCGCTATAAAAATGAACCATAGGTATCACACCATAATTGTTATAGAACCATGGTTTATGTAGATCTACGTTATATATCTTAAAAGTAAATATTGAAATAAAAACACCATATATATATATATGTATGAAACATAATCCTAATTTTTAGGATTATTTGTGTAAATTCAAGGATGTATACCCAAAAACCCTGGACTTTTCAAGGACATTATTTGATTTTGCTGATTTTCAAGGAGACAGCAAATTCCAGTAGTTTTCCAGGACCTTTTCGAACCTTGAAACCAGATCTATACGCTTCCGTTGTATTATGTGATTCAATAATGTATGTATGTTCTAGACCTTCTCTAGAAATGTACTCTTTAACTAGTACACAACACAACTATGTCCAATAATAAATAGAAAAAAAACACTCTTCAAATAAGATTATGAAAATAATTAATTTCAGTTTGATTATACACATGTAATCAAAAGATACACTGTAAAACAAAATCAATTCTCGATGAATCCTATTTAACATATATGACATTATATATGTATTGAAATTGTCATTCTATAACTGCGAAACATTAAGCTTTTAAATATCTATGTCTTTTGCCATTGTATTTCTCCACTTGATTCACAATAAAAGTCTGTGTTCAGCCTTTCGTCGTGTGATAAAAGAACCTGTTCTGACAAGGCGGCATATATTTTTTTCCTGAAACTTTGTTTTTATACTTATTGCCTTACCATATTTAGCTGTTTTTGAGCCATGGCAGTTCTAATTCTTATGATCAACTTTTATACTGATAAACGCTATCTTTCCTTCTGATTTTCTCTGGTTGGAGTTGAAGACGGACGGTGTAGAGTAGAACAAACGGCAGAGGTTAGGTTCTGAACTTTATTGGTCGTGGTCAAGGCGCATAGTGTAATATAATTTCATACAATTTTTATATAAATCTAATACAATGTGTTCCAAATAATAAAGGCAAAATGTTGTATAAAGAATAATATTTACAATCATACACAACTTCGGTCACTTCCTGTCAGAGGGCGTTGTACAGGGTGTGACTTACGTCCGCTCAAGGAGATTACCATACCCATTGCCTACATGTACAGTGTAT
Organism: Argopecten irradians; assembly: GCF_041381155.1. Classification (NCBI taxonomy): domain Eukaryota; kingdom Metazoa; phylum Mollusca; class Bivalvia; order Pectinida; family Pectinidae; genus Argopecten; species Argopecten irradians. Next base: position 25,882,826 of record NC_091139.1, read on the forward strand.
GCCATTGTATATTATTGTAAACACACTGATCCCTAGAAGTTTACATAAAAAAGCTTTAAATCTGTATCAGCATTATCAGGATAAAACGTTACAATCATTTAATTAGAAAAAGGTTATTAATATAATAAACACAGAAAAAATATGTTCATTTTACTATTATCCGAGACTAAGTTTCTGTACTGACATTATTGAGCGCGCTTAGTAATTTCGCTAATCAACCTTTGAAAGTCATGGAATGTCAAAAACAATTATTAACTTATATTTCATCTTCTAATCTCCCATGAGTTTGAAACATCACTGACATTTCAGAACTTAGAAACTGTAGCCAGGACAAACTGACTGTTTCGTTTGATAGTTACAGGGGGTACAAGGGCGATAACTCTTATCTAATTTAATGAACTTTACAGTTATATTAATCCTTTATTATGTCTTCTCATTCTACCTATTAATTTCAGCCAGTAAAACCAAATACTTTTCAACACTTTCTTTTATAAAAATATCAATAATTACAAAATAGAATATTCAAGAAATTATTACTGAGTTTAAAAACATTGTTTATGCAGGCTCCACATACAACTCAACACAAATGAATTAAAAATGACTGTTTTATTCTTTTTTATAAAAAATGATAACATTATATATAAGATGAGGGGCTATCAAATCCAAACCATGTTTAAACATCAACATAAATGAAAGTCATCTAATGATGACGTATAAAAAAAACTGAAATAGTCATATCATAATAATTAGCACTCCATATCCAATCAACACATAATTGGAGACTTTAAAACTGACCATTGTTACAACCCACTTTGAACAATTCACACACTTTGAAAACCTATTTCAAAGTGCGTTAAATTTGGTGCAAGTCAACGCAGTTTGAAATATTTTTTTTTCAAAGTGCGTTGAAACTGCACCATATTTAACTCACTTTGAAAAAAATTCAAAGTGGGTTATTTTTTTCAAAGTGGGTTGTAACAGACCATTCCAATAAACATTGTTACAATACCTTATCAAAGATGGCTAATACCAATCATATTATCGACATCCGTAATTAGGATAGATACTTTAAAGTCAAATTGGCCGATAATGAAATGAACAGCAATTTTAATCACTATTAATTATATTTATAATCTACATATCGAGTTTGATATACATTGTACAATCATATTACCTGATAAATCACATTGTATTATTAAGTAAAAAATAAGAATTTACAAAATGAACAACATAACAATTTCAACATATATAAAATTAATAAGTAACCGTAATAGTGAAAATATGTTACAAACAAATTTATCCCATAACTATGCATGTTTCACAATGGAAAACCCATGTTATAAATTCCATAGCAGTTGGTTATCGTTTACGTTTACACACCCCAGTGTGTAAACATCTACGGCGCCTCTGATTGGTCAACCCCAATATATCTTGATTCCGATTGGCTCCCAACTTCGGGCTACTTTTCATAGCGCATTTTCTTTTTAATATCATTGTATTTACTGTTTAACAGGTAGTTCAAAGTATTAATCAATAGAATATTGGCTCTCTATTTATGCACTATATTTAATGGCGGAAAGTTATCACTACACATTGTAAGGTGGTAAGTTTCCCTGAATGAAGACGAGAAAATGGTTACCACGGTATAAATATAGAGTAAAAGTTATGGGATAAATAAGTTCCTCAAGGCGTGACTGTTGTTTATCATGTTTATCTAAACTCTCGTTAGTTATCTTTCAAATTTTTTAAAGCTAAAGCTCTTGTCTTTTCAAAATTTGAAAATTAACAAACTCGAGTTTGATAAACATGATAAACAACAGTCACTTGTTGAGGAACCTCTATATATACAATACCATAGATTTCTTACCTATAAAAATAATCAAGTCATCCAATCAAGTTCCAAGGTTTACTTGATAAGCCGACATGGCATTTTTCTCATTTCAGTATTCAAATGAAATGTGTTGCAAACACTGTTAAAAATATTACACAATATAACCTTAACTATAAAGTGATACTTTTGAAAGTCAAACGTATTTACAAATTATCATTAGTTTCATAATGATAAAATATTCCTTATGATAATATCACTAAAAACAGACGGAATCAATCAATCACATTATACTTATAGTATACTCGTGTGTAATAAATAATTAAAACCAAATATATAAAATGGCTTGATTGGATCGGAAAACCTGAAAGTCTTATGATAAGTATAAATACGGTTCTCTTTAGCTTCTTAACACAACAAAACACACACTTGTTCACGATACGAAACTAGTTACACTGGAGAAGTTCTTGGTAACACACTTTCGATTAATGACAAACATTTCATATGGCGGTGTCGTCTTTTTCCTGGCTCATGGTAAAGGTATGTATTGTAAAGTAATTCTATGATGGGTAATTACTGTTTTTTAGTAATTTTCATATTGTTTCAGTGAAATTACACACTGAATACAAGTTTAATTACTGTTTGCGAATGAGCTTTTATATTCCCCACGTTAGTAAAAAGGAGCACACTCTCCTTCGGTTTAGTGAATGAATCTTTCCCTCCGAATCAAAGAAGCGTCTCGCTTCGAGCGAAACCAAGTAAATAACTGGCAATTTGCTTCCGTTTTGTCATAATGGTTGCAGGATAAACAGAATACGCGGTTAGTATCTTACAATACAAGTTTTATTTTGGTGCTCGACAGGGAAAAGCCGAGGAGACTCGGCAAAGCCTCGTCAACCCGACTGTCCAGGTTAAATAAAGTTTTCAAGTCCGGTTATTCATGGATTAAATGAATGAGTAAAAGAAGCTGATAAATGAACATAAAACCAGAAATATAGCCTTACATAGATTGATTAGGTTTGAATTATCATGGTCATTAAGAATGTCTTAATTACTGTAAACGTGGAATTGTTCACGGGTGGTTAATTTCGCGATTTCCTTTAGTAAACTATACGCGTGGGGGTTATTTTCGAGATCCTTTATTCATGTTTGACTCAAATTTTTACGGACGGTGTACAATTATAAAATATGAATACATATCATTATATAGTACAAGTATGGATACCATTTATGAACGTTAATTGTTCTGACCGATTGCATGCCAAATTAATAATTGGTTATTTCAAGGCTAAAAGTCTTTTCTACCTGTTCTTAATTAAGTGCTTGATGGACAAACAAAAAAACAGAAGGTGTTACTAATACGTCTTATGGTTTAATTTCATCGTAAAATTTACAAAAGAATACTTGTGGAGGATATTTTCGCGATCGAGCGAACTTCGCGTAATTAACGTAGATCCCCCCTCTCGTAAATTTCCAAGTTTACAGTAATTGTAGGAATCCAGAATACCCTCATGAAAACCACCGACCAGCAGGCTGAATCTATTACATACTCCTGACCGTCTTAAACACTACATATTGAATAAGAAGACTATACTGGATATCTTACAGACTCAAACAAGACTGCCCATATACATGTAATCAATATACATAAAGCAGGGTGTGTTATTCTACGAAATATAGATAAATACAGGGAAAGAGATACTGCCTTATGTCTAATATTAGAATTCCTAATGACAGTGTATCCAGCACATTTAGAGAACTTTATTAATCTATTAAACTTCATTGAAATACATCCTGCTCCAAGTCAGAAAACTATTCTCCAATCACCCCCTCACCCCCCCCCCCCTCTCTGGATCTCTAGCCCCTGCGTCATATTGCCCCAAGTCCCTGCGTGATATTTGTGACAAAATTTCTTCTGTATAACCACTTCCTAGAGTACTAGTTAATGTGTTTAGTTATTAACTTACATTATATATAATAATAATAATAAAAATACTGTAAGAGGTTTCTTCATAATTCCAATTGTTCTGAAATCAGAACGATTTTTTAAGTGTTCCAGCAAAATTAATGTAGTGTAAATTACTTACTTTTGGAGAAAATCGACTTTCTGTGTCCCTATTTCCCTGATGCAAATATTTACTGTTGCCATACTTGGAAGGTCTTTATCACTACGGTGTTTATTCCCGTTGAAAACAAGCGCTCTGACGCCCTTCCTGGGTTAAGTTCATTTTACGAATTTGAAGTCAACAAAGGAAGCGGAACAATATCAAGAAACAATGCATTTTCAACACTAATATCGACATCAGTCGGGCACAGAACTCGATACCGGCCAATAAGAATTTCCTGTAATAGTTGCAATAGGAAAATATTACAATGTCAGTAAATAATTGTTTAATTTCTTTCGTTTGATTCAATTTCTAAATTTGATGACTTGATCCCGAACATTCCACTGACGTCACTTTTAGTAGGAGTGAATGAAACGGCAGTCAGTCCCGCCAAACATTGACGTCACAATCACCGGAATGACGTCGCTTACATATTTCCACGGTAGTAAAAAGGTGTACACTCATTCGGTTTAGTGAATGCATTCTTTTCTTGATCATCAAAGAAGCGTTTCGCTTTAAGCGAAATAGTGTAAATAACAGGATTTTTGCTTTCGTTTTGAATACCATCTTCTGTATGTATAATGACAAAGTTGCAGGAAAAACAGAATACACGGTCACTTGTGGTGTCGACAGGGAAAACCGAAATGACTCAGCAAAACCTCATCATCTCATCTCATCGTACAAACGATAGCAGCATCGATATTAATTATAGCAATATGAAAATATCCAAAATTGGAAATATTGCAAGTACATTCATTATTTACATAAACCAGTAATTAGAATAATCGTTTATTTCATCTAGACTTAATAATTTGCAAATCCCTTACACCGCCTGCAACGAGGTGTCCTTGGCCTATCGCTACCCACGATACTCTCGATCGTGGTCTTATACGTATTATGTAACTTTTCATCGGATATTAAATCTAGATATATCTGTTTTCGACAGTTAAATTTCTATGAACATGTGTAAAACAAGCACTCTCAACTGCTACTCCGAGACCGTAAAATGCAATCTTGGTCACCTCAGCCAAAACACAGGTGCACGCAAATTATGACTGAAACGATTAAATTGATGCGTATGTCATATAAAAGTATTGGAGACCTTTTGATATGCACGTGTATATCATGACGTATCAAGTGGCTGCCCGTATTATTTTTTGTGAAAAATGAATTATACATATATGTTATAAAATTCGGTTAGCTTTTTTATTATCTTTATTGTTATATACACTGTATGTGATATTTAAACGAAAACACAGATTTTACCTAAGAAGCCAATGATATATATAATGTAAGTATCGGTTAGCTTGTAACTGTTATAATATGCATAATGTGAACTTTATGACCACAATCACACCATTTACAGTGTTGTTATAAAGACGGGATTGCCTCCGTATTAAAAATAACGGATTAATCTGTAAAACATATATGTTAAATACGTTTAACATTCGATTCCCAGTCAAACTTATGCAGAAAGGTCTAGGAAACTAGTGTCCAGGGACGCTGAATAGTTTAAAACGTCACATCCGGCTGTCTTCCTATGGAGATTGCAGAACCAAATGATTTTCCATAAACGACGTATAACATATGCGATGAATTATCCACCGCTCTGGAATCCAATGTTGGCTTTCATCACTTCCTTCGTTCCCTTTGTCAAAAAAATACCATGTCTTTAAGTAACGGTTTGCTCTAAATTATATTTAACGGTATTATATCATGGCATTAAAAAAATTCTCGAACAATGCTTTTAAAAATTCTTTAGAGTACAACGTTCCAAGGAAAGACTAATATTATGATAAATGAATTACAAAATAGTAATAATTCTTCATTTAAATTACTCTCATTAATCTATTAACCCTTTATAGAAGGACTTTTACCGACATATGAAGACTAATGCAATTAGAAAAGCTACAACAAACACTCCAAGGCTGACAGCTAAATTGGTCACGGTAGGATCATCTGTAATAACACAAACAATTTGTCTTTATAAAACGAACACTCCTGATACAATTTAAAGAGAATCTAAAAAATAACAATTGATGACCGAATCATAACAGTGCATGATGATTATGTTTGCCTGTGTACTATTTGCATTGTTTTTTTCGTTATTTCTTACATTGCTTGACTTGAGCAAAATCGGTCTATAAATATATTTTTTATATCAAAATTCGAACATTTAGCATGCATAAAGTGGCATAGTATCTGCAATAAACTGGCAACGGATATCAAAATATATTAATTAATAGGGGTTTTTTTTCGGACCGGACGTATATTAATTAATAGGGGTTTTTTTTCGGACCGGACGTAAAATGCATTAATCGTACATACTAAACATTCTGTAGTCCATGCAATGCATATAGTTTCACAAAATAAAAGCTTTTTTTCAAAAAATAGTATTTTATGTTTGGTTCATAAGAATAATTTACAATATATCGGGCATGGTTCACTAAAAGGATATACAAATATAGAAATAGAAATACAATAGATACACATTATTTACCTTCACAAGTTCCGTAATATTGACTACATTTTTCACACCCATCAGGACACGTTCTGTTACAATAGTAGCCGTACTTAGTCGTAATGCAACCTAATAGAATAATAGAACCATAGAATATCGCTCGCCTCGTATGCTAAGCAATGTTGTATGTACATGTTAATTAATGTTTATTTCCTGGGGTATTTTAAAGAAAAAAGCCCCTCCTATATATCCCTTTATCCTTTATTGCTTACTATGATGCCCCTTTCCTCCTGCCCACGGAGGAACACAATCAACAATACAAAATGATCCCATTCTGGCCATATTTGATTACAATTCATACATATATCTTTGAATTATCTGAAACCCCCACTTATTTGGCTCATCCTTCTTCCCGAGGGGCAAAAACCAAGATTGATACAAACTACATGTATGTTCCCCTACCCTACGGATATGTCTAATATTTGGTTGGAATTCATACAACACTGAGGAAATGTTGAAGGACGATGGACACTACGCCATGGCATATGCTCAACGGCCTTCTGGCGAGCTAAATTAGGAGAAAAATATATGTACCACTACATTGTTTATATTATAAAGAACATCCAATAACAAGTCCTAGAAAATCATCAGATTTTTAGGAGTTTATCGTACATGGAAAGATAAGGTAAACTGAAAGTTACCTCGCTTACATACATTAGAATTTACAGCTCAAATTATTTCCATTTCAATGCAATCATGTTTTAATTTTACATTTTTCACTCTAATTGATAAATTCTAGAATAACGAACCAGATAGGTGATGCAGTTAAATTTTCAGATGTGCAAGGTATCTTAAAGACGCTCCACCACCGACAGAGCATAAACTTTACTCATCGTTTGAACACTAATTGCTGATTATTAGTTTATATTTACATTCTGAGTGTTTCGTCACTATATGAATCAACCAACTGACGAAAACAAACATTTGCCTATGAAAACACTATGAATACAACGATTCTTGTGCATCGATCAGCTGATTTCAAACATTACGACAGTTTCATATCAATAAAATTCCCCCCCCCCCCCCCCCCCCGCAATATTTTAATGTATAATCTTTAATGTGTTGTTTCTTGATATATAATATATATATTTAAGATTTACTGTAATAAGTCAGTCAAATGTTATTTTAACTATATTTCTTGTTTATCGTTTGTCATTTGCAAAAAAAGTCGACCGCAAGGCGGAAGCTGGAAAACGCGACGTTGTGGAACAACTTTGTCATTCAGCTGTTCCAATAATCTCGTTTCTCGTCGTATAAGGGTGTCATAATTTTAAATATAACAAAATAACCTTTCAATAAATTTTATTTTCATAAATTATTGTAATGTAAATATATGGATTGAATGTATTCTTTTTAATTTTCATAGCGGCTATGAATAGCAGAACTATCTACATATCTTTCGAGAAGCGCTAACGCGCTCCACGGGGTATGTAGATAGCTTCCGCTATTCATAGTCGCTGTGAAAATTAGAAAAATGAATTCAATCCCTTTATAAAAATGTCAAATTAAGACAAAAATAATAATTAAAAAAATCACTTTGTTTTTTTTAAATATTTTTTAATCAAAATAAGAAATTTAAACTTTTCAATAGTGGCAAAGGTGTACAGAATGTAGCTTTTGTAACTAAAGAAAAAATATAATTTGTCTGGATCTTTTTATGATAGAGGAAAAATACCATTTGTCAGCGGTGGAGCATTTTTAAGTCATCTGTAAAGACTTGTTTTATGTTGATGTGAATATACATACCAGCACAGCTTCCAGATCTTTGTTCACAATGGATGTCTTTACACGTTTTGGGGCAATTAAGGTTACATTTATTTCCATATTTTCCGCGTGTACAACCTGAAATAAAAATGAAACATGTGGCTTTAATATCTTTGTATTAATTTATTACATTTGCAAAACTTAAACAGCCAAAGTAGGCTTATATCACCAATTATAGTTAAACGACAAAAAACATCGATAACAGCTTTATTTTATTGTTTGTGTATACAATCATTATTCGATCTCATTCTAACAAGGGCGAATATGAATATGATCTCTATAGGTGTAATTCATTTAAGACTTGTAGCGTTCTTAGTATTTTATAAATATGAAAAGGATTATTATTAAGTCGTATCTTAAATGAATTCAATGAAAAAAATATATAGTCCCTGCACTGAAAATAAATAATTTTGACCTTCCGAAAACAATTCCCAATAACTCATCATCAATGATATCGAACATGGAATGGTATGTTTAACTTAAGTGACTTATCTTATTAAAAATATAAAGTTTATTTATCCAATTTCTGCAATGTATATTAGTATTTCAATGAAATATTGTTTACATTTTACTTAATTGATGAATTCTAGAAGAACGAATTAATTGGGTTATACCGTTAGATTTTCAGTAGTGCCAGGTACTTTAAGTGTCAGTTGTTATACGAAACGCAATAATTATTGAACAAGTATTAAAGGTTGATGTGAACATGAGATACATACCGTCACAAAATCCGGAACTTTTCGCACAATGGATGTCTTTACACGTCTGAGTGCAATTAAGGTCACAGTTGGTATCATATTTCCCAGGTTTACAATCTGAAAGAAAATAATCGATACGGATGATTTATAATTGTACATCTGTGTTTTACTAGAGTAAATTTGATTCCCTCCCCAGGGGAAAACCTTTGACCCCAACGCCAATCTATGTAGAGGGCATTAAGACCTTTCAATCTATGAATAATACCATTTTACAATTTTAGTAATTTTGGTCTCGTTCCTCTTGTCGCTGGGGACAGCCAGGACACAATTGGATATGATGTTAAAATGTTATCCCATCATCTATTTATTTTTTATTCATAAATTGAGACTTCTTGTCCCCAAACCCCAAATTTTGAAAGAAATCAACATAAATGAAGAAAGAATTTTTTTTATTTCCGTAACAGATATTCCGTTGTTGGTTAGCTGATTACATGTATATTGGAAGATGGTCTGTCACTTGAACGCTTGCAAATAAAGAGCAATAGCACTGAGTTTCTGCCTGATGAAGATTACGTTCGTTGGATTATGAAAGCGTTTGAACCGCTTGATTATATAATGAGCTGACTTCAAAGCATCGCATTCAAGATGATTGGATTTTTTTTTACAGTGAGTAAACAATGGCGGCCGCAAACTGAAGCTGTCAGTGTGCAGGATTGAAATTTAAAGATTTAGTTTTTTCTTATATTTTCATGTAAGTGTTACCTTAGAAGTGCTTCGCTCTTCGGGCACGGAGGGCTGCGCCCTATAATAATTAAAAGTTGATCCCCTTCACAGTGAACATATGAGACCCCAGTGATATCAAATTCACGGTTTTTTCTAGAGGGTCCTTTTTAATAAGACCTTTCAATCTATGAAGAGTATTTGGTTCCATCAAATATGTGAATTCAAAAGGAGATTGTCAACCAGGACCAATTTGGATATGATGTTAAAATATCAGTCTGATAATTCCGAAGTTTTACTCCTTTCCTAAGGAAATTGAACAAAACATGCTTAAAATTATATTTTTCCTATATAAATTATAGTAAAATTAACTTTGCGTAACATCTATATGACAGCTTAGAGAGACATGTTTTCTTGCTAAAACAAGCCACATAGAGATTTACAGATAGGGGCTTCGTTTACGTATTAGTAGATGATACAACACAATCAATTTGGATTGTGTCAACAATCCAAATCTACAAATATCCGATGTCTGTCGCATGTTGAATACTTTGCACTATTTATGCCAAATATTGTCACTGATTACTGTTTAATTTTTGTATAGAATCCATATATTAAAGTTGAATGGTCTATAACTTTCGCTCTTTTTATCATAGTGAAAACTGTTTAAGTGTTTTACACATTTTATTATTTTAACGTGTACACGTGAAAAATAGGCTCGAAAGATGCCGAATCATTCTGAAATCTTCTGAACATCGTCGCGACAATCTCGAAGTAATACAAGAGTTGTGAAACCCAGAGAAAATGTCAACAACTTTTCATAAAAAAACACGTGGTCGACCTCAGCAGACTGGATTTACAAAGAAAATACACATAACAATATCTAATACACACAATATCTTACGGCAATGTGTGAATTAGATGTTTCAAACACTCACTCAAGCATAAACCAGCATGATTTGCTCATATTAGCCAGAAGGAAAACGTAAACAAACGCAGACATATACTTTTGTGGAGCTAAATTATCAAGTTACATGTCCATGCTCAAATATCAAATGTTTAAGCGACATATCTTTAAGATATAATATTCATATTTTATAAAAATGATGTCGTTAACACTTAAGATTGGAAATGATGCCGTCAACACTATTATCCAATGTTTATGTTTGGTGGCTCGTATACTATCGTTCAATATCTTTAACAGTTTTAAATAGGAAATGATGCCATCAACACTTTTTTAGTCTTTACTTATTCGAATATGGTATTAGACTTTCAATCGTTATGAACAGCGTGACAAAACCTAAGGCTAGTTAACACCATTCAAGTTAGCTGGCGGCTTTATATATCATTCTTGAACCATTAATTGTGTACGTGTAGAAAATGTGGAAAGCATTTATATTTGAGCATTGGAGTCATAAATCAAGAACTATGAAATTGTGACTTTAGATATTACAATCATTTGTAAATTATAACTATATTAGGAATAGTCGATCGATCGTTGTGAAACAATGGGACATTGCTCTGAAATATGTAGTGATATCATGTTCCTATATAGATAACGCACATCTACATGGTATAAGAATTATTACCACCAAGCTGTTTCGTTGGATTCAATCCAGTTGTGTAAGAGTAGTAGATCGATCTTTGTGTCTACAGACGGACAGACAGGGGACGATCTTAATCCTGCATTCTCCCCTAACCTAAACGGACATCTCAAATATCAAATATAACGATGATGTTTATCTGAACGACGAACAGACAAATGGTCATCATGACTGGAACGGAGTTAAGACTGGGTGTGATTATTAGTTCTAGTACGGAATGGCTAATGCTTACATCGATAATATTAGTTTTTCAATATGTGCGCGGTGCTAAAGATCTAAAGGCGTCATTCTTGATCATAAGTTAAACATTGTTGACTGTGATCTAAATGTGTCTCTGTGCTAAAATAATTCAAAGATGAGGACTTAGTTGTATTACTTGATGAAAATTACTCGTAATTTCAATTCAACTTTTCGACCGCTATTTAAAAGGCAAATATACGAAAATTAAGGTGGTTGATATCGGCTTTGTCGTATTTTCTTTGGCGAAAGCGATGATGAGATGATCGACAATTCGACAGTGCACTGAGCGAAAGAAATACGCCGGTCCGCGCCAAATTCTGCCTGGTTAATTACATGACATTTTGTCGCCTTTTTTTTGCGATATATTGTATGTATATGCTCCCCTAAATTGTCTTTTTGGATTTTCGTTAAGATATAAGGAAAGTGATTTGTACGTTCAATCTTTTTATATCTAATGGATATAATGAAACGATTACACGTAACATATAAATACTGTATATGTATTATACCTTGAAAATCATAACTGAATGAAAAGGAAACTGTATCCAGCGTAAGTGGCTTTTTTTCGTGGTTCTTTGTTGATAAATACTTAGGGATTCTCTATGGCAAGTTAATTGATTTAGGTATGTGTGTACAAACATGACAATCGACAAAATACTGTTTTCTTAACAATAACATACCAAACATAAACATTGGACAATGGTGTTGATGACATCATTTCCAATCCTAAGTGTTAACGATATCATTTTTATAAAAAAGTAGATATTATATCTTAATATGAGGATTATATACCTAATGCAAAATTAAATAGCGATTAATTACACTATGCGACATAATATAACAAAGTATTCAACATGCGACGTGGAAAATGTGCAGAAAGGAGGGGAGTGATAAGCAAAATATTTTACATGAAAACACATTAGGGTCAGTTACATGTGAATGCTATTCATAATATCCGTATTTTTAAGGGTTCATGATCATTTTAGAGGCCATAGGTCAAGGGGTGAAAATTCACATGTTCATTTTTAAGTCTCAATTAATTAACCATTCGAATAGAGATTTTTTGCCTGCACATATTGGGTTTGTGAAGTTCCAAAACTGATGAAAAATTCAAAAAGTAAGTCACAGTGACTTAGTGTTAAGTGTTTGTTCCATAATAACATCAAAACCTTTAGTATTTTTGCTGAAAACTAAGATTTTATTTCTGATAGCTTGAGATTGGTGTTTAGTACTGCATGTGGATCTTAACATTACCTACATAAGATGATTACATCCTAGGTTCACATTGGCTAAGTCACATGCATAAATTTGGTCATATTTAATTAATGGTATAATCTATCCACTAAGCATCCTCTGTTTTCCATGGTTAAAACAAGTTTTTAAATTATTTATGCTTGCTTTATGAGCTTAGTGCAAGCAGCGCCTTCACTAAAGGTACGATGTTTGATCATAAAAGGGGAATAAATTTGGAATCTTAATTTCGTGGGTCCTGAGATGAAAATGCTTTAATTTTCCAACCATATCGAAGCTTTTTAGCACTTGATTTGGTTTTTTTTCACGATCCACTTCAGATAACTACATCCTGAGGTCACATTTGCTGGGTCACGTGCATAAATTAGGTCATATTCAATGAACGGTATCGTCTGTCTAAGTATCTTTAGGATTTTCCGTGTTTAAAGCGGGTGTTCAAGCTATTTAAATTTGTTTTAAGAGAAAATGATAAGCGCTACTTTGCAAGTATGGTGCTAGAATTGTGTATGCTGCCTCACTTCATAATCGGAAAAGGTGACTAAAACGCGGATCCCAATTTTAGTAGTTACCTACATAAAATATATCGGATTTCTGTCTCAATTACCACATAGAGAAGGTTTCTTTCTCAGGTAGACTTTGATATCACTACAGTTATTTTCAAGATAACACCCTCTTATGGTGAACGCTAGATGTTGAATATATTATTGTTTTCTAAAGCCACAAGATAAAGGTTCCATATCTAGTCGCCTTTACGTTCAATGCAATGGGGCAGTAGGTACAATATTAACATCATACTTGATATGTGGGTGTTGAATGATATTTTAAATAAGCTCTAAACGTCACTCTTAAGCTTTGAAATGGTTGAAAAACTAAAGTAGTTCCATCTAAGTAACCACAAAATTAAGATTCCAAATTTAGTCGCATTTTACGATCATGCAGTGGGACAACAGGCACAAATATAACACCCTACCTTTAGTGAAGGTGTTGCGTGAAATAAGCTCATAAAACAAGCTTAAATAATCTAAAATCTCCTTTAATCATGGGGATGCTTAGTGGACAGATGGTATCATTCATTGAATATGACCTAATTTATGCACGTGACCTAGCCAATGTGACCCTAGGATTTAATTATCTTAGGCAGGTCATGTCAAGATACACATGCAGTATTAAACATCAAATTTAAGCTATAAAATTGTTGAAAAGTCTTTTCAGCAAAAATATTTAACTTTTTAATGCTTAAATGGACAAATACTTAACTAGGTCACTGTGACTTTTTGAATTTTGCATTAGTTTTCTGAACTGAACTTCACAAACCCAATATTTACATGAAAAAAAACATAAAAAAACATCTCTATTATTATATTCAGATAATTTGGACTTAAACAATGAAAATGTGAATTTTCACTCTTTGACCTTTGACCTCTGAAGTCACCATGAGCTTAAAAAAAATCGAATATTCCGATTAGCATACAATATTCAGCTGACCTTAAGGTATCTTTATGCAAATATGTTACTTATCACTGAGTGGCTGTAAAACAGCCCAAAGTGATACCCCTCCTTTGGATTGTTTACAAATCTACAATTAATAACAGACACTATTTTTAAATTGTGTTGGAGTGATTGAAGAAAAGGAGATATCTATAGCACAAATAACACTTGCTACAGTAACATGGTAATGTCCGGGGTTCGGTGCACTCATTGCATTACTGAGATCGCCGTGATTGATGACAGAGCATACCATCTTCTACCTTGAAGCGACATTTGAATTGCAACAACGACCATGTATTTGGCGTAGTTACTCCACTGTGTGCTAGGTGTACATGTATCGACAGAGCGCACGTCTGTCGATTCACGCACTTTATATAAGCTTAGGGTAGATGAGCGCCGTGTCGGGATACTAGTAAGGAGAAAATCCAAATTGCTGTTTCGAGAGGGAATGTCTCATAAACGATTCTTGTGATACAAGTGCACGTATTTTTTCAAAAAATCTCAATTAAATACTTTTTAACTTGCATTGTCACCTTTTTAAAGATGCTTCACCCCTGACAAATAGTTTTTTTTTCACTATCAAAAACAGGATCATACGATTTAGTATTTTTATTCAGTTACAAAAGTTACTTATTTTACACCATTAACACCATTGAAAAGTTTGAGCTCCTAATTTTACTTTAAGTTAAAAATATGAAATTCAATTAATTGCATCCCGAAAAAATTCCATGGCACCATATCCTATATGGAATGAAGTACTGATTGCGCATGCACCAAATGCAAAATAAATTATTTTATATTGTTTTTGTGCTAATTAGATTAAACACTAATTATTGTTCAAATCATTAACATCATTTATGCTCTGTCGGCGGTGGAGCATCTTTAAAAGTAACATAGCTTTTTGAAAAAGAACTTTATACTTGAAAGTATAATAAAATCATAGGAAGGTGTTCTTGATTTTGAATTTATTTTAATCAAAGAAAACTGTTTGACACTATGTGGAAGGTGGGGTTGCAAAATTCAACCAAACTATGATTTCTTTCAAATTTTACAGTGATAAACGTCGAGGTACTTTTCTACCTTATATGTGTGCTGTTTTGAAAAAAAAACACACATCAAGGGCCTGAAATGATGTTTCCTAACCATACTCTAGATATATGACAATTAACAAAGGGGTCCATTGTTAACGACTTCATTCTTTGTTTAATGCCTATTTATATTGGTATCTACTAATTAGTTAGACTATAAATTGAATTTCAAGCAAAGGAGCTGCAACAGAACCGCCCACAGCGATTTGTTTTAAATCGACTATATTTTCTAATAAAACTATGAAAATATAGTCGATTTGGATCAAGATGTTATTTTCCACTTGACACATAAGCGCGCCCATAGCTCCATCTACTTCATTTTTTTCATTTACAAGCATACTTGTGTTTTACACAGACCCCTAAGTAGTATTTCGTTTTGTCTCTGATAGTTTTTCTCACGACTACGTATTGTACATACATTGTAGTTTAAAATGATAAACAGTGTAGTACACGACGTAGAAAAACAAAATTCGAAATTTTCATCAATTTCTAAATACAATGTACCATTTTTAAGATCAAGCGGCAAATTCGGTACGATAATTTCGAGCCCCTATATATACTGTGTAGTTTGCTAAATACAGAGATATATTGAAGTCAATATTTTTTCACTGGCAATTCGGTTACTGTTTTCATGTGACATATGAAATAATCACTTGTAAAGGATAAAAAGATTTTTTACCAAAAGATGGCTATGCTTTGGCGTTCCCTGTCAACTGACATAGGTTGCGAATAAATGTTATAAAAAGCTGTGCTTATGTTCGATTTTACGCTCGTGTGGACAGTGGCATTAGCACAGGAATCTTAGGGGCAAAATTTGGTATTATATTAAAAAAAATAACAAAAACATAATGGGACTTACAAATGTATAATATTTTCATCACAGTGAACCTTTAACATATTTACAGTAGGGAAAAACTTGATATAGCTTAACTGTGGGCGCAATGACTATTTAAGTGTTAAAATGGCCGCAAATGGATCAGTTTGTTTTAATTCGAGTATAAACAAACTGCAGAAGTTTGAAATGTTTGCCACATTTTTCATATGATAATTTTTTTTCAAGTAGAGACAAATATTATTGAAAATCACAAAACAACAACTGTGAAACGAGACTGATACATCACCAGAGAAGATGATTAAAGCACTTACCGCCGCAGGATCCATTATCTCGATGACATCTACCATCATTACACTGTCCAGCACAAGCTAATTCACAATTATGTCCATAATATCCCGGCTTACATTCTATTAAGAGTAATATAGATCTTATATAAATATAAAACATGTAAATATATACAAGTATCGACAATGATGAATTGACACCAACAGGTACCCCCCCCCCCCCCTTCATTGTCGTACCTTCTGATAGATGACGTAGTATATGAATGCGTGGCGCACGTGCTAGACGCGTTATACGTGCGATCTTATAAATGTGACTGCGGTAGTATGATTCAACAGTGCAAACGTTGTTTAATATGAGAGAAAGAGAGAAAGAGTGGGGGAGGGAGGAAGAGAACAGAGAGAGAGGGGGGAATTGAGAGAGAGAGAGTATCTATTCTGCTACATGTTTAATACACATATGAGGATTTCAATATTTATTTTCTAATGACTTCATTGAAAAGCATACATTATCATTTCACTGTTGATGAAGCATTTTGAACATCGCCCAAATGTACTTAAAAACTCCTGCCACTCAGTGATAAGCAAAATATTTTGATACATGGGAAACCTGGATGATTAAAGGACAGATGACCTAATGTATGCACGTGACCCAGCCAATGTGACCCTAAAATGTAATCATCTTACGCAGGTCATATTACGATCCACATGCAGTACTAAACACCAATCTCAAACTATCAAATAATTGAAAAGTCTTAGTCTTGGCTTAAATAGGTCACTGTCATCTACTTCATTATTTTTCATCAGTTTTCTGAACTGAACGTTTCAAACCCAATATTTACACTGCAAAAATATAAATATCTGTTCTAATATTTGATTCATCAGGACTTAAACTATGAACATTTGAATTTTCATCCTTCGACCTCTGCAATTACCAGAAAAAATCGAATACTCTGAATAGCATACGACAGGAAAAGGCTTATATAGGCCTAGCTGTTGCCCAATCCTTTTGATTTAATCAATAAAATTGGTTCAAATGAATAGCTTACGATATGCAGCTGACCCTAATGTATCTTCATGCAAAATAGTTTGCCTATCACCGAGTGGTCGTAAAACGGCCCAAAGTAATACCCCTCCTATTCAGGACGAATTATTTAACATGAATAATTATGGTTGAATTAAGCAATCTGGAGTTCATACTTCTTATTTTAGTTAGGCCATGTAGATTATTTAGATGTGTTAGGTATCATAAGTGTCAGTTGTAAAATCTGTTTAAAACGTGATAATTATTGAACAGGTATTAATGTTAATGTGAACATGATATACATACTGTAACAGATTCCAGAACTTTTTTCACATTTAAGGTCTTGACACGTCTTGGGACAATCAAAGTCACACTTGATTCCATATTTTCCAGGTTTGCAAACTGAATAAAACATAAGACTTGTGGCTTACATATCAATATATATTTAGATGGTCATCCATATATATCAAGAAAAACCCATCAACCTAATGAAATTCAAATGACTTCTGCAAAAGGGTTTAAATATATGACTTAAAATCCGACATGTGGATTAAACATGAAATATAGCTGGTCAGTGCAAATTGGTTGCATACATAGATTATTACTCTATCAGATATACAAGAAATATATAAGCTAGCCTTAGTTGGATAGGCAAAACACCGCCACACGGTACACAATATTACGAAGGCCTTCTTCACCAACAATAAATCAGATGTATTGCGTATGCATTATCAAAGAAGATAACGACATGTCAGAAATTATAGTTAAGGACCAAATATTCGATATCGACTATTGTTGTGCATGCAATAGTTATACGAGTGCTTACTGTCACAGGTTCCAGCGTCTCGATCACATCTACCATTAGAACAGAGCCCGGGACAAACTAATTCGCAGTCATGTCCATATCTCCCTTGTCTGCATTCTAACAAGAGTAAATGTAAATATACTTTGTAGATGTAAATCATATAAAGATATGAGGAAGGTCTCATTAAGTTATTTCAAATATGAGCTCATTGAAAAAAAAAATCATTGAATGTTCATAATTTGACACGGAATAGAACAATGTCTTTCATTCCAATTCTATATTCAACATGCTTTTGGGAAACAAAATAACTATTTACCTTTACATGACCCACTCTGATAACACTCTTGACAATGGTCGGCGCAGTCGTCATCACACATATCACCTGTCTTCCCCGTGATGCAATCTAGGTATTTGTCAGTTTAAGGAACAATTTAGTAAAGATAAGTTAACCACAAAATATCAAATCAAAGTATTGATCTACATGTACATTCATTTGGATAATAAATTAAATAAAAACTGTTGACAAGTTCCTCGTAGCATGTATATTGTAAACAAATTAATTTGATAAAAACAACTAATCGTATCAATTCGGTGCTTGTGTATGCTAAAATTTAACTGCTTGTATAACGAATGATAAAAGACTATTTGATAATACTTCTTTTTTACGGTCACTGAAATCTCCTTTAGATAAGCAAATAGTCTATCTATTGATCTTGAAAATATAAAAAGATTGTATATTAAATTCAACCCAGATAAAACCGAAACTTACTTTAGGTCGCAAAAGAAACATTACATGTTTAAAAATCTTATTCCCCCTCTCCCCCCCACCCCCCCACCCCCCCACCCCCCCAAAAAAAAAAAAAAAAAAAAATACGAAGTTATCAAAAATGTTAAAAAAATCCCAAACATCTGGGCTTATTTATTTTTGAGGGTGGTAAATGACACCAACAGGGTTAGGGTTAGACCATGCGATAGGAAATGCAATATTCGTATGTGTCAATTAAGGAATGGCTGTGGCAACTTTAACAATATCTTACGTGCTTTTATTAAATGACTCACCTTTGCAGAAACCTGAATTTTGATGACAGTCTCCTTTGCAATTAGTAGGGCAGTCAAGATCGCACATACTGCCATGCTTTCTTTGCTTACAACCTAAATATCAGAGTAACAATGAAAAATGCCTAAATTTGACTTTTTTATACATAGTCGCACACAATTGAAAATCTGCAAAAAATATTGGTCATGTATATGTGATAATACATTAGAAAAAATTATGAATTAATCTAATTTTGTTTAGTTGGATATCATAATAGTATACAATGTATGTAAAGACCCGGGAGAAATCATGTCTTCGTTAGTCTAAACAATGTCTTTTTGATGTCAATTTAGTTCCAACCTAAGCATGCTGGATCAGGAATGTAAAAGTATCGGTGATTACATAAGTTATATATTACTCGTACATAAATCATTTATTTTTTTACCTCTGAGATATAACCTTTTATCTTGCAACTGTCCCACATACTGACCGATAACTGCTGCCGGATAAACTTATATTCGTCAATACGAAATGATTTGTCCTTTAAAACGATCACGTGAATTTGTTCCACTTCTGATTGAACTTTTTTATTAACTTGACCCAGAACTTTAACTTAATGAAACGTCATTCAGTCCCGCTGAAAAGTGACGTCACATTCACCGGAATGACGTCATTTTTTACTATACTAAAATCTCGTATAGAGGCGTAGTCTTTGTATTGGCTAATGGCAAAGGTATGTATTGTAAAGTAATTCTGTGATGGGTAATTATTGTTTTTTAGTATTTTCATATTGTTTCTGTTATCTTACACTCGGAATAGAATTACTGGTACTGCATGCAAATACGTTTGTATATTTCCCACGGAAGTAAAAAGGAGTAAACTCTCATTCGGTTTAGTGAATGAATCTTTTCCTCCACATCAAAGAAGCGTCTAGCTTCGAGCGAAAACTAGTAAATAACTGGCAATTTACTATCGTTTTGGATATCATAATGGTCGCAGAATAAACTGTATACACGGTAAGTATCTTACAATACAAGGTTTATTTTGGTGCTCGACACGGAAAGCCGAGATGACTCGGCAAAGCCTTGTCATCTCGGCTTTTCGACGTCTCGCACCAAAATAAACCTTCTATTGTAAGATACTAACCATTTATTCTCTATATATTGTTCCTTATGTTGAGAATATATATCACTAATACATCCTTTTTGAGATACTAAAACGACGTCTATGAAGTAAATTTACATGTACGCCTAACGGTGAATGTGATCGTGATATTGATGACGTCATATCATAAGATTGTATTGTTAATGATTCACTAATTACTTCATAACTGATGAATATGCACTTAATATAAGTGTGTAAACGTATCGTTACCTTTACATAACCCATTGTGCTGATGACAGCCCTCGTCACATGCAGGAGAACAGTCATCTTGACAGCTTTCACCCCATGTTCCCGTTCGGCAATCTAAAATCCAGGTTATCTAAAATTAGTATCTAGTTTCAAGTGTCTTGATTTTGCACACGAAAATTAATCAAGTTTTCCATAGCCTTCAAAGTTAAAGTTTAAAGTCAGTTTTATTTTCAAAGATATATGTGGATTCATTTATGGTTAGCTTTCTGCTTGATTGACAATTGAAATTCATATGAGGAAACTTGACTCGGTACAAAATGAAAATTTAAAAAGTTTTAACGGAACAACAAACTTAATAAACCTAATCTGTACAGAATATAAATGTTTTCGGACAGGTAATAATGTTTGGTATGAACGATCCTGATTGAAATTTAGATTCTAAATTAATTTTGATAATGAATGGGTAAATAAATGGATACCCTGATGGCAGTTTTAGCTGACCGAGCCCATCGTCTTTCTATCTAGTCCTATTATAATATTTTCTATATATTATAGTATATTCCAAAACTTTAATACTGTGGTCTTGAAAAGTCATTTAGCGGTCTCTAAACGCATTTGTCCGTGACACTTTCCTTTAGAAACTTTACATTTAGTGAAATTGATAAATTAATTGGTAAATACATACAAAAACAGTAACCACTGGATGCATCACAGTTACCACCATAACATTTAAGAGAACATTTCTGATTGCAAGTGCCAATCCCGTAATTGCCTGTCGGACATCCTAAAATGAAATATAGTTTATAACATAATCTTCTTGATATTAAGTGATTCTTCATTTTTCTTTTTTTTTCTAATTTTGCATTTTGCACATGTAGGAAGTGTAATATAAAATATAATTTATTGTGAAAATATTGTTTGAGCAATTTTTAGAAACGGCGGGACAAAACTATGTGATAAAAATCGTAAATATGTGTTCCATTCAGTCACTCCTTTAAGACCTAATTTACATTTTTTTTTATATAATTTTATATCAGGGATTATTGACATGCTCTGATATTTGTTTCTTTAATGGTGTAGTAAATTTATTGTACAAACGTTAAGGTTTCTTTAAAGATGACACTCTCTGATAATTTGTCTTTTTAAGGACGATTTATATGTCATGAGAAAAATTACCAAATACTTGAACTTCGCAAACGCCAATTACAGCGTCATCAGAATACCAATCGTATGGTTTTCTGCTTTCTCTGTTGATGTTGATGGTCACATATCGGCCTACATATCGGCACTGGTGATTTTGTATTAATTTCACTTCGGCAATATCACCGCTGTTGTCTTGGTAACATAGGACTCCTGTTCTCCAGTTAGTTGTGATGGACACATACAGTTGGTAACCAGCAATTCGGGCTCTAGCGTCGTCGTCGGTATCGTCTGTGCAAATTAAAGAAGTCAAGAGAATATGCCAGAATTTGGAAAGGTCGTTCATAGTAAGTTAAACGGATTATACTAGCATCATGCTTTAAATTAAATTGAAGGGAAAATTAAGGCATTTTGTAGGAATGAATATTATATTTTGCAATTATGCATGTTAAGTTATTCATTTAAGAGGTGTTATCTGTTATAGTTTACATAGTAGTCCTACCTTGAAAATAGTTTGTGATATTGCTTATGGTGGCGATTGTCCCTAAATCAACCTGCCAAAAAGCTTCCGTATCGTTTGGTAATGTGTGTGTGCAGCAACCGGACCCGACTGTTTGCGTAAAACAACCGTCAACGCCATTAACTGCATCGTATGGCGACAGTGTAGTGCTCTGTGTAGAATTCTGTCCAAGCGAGAGGTTCTCTGGAAGACAAATGAGTCAGCATATGTATAGCATTAAAATAAGATGAACAGATCAAAGAAACGTCTTTCTCTCTACATTAAATGGATACAATCGATTACTCAAAGACATTTTCTATATCGATATTTGCCAAAATTGGCAGTTTCATAAATGACCATCTGCTCTATTGTATGACTTCGATTATATTTAGGACAAATATAGCATACATAACCGAATTACAAGCAATACGATGGACCTGTTTTGATACGACGTGTGTGTATAACAAATATGTCCACTTCGTTATACATATGTGGCGTATTTTATATATCTGTATTTTATACACAATAATCAATTCGATTTGTGCGTAATAAGTTCGTATTTCTGAATCTGTGTCATGATTTGTTATGGTATCAATTATCAAAACAATTAAGAACGATATATTATCGGACTATACGGTTTTAAATGTAGAATTATTAATAGTAAATACAGAATTAAGCTTATGTGTCGTTAATGCAATTTTTACCCAAACATTAAAGTTGATTAATGCTGCCGATTGAATATCAATATTTTGCATAATATGCAATCAATGTTAATACAGTACAGATTTGTACATTCGGGCAAATGTTGACCTTCCATAATCAACTGCACAAAAGAAGTGACTGTAACCAAAATGGCGCTTTGAAATGTGAAAATGTGTGCGAAAAAGAACAAAAATTTTAATAGGAAACTGAGAAAACGGAGAACGACATAGGTTAGCTACGCGGACATGTATGATTGGGAAATGCTTATATTTCAGAACGTTTGGAATCAATGTTCCTTCCGTGAAGTTATGCAATTTCCCACAAATATTTAGCGGCTTTTAGTTTAATCATTTTGAAAAACACCAGTATTTATCCCACTTAATTTTTCGGGAGGGAGTATTAATTACTGATATAGTTATGTCTCTTACCTACTTTCAAATTGTTCAATATATCATTACGCAATGTAGCCTAATTTGACATGATGTAATCTAAATTACGCAGTAGGAATTTATTGGCAAATAACAATGACGTATTAGCGGATAGACACCAATGGGTTCGAATAAAGGAATTCATTGAATGAGCTAGATGTATTTTTATGATATAAGGATTTTTTTTTAGCTGATTAACAAGGCTGCCTAATTAAGCCATGAATATAAAACCTTAATTCGTACTATATGAAAAGCATCTAGTGATGAAGCGTCTAGAGCTGAAACAAAAAGAACGCGATCGCCTTCATTGTGTCCATTATTGCTCTGAACCATTCTGGGTGACATTGTAACGAGGAAATAGATTATTCAATAAGAACTTATTAAAATATCTCTCAATTAAATCCTTTTCAATCTACATCCAGTTTACAGTTTACATCCAGTCAAGTCGCTCAATATTATGCTCCCAAATTTTTGTTTGGAAAAAACACCCACCCCTCCCGACCGTTTACAGTACTAGATTACCAATTTTCATCTTGCAGTTCTGTTGTCCGTTACTTTTTTTAAGTTCATCGCTTCACATGTTAAGATTTGCCATCGAGGCTTCAACAAAATACACAGTAAGGGATATATCTTTTTTGTAAACTATAATATGTACTCTAAAATTAGTGCATTTTTATTCTTGCATTTTCCCTACCAGTACATCAAAGCTTAACAACTAGATATGCTATAGGGTGACCAAATAGTTTCTTTTTTAATATCAGAAATGAAATAGTTATTGGAAAGAAATATATTTTTGTCAGACACTCAAAAGATACAAATACAGATTATCCATCGCTCGTATGTGGATAAAAACTATTTAAAATTGAATTTAGAATGATTAAAAATGGAAACAGTGTTATTATTTGATCTTCAAATAAAATATCTTTAACCTAAAACTGATACCTGCACCAGAACCGCTACAATCTAAATTTTTACCAATCAGGAGTACTTAAAAATGTTATTATCTCATTCGGTATACCACATTACCCAAATTTATAAATGTTCGCGTATATCTAGCAATATCTAAATTTGAACCAATCGGAGACCTTCATTTTGTTTCCATGGCGACAATTTTTTTGAAAGTGATACTATGGTATTCAGCAACATACTTTATAACCCCTATATACCATTTTTACCTTAAAGCTGACAATATCTAAATTTCAACCAATCAGAGACCTCCATTTTGTTTCCGTGGCAACAAATGTTTTTGATGTTATTTAGCATACCTCGTAACCTCTACATACCAATTTTTACATAATTCTGACATCTTTTAAATTTCATTTGTTACCATGGCAACCAATATTTTAAAAGGTGTTACCATGATATTTTGAATCTAAATTTCTAATTTATTTCTTATGGGGTAAAATTGTGGGAAAACCCGTAACAGGGTGAAATGAGATGGTTAAGAGAAATGTTAGTTTTTTGTTTTTTCCAAAAGTGTTAATTTTTCGTAAAAATCACTAATTCAAACAAAAATCTAAAAGAAATTACTTAAAATTAAAGTATACGACCTACTCAAATGATTTGTGAATTAGAAATGTAGAATATTTAACAAAGACTAACCTATTTTGGTATGTTTTGCAGCTAGTTTAAATGAAAATGAATACGAAGAATTCAGGCCCCTTGGACCTTTTAAAATCACCAAAAGATAAAAAGAATAAGTATTGTCATTTTAAAGGGACAATTAGTTGTACTTTCAAAATGCAAAGTTTCAAGAAAATTGGGCAGTTGGCAATTTTTATGGGATTGTTAACATTAGCTTGAACACCACCTTTTGGTTATAGCTATATTTTAGGCATTGTATAAAGTCTGATATATGCTGTACACTTTATGGCTTTGTAAGACATATGTGCTATGTATTGTCTTTGACTCTATTTACGTAATGAAATATTACACAGTCGATATAAATACAAAGGACTATGTATTGTTTGAGCCCTCTTTGGCCCTGGAAATCGTCAAATTGTCAAACATGTTATTTAGTGATTAAATTGTTGAATACCAAATATCGAGTAGAATAGGTACTAGTGGGGCGACACCTGAAGAAGTGTCACAGATTAAATGAAGATATTTGCTAAAGGTAGAATACGTATGATAGTTATGTATCATTGCAGCGCTGGATGTCATGGTAACCATCCTAACTATAAAAAAGTATGAAAATATGGAAATTTAGTCGATTCTGGTCATATTTTGTTTTTCATCAAGAAATCATCCTTGAACAAATTTTATATTTTTCTTTATATTTCTTTCTCAGATGTATCTGAGCTACCTCCATATTCTGAATAATTGATAAGTTTGTTCAAGATTGCACTCTATTGTTTCTTATACAAAAACATAAAAAAATAAGCAAACATTAATTTATTCTTAATAAGTTCAGTTAATTCATGCATATTTCGGATTGTTATCATGGCAACTTAAAACTGAAAAATAAAGATAACTTTTTACTGCAATCAAAGTAAGGATGTACTAAATATTTCAAATGCTACAACTTCATTTTTTAATATTTAGTTAAAAATTCGGGGGCCAAAAAGGGCCTAAACAACATACATAGTCCTTTAAGCTCTATACAAATTTACTGTTTTATCAAAACATCTTGAGTTAGAAGACATATTCTTACTACCAAATGAACGAACATTACTAAACATTCAAACTAAGAAATAGATTCTATAATTTCGTCATTCTTACTCACAAATAAAACTAGTCATAAAGAAATATTGCAACGCCAAATAACTTCGAAAATTTAAAACCAGCTTTTTGACAAATTAAGAGACTTTGAATTCATCTATATCTTGGAAAGGTATTTGTTTTACAATTATCATACATTTCATCTTTATTTATCTAGATGTACGTTTGACTTTTTCTAAAAATCAAAGATGCAACCAATTTACCGTAGGTCTCAAAGCAATTGATAATGAAAAAAATAAATCATGTGTTAATACAAAAAAAGGGAATTTGAAAATTCATATTTCTTACTAAACACTGCAATTCAAAATAAATTGCATAACTTTTTTTAACCAAGTGACTAATCGAATGAAGATCAATGTCAATCATTTGAACCAACTTAGAACCCTTTCATTCGGGTCTCCAAACATTGGATCTTTAGGACACTAAATAGTGCCAAATGCCATTAAAAGATCTAGTCTATTTGGACTTGTGACTTTTCATGAAAGTCAAGAGTTACGTTTTTGCAATAAATCTGATAACATTCTATCAAAACACAGTACAGTTTATTGATGATGTTTCTGGCTCTTATAACTGATAAGACGTCATGTACAGAATAAGTCCATTTGGCACCTTTTACATAATTTGAATGGAATGTGAGCTTTTTTCCTTCGAAATTAATATTGCACCATATTTTATGACCCATAATTATAAATCATCAGTAAACATATGAATATCAAATATAAGCATACACAATATCTTTTTAGGGTTCATGTCTTCTTAAATAATAAAACAGTCGACGCAAGCCCCAATCTGACTCTCTGTCAAACATTTCATTCTTAGATTATGGTATATGCACATCATTTCCAATTTTAATCTTAAATTTAACCTACATTGCACATTAAAACACACTTAAACATATTTACTGAGAACAAATATTGAGCAGAGAAGTATATATGAACAAGTATTGATTATGGCAATATATTTAGGCATTATACAAACAGGTTTACACTATTATATACTGTACTCTTTGTGGCTTTGTAAGAAATGAGTGCTGCCCATTGTCTTTGATTACATTAACGTAGTGAAATAATACACAGGTTCTATGTACAGGTTTATATGGTAAAACCTTGACAAGATTAGAACCAGGTCCGTTCCCTACTGAATGCATTCTTTCGTCATGGAAAAATACAAATATGAAATCATGCTTCCAAAATAATAATACTTAGAATTCCTAAAACAGCATACAGCATTGAATGTTGGAAATGCTATTTATTATAGGCTGGTAAAAACAGAGCCATTTTATTATAGAGTTTTAAAGATTGGCACTGTATTGCTGTCTTTGAGGGTTAGATGGAAATAATTGATCTGTTAATATTGGTTTGGCTGGCTTGTGGACTTATTGCGGTCGTTATGGTCATACACAAACTAAGGAATAAGCATTTGAATCGATGCTCCTAATTTGCTAAAAGTTAAAGGTTTCATACAGACATCACATCAATTGACTTGACAACAACCATTTTATAACTTGCTGTTTCTAATAACTATCGTGGAATACCATCGCATGTGCATTATAACAACACGGTCTATATAGAATATGCTAATGAAAATTAAAAAAAATATTTGTTTGTTTGTTTGATTAATTAACGTCATATTAACAGCCTTGGTTATGTAAGGACGGCCTCCCGTGTATGCAGTGTGTTGCGTGTATGTATTGCGTGTTTCGGGAGACTGCGGTATATTCGTGTTGTTTCTTCTTGTGTAGTGCAACTGTTACCTTGTTTTAGAGCTATATTATGTATATCACCGAAACATGCTGTTGAAGACACCAACCAACACATCCCACACGGTCACATTATACTGACACTGAGCGAACCAGTCGTCCCACTCGCGGTGTGCTGAACGCTTAGCAGGAAGAGAAACTACCACTTTTATAGACTTTGCTATGTCTCGGGCAGGGGACAGAACCCTGAGCCTACCTCACAGAGGCGAGCACTCAACCAAATGACAAAAGTGAGGTGTTGTTCAAAAGAGACGTGAATTAGAAAGAGAGAAAAGATAAGATCCTAAATTTAGTCGCTCATTTACGATCATGCAATAGGGGCAACAGGTACAACGATAAAGGTATCGGGTAGAAGAAGATCTATCAAATAGGTATTCATATAAGAAATATTACATATATCATCCTCAGTTAAAAAAAATCTTAAAATCATACCATGTTATTCAGCATATTTAATAACCCCTATATACCATTTTTCATTTAAAGCTGACAATATATAAATTTCAACCAATCAAATACCTCTATTTTGTTTCTGTGGCAACCAATCATTTTGAAAGTGATACCATGCTATTCACCATACCTTGCGACCTCTATACATCAATTTTCACATAATTCTGACATCATTTAAATTTCAGCAAAACAAAGGCCTCCGTTCTGTTACCATTGTAACCAATATTTTCAAAGGTATTACCATGATATTAACCATCTAAAATTGTTACTGTACACTAATTTTCACTTACATAGGATTCTATTCTGGAATCATAAACTGGAAAAGCATAGCTAGTTATTCTAAGAAAGAAGTATAATGGGGGGGGGGGGTAAAATTGTGGACAATATCTGTAACAGGATAAAATGAGATGTCAAACAATGATTACGCACCAAGCTGTATTGCCGAACTGAAAGCGAGTATTTGTATTTTGCCAAGACGAAGAGGAAAAAATGAGTTTCAACAAGAAATAAATTGAACGAATCCGATTCACTTTTACTATATTAGACTGATCGGTTATTTTTTTTTACTTTAAAACTAAACACTGCAATTCAAAATAAATTGTATAACTTCTTTGAACCAAGTGACTTCGATTGAAGATCAATGTCAATCATTTGAACCAACTTTCAGTAGGGCCTCCAAACATTGAATCTTTTGGACACTATTTAGTTCCAAATGTAATTAAAAGATCTAGCGTATTTGGACTTGTGACGTTTCATAAAGGTCAAGAGTTATGATTTTGCAACAAATCAGATAACATTTTATCAAAAAACAGTACAGTTTATTGATAATGTATCTGTGTCTCTTGTGAACTGATGAGACGTCATTTATAGAATAAGTCCATTTGACAACTTTTATATAATTTGAATGGATTGTGGGCTTTTCCTTCGAAATTAATATTGCACCATACTTTATGACCCATAATTATAAATCATCAGTAAACATATAAATATCATATATTTAAGCATACATAACATCGTTGTAGGGTTCATGTAAATAATAAAACAGTCGACGCAAGCTCCAATCTGACTTTCTGTCAAACATTTCATTCCCCTAATATCATTTCCAATTTCAATCTAAAATTTTACCTACATTGCTCATTAAAACACATTTAAACATATTTACAGAGAACGAATATTAAGCTGAGAATTAATTTGATTTTATTTAAACAAATTACGACATGAACTAACTGATATAGAGTAGTATATCTGAACAAATATTAAATATTGCTATATGTTTAGGCATTATTAAAAACGGGGTTACACGGTTATATGCTGTGTACATTATGGCTTTGTAAGACAAATGCGCTTCCCATTGTCTTTGTTTCTAGTTACCTAATCAAATATTACACAGGTTCTATTTACAGGTTTATGTGGTACAACCTGAATGCATTCTTTCGTGATGGAAAAATACAAATATGAAATCATGCTTCCAAATAAGATTACTTAGAATTCCGAAAATAACATACAGCAATAGATATTGAAAATGCTATTTATTATAGTCTGGTAAGAACAGAGCTATTTTTTTAAAATAGTTTTATAAATTGGCACTGTATTACTGTTGTATTACTGTTAATAATGTTTGCCAAGTTTTTGGACTTCTAGTGGTCGTTTCGGTCATACACAAGTTAAGCTTAAGGATATATTGATTTGAGTTAACGCTCCTAATTGTGCTAAAAGGTAAAGGTTTCATACAGACAACACATACATTGACTTGACAACAGCCATTTTTTTAAGATTGATCTTTCTAATAATATTCCTGAAATACCATCGCATGCATTATCAAAACATAGATTCACATTATGCTAAACGCTGTATACAGAATATATTAATGAAAATAAAGGTATCGGGTAGAAGAAGATTTAGCATTTTGTGTATATAGCTCAATTTTGCTTGTTATTAGCATTCCCATTGGTTTAAAAATTTACTTTATTAGCCCATAAAGGAAAAAATGGCGTCGCCATTTGTGACGTTGCTTCTGATTGGCTGACATGACAGCGGAATGATTTCATAGATAAAAGAGTCCCAAAATGAATTTTGAGTATTGAAGAGATTATCTTCAGTAATTTGAATTATAAGGATTATTTGAATAGATCTCTTATGTTATGGAGATATGGAGTGTACTGTCATCATAAACCGCTTCGCGGTTTATTTAGAGTATACTCAGATTTTTTGTGTTATATCACCATAACATAAAAAAAATTTCAAGTTAATCCTTAAATATTAGAAATTTGACATCTATTATCCTCAGTCACCAAGTGTTTTCACTTCCTTAAACTCATCAAACCAAAGCGGTATTGAAATGTGTCATATAAATAAGTTTTACACAAAAACGTAACTGTTATGGGTTTAACAGAAGAGATATAATAAGATTAGTTTCAAATGATCTATTTTAGGAAATAGAAAGGTATGTGTTCAGTAATCTGAAGTTCCTGTATTGAAAACAAATTTTTTTTTAAAAATGTATCGCTTACTACTTTTGTATGTTAAAAACACAGCTACAGTCTAACTTGACTAGACCGTATGTCAGCGGGACCTTTAAATTTTGCCAGTATAGACATGTGTCCGGATTATACAGGTTTAGACCATTTAGATTAAGAATGAAAATACTACGCCGGAATACACAGGTATCAACGTACAAGATAGTAACTTGTACGTACAAGATACTATCTGGTACGTACAATATACTAACTTGTACGTACAAGATACTACGTTGTAGGTACAAGATACTAACTTGTACGTACAAGATACTAAGTTGTACGTACAAGATAATAACTTGTACGTACAAGATAATAACTTAGACGTACAAGATAAATGAATTTTGTAGTGGCCCTAATACGCCGCCGTAGATTAGTAAATCATTCGTAGCTTTTTTTTAAATACATGTATTGCAGATAGATCCGTGCCATAGTTTAGCAATTCTGAAATTAACTGAAAAATGGTGGTGTACAAATAAAATGCAGATAATATTGTTTATGTATGTCACGTGTTAAATTAATAAAAAGGAAGAAAAGCCCTCGGCATATACGGAAATTTTCTGAGTGCATTTAATTTTGAGTCGTTAGACGATTAAATTCTGTGCATATCCATGTGTGGGAATGTTCGTATTTTGGATTAATATAACAAAATGTACCTGGTTGTGTGTTGTGCGTTAACGTAGGGGATTATTCCCTCTCCCGTATTATGGCAACATATATTACAGGTAATGGCATACAATGTTAAAGGCCCACTACCTTTCCAAAACAAACATTTAAAGTTTCTTAAAAACAATTAAAACAAGTAAATATATATCGATGGCCAAAGAAAAGGTTATAACACCAAATAAATGCGTACTCTATGTTAACAGGGAGAATCCATTTCGGTGTTATGCCGTCTTGTGCAATGATAGTCAACTAACGCGCGGTAATTAGGACGACGGCGGAAAACAAAAGACGTCCCGCGTTATGAAAATTAACATTTAATTTATTTTAACTAAATTGTTCAGAAAGTGATGATAATCATAGTATTGACGGTAAGCTACAAATGTTACGGTAAAATTAGCATTCCCATTTTGAAAATCAAAAGCCGTTTTGGAACGATAGTGGGTCTTCAAAACACCAGATATTAAAGAAGCCATCCGAAACGGTCATGTGACCACGTGAGGATATGAACACCTAAAAACATCATGGACTGAGTTTCACTAAAGGTCGTAAGTCTACACGTAGACGTAGACGTAAACGTAGAACTTACGTCCGAACTTACGTGTGCGCAAGATGTGTTTCACTAAAGGACGTAACTCTGCACGTAGGATTTTGCGTAACTTACGACTGAAATTCGTTTTGTAACATCGCGTCTGATTGACTGATACGACTTGGTACCCGATCAAATTTGGCGGATGTTTATATATTCCGGCTTGTTAATATTCTTTTTTGTCGTACAAAACAAAACATGCCATATATTTGACATGAAAAAAAAAATTTGTAAATGTATAAAATACGATGCGTTCTCCATATTACAAATTGTCAAGAGTAAATTTGAAAATTACTTTTGCAGGACTGAATTTACATTATGTTAACATGTAGAATTTATTTAAAAAATCGTTAATTATTATTAGAAGAGGACAATTATGAAACGACATGTACATTATGTGTACTTAATTCGCATTGCCGTCAAGATAGAGATTAGAGCGTCTTCTGCATATTATGGATTTCATGAAATAACAAAATCAATGTTCTACTAAAACACTAAATTATGACAAATCGGCAAATGGTTGGCTTATAGATGTCTAATCGAAATCAACAAGATATTAATACATGTGTACCGATTGATATATTTAAAAATAAACTCGATAAACACTCTTATGTAATTAGTAATTTAATCTTGCTTTTTACATGTATAGTTTACTCAACTGACCACAAATAAATGTAATTTTGAAGCAATCTGTGATTGATATTTATAGTAAGAATTTAGCCGCGGAAGGTGCTGCGTGTCTCCGATGTCATGTAATCTAATGTTAAGATAGATTACTATAATATAAACTTCCAGCAAAGCTAGAATGATAAAAGTAACAGATTCTTGGGTCATGTACGGAACTTATAATTAGGGGAAACTTACTTAGTTATCGTTTCAATCAGTTTCATATTCAATTCAGAAAATGTACAATGTGTATTTGGTATAACATCATGCAATGCAATAATAAACTACACACATTTTCGGCATTCAGCAAGAGAACTAGTTTGGTTATTTTAATATCTCTGATTCAACCGAAAATTAATCTACATTTTTTAAACCGTTCATCCGCATGTATTGTAAAGTAACGTTACATAAGGTACGTAAATGTACATGTATATAATGTACATGTATATATGCACATGTACAATACTCATAACAGGCGAATTTGTTCCTAATATAGTTTTATACATATGTATTAAACTATTTTAGGTCCCATTACAATATTAATGTTCTGATAAAATCCAATATTTATTATAGCTGAAATATATAGGACATGGTGTTTCTAATATATTTTTTTTTTATTTCGCATTTTCTAAGTGTTGGGCGAATGTGTATCCGGATCAAAGATTCGTCACTTGGTTTTTCCTTTAGTTTGACGTGATTGCATCCGTAATCAACAAAGACCTCTGCTGTTGATTTTAAGCCTCTTTGAACGGCCAGTGTTGTTAATGTCATTAAATGACTGGCATAAGTATCTAAAATATCGATTTCTACTCAACCGGAAACATATTTGATATTCTCTTAGGCAGAAAACTAGCGTAATATTGTTGTGAAGTGGGTTACGTTTTACGTAGATTTACGTGTAAAATTGATCGTAACTTCGCTTCACGTAAAGTTACGACCTTTA
Source organism: Argopecten irradians (assembly GCF_041381155.1). Taxonomy (NCBI): domain Eukaryota; kingdom Metazoa; phylum Mollusca; class Bivalvia; order Pectinida; family Pectinidae; genus Argopecten; species Argopecten irradians. Next base: position 25,916,537 of record NC_091139.1, read on the forward strand.
GTGAAACACGTTTTAGACGTAACGTACGTCTACGTTTAGGTCTACTTGTAGACTTACGACCTTTAGTGAAACTCTGTCCTGGTTGGGATTGTTGGACGGTCAAAAACCAAAAACTCATTTGTGAAAACAAGCAGATTTTTCAGGAAAATTTTAAGCAATGGTCTAACTATCTAGAAACGTAAGGATTTCTGTTGTTTTTAAATAACCAAAAATCAACAACAATAACTCACACCCATGCTTTATTTAGATTAATGAAAAGGTTCAGGAGAATGCTACATTTGTCTAATGTTGATACAATCCAAATGACATTACGCTTACTATCAGTGAAAGCCAGAACCAGAGAAATAATTTATTTTTGTTGTGCTCAATTTTCGTGGGAGACAAACACTAACAATTTCGTTGTGATTTTAAGCCGTAGGGTGACATATATCAAGCTTATTCTCGATTAAAAATAGATAGTTTTATTCTTATTATTAACTAAAACCGTAACCAGTTTTGTAGTGTACGTTCATATATGTCCCTTTACACATTTCAAATTTCTTGGGGGCGTAATTCCGTTGCTTCAGGTAAACTAACGAAACCAACAAAATTGAAACTCCAATGAAATGTGATGATTTCATATATAGTTATAGGTTTTTCACTGAAAAAAGTAAGTCTTGATTTATCTACAATATAAGTAATGCTAAATGTCCTTATTTTAAGACAAAATAAATTTAAATACAAAAGGATTGCACACATACATGTACTTATCCAAACCAAAACTATATGTATACAGTATTTAAGGGAATTCGAAAATGTCAACATAGCTGTTTTTCAGTAGAGTAAATTATAAAAACTCTTTATCATCATACCGATCATAAACAACATAGCCGTTAAATATGTAAATTAGGATTTTTTTTAAAATGTTAACACTATTTGTGGCAAGTCTTGTTCAATTGGAAAATTAAAAAGAAAATGATATAGATATGAAAATAAAACGAAAATAAATAATAAAAAAACTCAAACAATAAAAGGTTACCAATGTTTGTGCCATAACTTGTTCAATACAAAAACTAAAAGGTAAATGAGAAAAATATGACAGTAAACAATAAAAAACTATAAAAACTACAAGAAAAACTTAAACAGAATAGAAAAATACACATTCGAATTGATGCGCCGTCATTTTCACACCAGCGAATAAAAAAGTGCATATAATGTTAATCAGCAACACGAATTAGCAACATGTCAATTATTACAATATTTACAATGCATAGATTTCATATTTAAAATATGAATAGATACTTAGTATTGCCAAAAAATGATTACATTTACGTCAACTGAAGAGTAAAATTAGTACCAACTAGTCAAAAGGAGAAACCGGAAAGTAAGTACTATATGTGCTTACATGCATCTGTTTAAAGTACATAAATAATAATTGAAATTTTAAAATAATAGGCAATGTGCGTTTTTAACACTAATTATTACGCTTGATACCCTTGCCATGCTAAGGGAGGGAACTGTACTTACTCAGTAAACTGGTGAACATATTCAGATTTTGAAAATAAGATCAACATTTAAGGAAGTCTTCTTTCAACGAGGATTTTTTTTGTCGAGTCTCGACTTTCGAGTCAACTTTTTACAGTATAGATAAAGAAATTTGGTAAATATTTAAAAACATTGATGTTGGTCCATATAAGGTTTTACCGTCAACATATGTATTTCATACATAATTGAGTCTGTGTACATATAATATTTGTTTTTTTTATCCTCCAAAGTATTCAGAAAAATAAGATCAATTGCTAGTGTATTAAATTCAGAGCCTGTAATATTCTGATTACAGTTATTTCCCTTTCCGAAAACTTAATTGATTCTTTAATTAATAAATAATTAATTAACACGTAGGGATGGAATATTGTAAATTTTTTGTTTTTATAGTTACATTGTATATGTAGAAAATAAATATTAGCAACAAGATGTTGATTACTATTGAAATAAATAAATTATTAATTATGGAAATTTTGTACACCAGAAATCGCCTACAAAATCTTTAAAAGTTGACAATTCATAACTGCGAAGCGAAATAAAGAACTTCGCCTTTGCCGGTCCCTAGCCCTTCTTGAGAAAGGAGGAGAGAAGGTCTCGAGTAAAGGTATTAACCTATATCTTGACCTAAAACACCTAAAAACAACCAACATTCAGAAACGCGAAGCAAAAAACAATGGCAATTGTTCAACATTCCTTATCAAATATAATACAAAAAATATTGACAAATTCCACGACATTATAATGCAATATAACCCATGCAAGACGTTAATGAATAATTATCATGAACATTCATGAATAATTCATGAATTATATTCATGAATAAAATTCATAGTTTATATGCATGCACACATGTATAACTACAATTACTTTGATAATTCAAAATTAATCTTCATACAGTTTCTCATTTGAATAAAAAATGTGCTTTGAACAAAGGGTTACTGGAACATAGGGATCTGGATGTATATAATTTGATCGATCACATACATGTTTATTGAAATAAGCCAAATCCATTAAAAGTTGTGTTTCGTGCTTCTCTCAGTAATATACAAACCAATGGATTGCATATAACATGTATATACTTTAAACAAATTCTAACAGTAAGTGTATATTACTAATTTTGCCTGCGATGTACATGTGTTTTACATATATATGATATCCCTATTCACGTGCAATTATTTAGTAGTTATATCACCCGTACTGGATTTCGATTTTGTTTTTGTTTAGTACAGTATTATGTACTTGCCAAACAAATGGGCATTTATTATTTAGATATTTCAAAAGGAACGAAAACCCACCATTATTTAGCAAAGCGTAAAAATTCTTCGTGAAATGCGTAGTTTTTAAATATCAAGTATTTGTAAAACGAGACATGTTGCCCTTATTCAAAAACGTGAGCGATCACTCAAACCTCTAACCCCCCCTCCCCCCCCCCCTTCAAATACGCCATGTTTAGGGTATTTTTATACATATTTAAACTAATAATAGCTCCAGAACAAGTGCACGGGGTACCAAAATATTGACTGCGCACCCGAGTACTCATTGTCATTCAAGATGTACGCTTTTTCTGTGCTTTTTATTATCAGGGTATGCCTTAAATTGAAATATAGAAAACTTAACGATTTTTCACTAGAAGCAGAACGGACGGTCTACGTCAATATAGTGTTGCAATGTTTTCCTTCCACTATGATGATTTGTGACGTCATACATGTAGGTTCCCGAGTAAGCAATGAATTAACATATCAATATACCACAAGAAAGATTGGGAATTTTGCTCACTTAGTCAGCATTCTGTCCAATCCAAACGACTGAATATTTGCATTGAGTTCCGAGAATATGCCAATTTTTCATGTATGTTTTGCATGATATGCTATGTAGCCGCTATCAAAAATAAAATAAAGTGAAAATTCAAACGTCATTCATAAGCAAATTAAAATCATGAACAAATAATCTGGCATTTGAAATCTTCAAAATGTAACTCGAAACTCGAAAAAATTGTCTCGAAACTCGAAAATGTTAACTCGAAACTCGCAAATATTGACTCGAAACTCGAAAAACGTTGACTCGAAACTCGACACTCGACCACTCTCTTTTTTCAACCTAGATGAAAGAAGTTTTGAGAATTTCTAATTATCAATATCTGTGTTCATATGCAAACAAATTTAAAAAAAGAATTATCTTCGCTTTGAGTAGAACCAAATTTTTAGCACTTTTTTTACTTCAAATATTAAATTATATTTACTTAAATCCTCACTGAGATACTCTTTTAGCTAAATTCAGCAATAATGCGGAAAATGGTACATTTTTGTCATTTTAATTTTGAAACTTTATGTAGTTTAGGCACTTTTATTTTTAAATCAAAATATTTAAAAATAATATATCTAAATAAGCACCTGTACCTTCCATTTCTATGTCATTAAATGTGCAAACCATTTTCAAACGTTAGATGCAGGAACATTAAAAAAAAAAAAAAAAAAAGATCTAAAGCTTGCAGATATGGTTAAAATGGTGCATTTTGCAATTACAGATTAGGTCAATGGTCAATATTGACATTGTTTTCTATATATATATATATATATAATTTATGCATGTTTAGTACATTACCATAATAACTAAAAATGTTATTCACAACTAGCAAAGGAATTGTGTCAGTGATGTTCTCATCACCTATAATTCTTGAATATATTTTAAACATAGCATATATGGTGATTTTTACAGCTTAAAATTTAATAGAAAAAATGCTTGTCGATCATCAAAAAGTCGAAAAGATTTCATTTTCCCTTAGGTGGATAGAAAGGTAATATAATTTGTATTAACTATTGAAATATATACATATGTACAAACGCATTCTAAAATGGAAAACAAACAAACAACACAAGCAAGGGAAGGTAACTCATTTGGTCATATATAAACAAGGTATGCACACACATTATCATGTACACACATTTACAATCTAAACATGAAGGTAGTGATTTAAAAAGGATCATATGAGATATATATATATATGCCAAATATCTATAAGGCATTTTTAACAGATTGATGGTTTGACCAAATATCCATGTGCATTGATGCACAGAAAATATACATAATATGATTACAAATTACATACGTATACAATGTCCTAATTTATCTACATGGCTGCTAAGCAGTTGTTATAGTACATATGTATGGATAATCGCAATCTATATCAATCCATGTGAATTTGCTTATTAACTTGCAGCAATATTATCCAAATGGGTCCCAGCTTTATCAAAGATAATACTATATAAATTAATTTGTCATAATAAGTCAATGAGTTAGTCTACCGGTCAATATATAAAGGGTTATATATCTTATAAACATATTTCGTCTGCAAACATTTGTCTATTTACAAAAATGAATATTAAAATCACAATCGGGGCATCAATATAGAAATTTGGTAAACTTATATGTATGATCGTACATATTGGCATTTTAGAATAACTAATTGCGATATATATGTAGGAGGGAAATTCAAGAATATAATGAGAGATTAGTTAAAATTTCACAGAGCAATTACATTAAAGAATCAGTTAGATGATCAGGATCAGTGTTCAAAGCAAGATCATTACAATTGTGTCGCAGTTGGGTAATAATGATATTTTCCCTCTAACCCCCTTCATATTTAAAAATAATATCAGCAAATGTTATATCAGTTTCATTATCTTCATATACCAAACACTTCAAACTTTAAGTTGTGAAAACAGCTTAACATCAGTAATATTAACTGTGCGACACTCCAAGAGCAAGACGCTATCATAGCAATTGGTAGTCCTGCCTATTTTAGGATTAAAATGTCTAGTATAGAGAAGAAAATAGCGAGTTCCGATTAGGATTATTAGTAAATTAATTAATATATCATGTTAATGTTGTTAGAAGATATTGCGTGTTGATTGATGAATCAGGAGGTACTTGTTTTCTCTCGTCTGGGACCTTAAGATATCCTAACAATTCATCAGACGGTAGGGTGCATGTGTAAAAAACAATGTCAGCATATTCTAAGACCGCCTAACTAAATGCTATCGATATCAAAAGATAATGCTTTTCGACTGACTTTAGTTGTTATGATGCGAGGAATGTTAGATTCATTTCATATGTGTTGTGGATATATTGAGTCTATGTTATGTCATCTGTAAATGTAATCTGAGATGAAGTGTAAGTGATTTTATTGCTAATTGGAAGAGGTATTGTAAAGTGGTTTGTTTTTCGTTTCCTGAAAAAGATTAAAGATTTAGTTTCGTTTGGGTTTCATTCTAAGTACCAAGTTTGTGCCTATTCGCTAATATACCTTTTCAATGTGTTAATTATTGAAGTTTTGGCATTGCGTTCGTATATACTAGTATAAAAATATTGAATTTACAGGGAACCATCTAATTCCATAATGCGATTTTCCTGAATTCCTCTCTCATCAACATGAACGTGGAAGTTGTTTTGTATATGTTTATGAAATTGTACTACATGTATATAAGGCCTTGTGTCCACATCATTGCTTTTAACTCCGGAAATCTCGTTGACGTCAGAGTTATGTCGTTGATAAGGTACAACTTCCAGGGATTGGCTGTGATACTCTGTAAAGACAGTTTAAACGAAATGCTACAGACGACAATGTAACTAGCATTAGGCAGAATTTACTAAGAATTAAACTATGGTCTTTTGTAAAGATTTCGTCTTTTAGTCACTAGTGATATTCATATACGCCAAAATCGGTAAATTGCTGAATGACCCTTGTCAATTAGTAGTTTTATTTTGATCTATAGATGACAACTTTGCCGGTTTTAGACAGCTTTTTTTTACATAATGTTCCACATAATTACAAAATATTGTTGGTGTACAATAATCGAAAGTGGTATACCACTTCGGTAAAAGGTAACATTGCAAATTATAAAAAAAATCCAAACATTGTTTGGTTTCAAGACTATCTTACAAATTTTCAGCTACACGATTTCAGTATGAATTTGCAGTAAAGAATACTTTTGACAATATTAGATCGTTTAACGGAATTGAAGTTAATTTAGTACATAACGTGACTTTTTCTAGCGTTTTCATTGGCTCAGCCCCCGGGCACTATTTAGCCATAGTCCCGGGCCTCTCGTGATAGCATAGTACCCTCGCCTCCTCAAAATAAGGCAATAATATATAATTAATATAGTTTTGAATAAGACAGAGTACCCTGGTGTACAGTTCGAGAAACATCACTAAATTATCCGTAACACAGGCCCCTGGGACTAGTACTACAAAAGGCACATGGGTTTTATAAAATTGGTTCTTGTTCATTACAATGTTTCTGTAACAAGTCCTTTTCTGTAAGTTCGATCACCATATTTTTATCGATTAACAAATTATGACCGGGACAGCCAAGACTGTAAAATTGTACCTATTTGACCATTGAAATGGATGTCAAGTTCAATTAGTAGTGCATAGCAATGTCTGTAGGTCATAACAAGATACAGACGCAATGGCTAAACCTCAAATTAATAGGAGCGGGAAAAGTAACAATATTTAAAAGAATGCAGACGAAAGCAGGATATTCGAGGAATGCGAGTTCGAGTTAGAGGGATAATACTGTAATATCCTCATACGTACCACGTTTACTTTGTCTTTCCTTGGCTATTTTTCTGCGTCTAGAAAGAAAACATAATATGTATATATAATATGTTAATGTTTTATAATTTAGCTTTTTATTTTACCTCATATGCATGGATTTAAAAGGTAATCATTGCCGATCCCGTTTGACGATCATGAAAAAAATAGTATTGAGAGGGAACACAACTATCTATGCATTAATGCACGTTATTCAATTTGTCTACAATCCTGGGAGATACATTAGACCATTAGACCATAAATCCCCCAAGAAGGCAGTCCTATATTTCCGTTCTGTGTTATTGTTTATCCAACTTGTAATGTAAACTGTTATCGCTATTACTAAATAAAATTCCTCGCTGCTCGTCAGCGGAGCCTCTTCGTGTGATGTGTGACATCATAATTGGCCCCGATGACATTCGCAGCTAAATGAAAATATAAGTTCATGAAAATAAACATAAAATATTCAGTACATTTTAACATTTTAGTTATACTTATATTGTTGCGAATATTGTAACATAAAACAATTGGGTTTTTACATTCCGGTAGTACGTAAGTACGCACAAAACATAGGCAATGTTAAATAGGTCATTGATACGGTGATTTTCGATGACAGCAACGTCTTTATAACGTCATTATGTCATGACGTTGGTTAGAACGACGCCACGAAACATGTTCTACATATCACTACACAACGGGAGTTATAGGAGAAGTATGATTTTTGTTTGGAAAGGTTATATAGTGACAGTCCCGAGCAAATGGAAATATGATGTGTTAATTGACTCACATTAACAATAAGATTAGCATTGTGTGACCTTACAATAACATTTAGAGGTAAAACAGTAACTATATTTTTCATGTAACGCAGTACGGCTTCCGTAAGTAATTAAAATTTGTAATGGAAATTGTATAAAAGCTTTAAAAAGTTCCGTTAATTTATCTAAATAGTACAAACAATAAAGAAATAAAAATAAAATAATGATGATGTGGTATAATAGCTATTCAACATCCCGGTCCATTATGGACTCATGACATGACTCTTACCGACACCAGCAGCATATGACTTTAATCGTGAAGAGTGGGCAAGCAGCTCCTAGGACAATACCAATGGCAAGAGCTATATAGTTTATGTTGTCATCATCCGTGTCTGTTTAACATATAACGATACATTCATTCGGTGGCAATAATCAAGGTTTAATTTTATAGAGTCAAGACTATGATTTAATTATCTGAAAGGGTCTTAAATCAGTCGGGTTATTTGAATATTTATTCGCCTTTCAGGTAACAATAGTAAGTACATATAATTGAAAACAAAGAATAAGTTAATGGATAACATACATCCATTTCCGGTCGCTTGGTGGTAATATCGAAAGGTCATTATTAAGTACACTTAAAATGACACATAATGTACATCATTGAAGAAATTGATTTAAGCTATTAATGCTGAAGCCGCAGTCGAGTTAGAAATTGTCCCAAAACCTGTTCGTTGTCTAGATATTTCCATCAATATGTCACAAAACTACAGTGTTACAGTAAAATTAGGAAAATGACAAAAACAATCACTACTCAAACCTAATAACACAATGTGTCATAATGCACAATAAATCTAGAAAATATGTTAATACAAATTTCTTCCGGTAATACAGGGATTTTAAAAGGCTTATATTTCAAGAAGTTGGCGTTGAACATGTTTTATCCACCTTTCTATTTAAAGAAAAAAATGAATGTAGATGGTTTTTTCAATGACCTCAATTCCTTACATCCTTCCTTACAACACTCGGCCACCCCGGCCCCCAACCGAAACAGTCATTGTATATAGTCAATAAAGAAAAGAACAAACTGGAAAACGTCCACAGACACCCGCCAAAATATGTCGTATGTCTTGGGCAATTACTTGTTTTAGAATTTACAACAAATACATTAGATGTTAGTTGAGCAAATTAGTATTAAATTGGGCTAATATTTCAATGCAGAAAATTGTATCATTCTTTCTTACCAGTCTTACTGTCACTGACGACTGAACCTAGAATACATACGAGATGTACATATACAATGTATGTGCAACCATGAATCAATCATATTCGCTGGTAAAAATAAACGTTTAGCAGCTAACTGTATTTTATTGATTTATTTCATGTATTATGAATATACTTCTTTGTTACAATAATATCCCGTTTGTCATGCAATTACCAACATTTGATATATTCGTTCCACTGCGATGACTAGGGAATCGTTCGATCGCTATCAAACCCATGAAAGCGCAAAAGATTCAAGTTTTAATTTCTAATTATATTTTGACGAAAAATGTAAAAGTCATCTAGTTTTCTTTCTTGGGAAAGATGAGGCTATCTTGTGCGAATGCAAATCGATCTAATATTTTAAAATTAATTATTGTAAACTTTCTTATACATAATTTATATATATTTAATGTTGTTGATAGCCTTGTGCCATTCGGCCGCTTCCCTACTTTTACACGATCCATCCTGTTTACAGTTTGGGCAAGCTTCGGAACAGCTGTGATCACACGTATTTCCTGTCTTCCCAGTGATACAATCTAATATATATAACATTTAAATAGATAATTCACTGAGGCTTAACACCACAAAAAATAAATCCCTCATACATAATACATAAAAATGATGAAAATCTTCCCGAAATTATTATATTGATCATAGAATGTCCTCAATGCTCTTCCATACGATAAGCATATACATCTTTTCTATTTATAACAGCAAATAACATTGCATATATCATAATCACAAAAACGAAGTTTGAGTAGTCCTAGGCAAAAATGCATTACCACACTTGAGGGGGTTCGGAGTGAACGCACAAGATGAAGCTTCGAATCATAATAATATTAGCACAATGATAACTTGATATTATGTGCATGTAATAATGTTTTATTAATTATTACGATTTGACTTTCAATAAAGCATTATTAATGATATCAATAAGAAAACAAGAGCAGACAAACTAGTATTTTTCTTCAGTAACAATAGTTACTTTATTTATACCATTACCAGCATTGAAAAGTTTGAGCTTCTAATTTTATTTCAAGATAAAAATATCAAAAATAATTAATTGCAACCTGAAAGAAAATCCGTAACGCTATGTTCTATATGGAATGAGGTAGTGAATGCGCATGCAACAAAAGCAAAACAAATTATTTTATATTATTGTTTGTGTTAATTAGACAAATATATACATGATTAAACACCAATTATTGTTTAAATGATGAGTATCATTTATGCTCTGTCGGCGGTGGAGCATCTTTAAATGTATAAATTGTACTTTTTAACATGTATCATTACGGTTGAAAATTAAAAGTTATCAAATATTTCTAACACAGAAATAATAATATAAAGGAATTGATAACTTGCCTGTGCAGAAACCGGTAAATTGATGACAGTCTCCTTGACAGCTCGTTGGACAGTCTCGAAAACAAGTGCTGCCATGCTTTCCTGGTTTACATCCTGAGTGTTAGAAGTTAAAAGTGCCTACTACTTAACCATTACTTATAATTATAAAATACGTCCCGTCGATAAATGACAAATTACAGAAGAATTAAAAATTCCAATAGCTTGAGTGAACGATGTCTTAAATAGAGAATTATGCGATGTATATGTACATTGTGAGATAATGTATCAAATGAATCTGATTTTATAATGACATACACATAAACGAAGAGCTTGGAGAAGCCGAACAATACACTTTGTAAAGATCAATTCAGTTTTGACCTAAACATGGTCCTAGAAATAGCTGAACAGGAAAATCGACGATTACATAACTTTTACACTATCTTAATTTAAACAAATTTTAGCTTTTAAGATATTACCATAAATTCTTCTTTACGACGAAAATAAACACAATATATAAGCTTGTCGATACCTAAACATGATCCATTGTTTTGATGGCATCCCTCTTCGCACGCAGGGCTACAGTCTAAATTACAAGTCTCACCCCATTTTCCCGTTAGACAATCTGAAAGAGACAGATTTTTGTAAATATCTAGTTTGAGGTTTGAGCTATTTTGGTTTTACATCAGAAATCTGCATATTTATTCTACTTCAGCTACCAAAGATAAAAAAAAATGTTTTTTTTTTCTCGCAGTTATGTGTGCATTTAAGGTCCATGTTTCAAGCTTTACTGACAAAGAAGGTTTTTAATATGACGTCATTGTTATTCATTTTGTAAGTTGACTCTATGACCAAAACATGGCCGTGGGATTTCCATTTCGAGTATAAGTCATGGTCTCAAAATGAGGTCATTCAACTTGAAACAGCTATGATAAAAAATACCGGTGCCACCAAACTCACTAGTCATGATCGTTTATATACAGAATCTGGACTAGATACACTTATCAATAGAAGGCGAAAACACAAAATCATTAAATTCCATTAGATTGTTCATGGTTAGTGCCCCCTTTCCCTAAATAACATGCTCCCAGCTAGTCATCGTAATATTCACTCATATAGCACAAGGGGAGCCGATTCTTTCTATCAACCTCCATGTCGTACTAACCTCTACAAAGATTCCTTTCTATCTTCTTCTGTTAACCTATGGAACTCGCTTCCGGACATTATGAAAAATCCATCTATTACCTGTCTCAAAAACTTCCTTAATACTGATATCCCAACTGTCCTCCTCTACTATTATGATTATAAAACATGACGTGTCGACATTCATCACTCCCGTCTTAGAATCCAGTGCAGTTCCCTAAACTCTCGTCTATATCAATACAATCTTGTAGTGAATCCTTGCTGTTCATGTTACCAATCTGACGAAACATTTTCTTCTCCGTTGTCCAAATTACCAACAGACAAGAATGAACTTCCTACCCCATGACTATGATGTTAACACTTTACTCTATGGTAACCCTAATATGTCCAAATCAGTACAATGTAAACATTTTTGATACAGTTCAAAATGTTATTAGTCGTGCGAACCGATTCAAGTGCATATAAATACAGATGTATCCATCAGTACTACTTTACTGTTAATCTCAAAATCAATCTTATCTTTAATCGTATATTGGCTTTATACTCAGACCCGTGATAGCTGTACTAATAATCAAACTATGACCGATTTCTCAACAAATCTCTGGTTTTATATGGTTGAAAAATAAACACCATTTTTCTTTACCCAATCCCTGCACCCCTTCCTTTTTCCTACCAAAGCACTTTATAATTAGCACTGATAACTCTTAGAAACAAGCTTGCAGTAAGTGTTGCAAACAACACACGTCCCCTGCCCTCAATTACATTTTTCTAATTTATGGCCAGTTATTATTGCTTAGTTATCCTTACATTGTATGAAGTTTGAACAAATTCTGTCTCAAGTTATCTTCCGGAAAAGGAAAATTTGTGAAACAAACTATTTTAGTAACAGTGACCTTTTGACCCCCTATGTTACCATTATATGAAGTTTGAACAAATTCCGTTGAAGTGTTCTCAAGTTATCATTCGGAAACTAAAATTTGTGAAACAATCTATTTTTAGTAACAGTGACCTTTGTAGGTGACTTTTTGACCCCAATTCAATACCAAGCTGTATTTTCTCATATGCTACGATTGTGTGAAATTTGATCAAACTCCTTGGATGTTTTCTCAAGTTATTGTCTAGAAACGATACTTTTTCACACAATCTGTTTTTAGTAACAGTGACCTTTGTAGTTGACCTTTTAACACCAAATTCAATCCCAAGCTGTTTTTATCATATGCTACTGTACCATTGTGTGAAGTTTGTTAAAGATCCGTTGTTTTCTCAAGTTGTCGTCTGGAAACTAATATTTTGCGAAACAATCTATTTTTGGTAACAGTGACCTTTGAATTTGACCTTTTGACCCCAAATCCAATCCCAAGCTATGCTATTTCCTATGGTACCTTTGCATGAAGTTAGAACAAATTCCGTTGATGTGTTCTCAACTTATCATCCGGAAACTAAAAGGATTTGAGAAACAATCTATTTTTATTAACAGTGACCTTTATAGTTGACCTTATGACCCCAAACCCATTCCGAAGCTGTATTTTCTAACATGCTACCATTGTGTGAAATTTGAACAAATTCCGTTGATGTTTTCTCAAGTTATTGTCTAGAAACTAATATTTTGTGGAAAACAATCAATTTTTAGTAACAGTGACCTTTATAGTCGACTTTTTGACCCCAAATTCGATCCCAACAAGCTGTATTTTATCATATGCTACCATTATGTGAAGTTTGTTCAAGATCCGTTGATGTTTTCTCAAGTTGTCGTCTGGAAACTAATATTTTGTGAAACAATCTATTTTTAGTAACAGTGACCTTTGTAGTTGACCTTTTGACCTAAAATCCAATCCCAAGCTATGCTATTCCCTATGGTACCTTGGCATTAAGTTGGAACAAATTCCGTTGATGTGTTCTCAATTGATCATCCGGAAACTAAAAGGATTTGTGAAACAATCGATTTTTAGTAAAAGTGACTTTTATAGATGACTTTATGACCCTATATCCGATCCGAAGCTGTATTTTCTCACATGCTATCATTGTGTGCAGTTTGAACTAATTCCGTTGATATTTTCTCAAGTTATTGTCTGGAAACTAATATTTAGAGGAAAAAATCTATTTTTAGTAACCCGTTAAGTTTTCTCAAGTTATCGTCTTGAAACGAAATCCGGGCGGACTCCCCTCCTGTTTTACCTGCAGGGGACTAATATTCAGTACTGTACTATCCTATTGCTTATGTGTTATTCATATGGAGACGGATTAATGTTAGTACATTGTACTTGTTTCAGAATCCAATCTTTAATGACATGTATATTGTACTGTAGCATTCACCTACGTTCCTCTGCGTTGAACAATTTGATCATATGTGTGGAACACATGTCGTGTATATTTCATTACTCCCATTCATAGTTTCTTTGTATTAATTTGTTTTATACGTTTTGTTTTATTGTTCTCTACATGTACATTTTTTCTACCAATGTTTGCCTATCATCATAGAAAATTATACCGTTATAGCCCTCTGTGGAGGGATACATCTAGAAGCGTCTCATTGGAAAAAGCTATTTGCTCAAGAGCGAGAGGACTCTTTATGGAAATTCTTCCGTTTTCATGGAATTTCATTTTGATAACCACTGACATATATTGGAGCGTAAATGCATCAAAAGAAAATTGAAAATTATTTGGAAAGATGCACTTAATGTTTGGCTTGGTATTTAAGAAAGATAAACCCCACTACAGTTTGGACAAGCTTCGGAACAGTTGTGATCACACGTATTTCCTGTCTTCCCAGCGATACATTCTAATATATATAACATTTAAATGGATAATTCACTGAGGCTTAACACCACAAAAAACGGAAATACCACATTAAACCATTGTTCGTCATTCCTCATACATAATAAATAAAAATGATGAAAATCTTCCCGAAATTAATACATTGATCATAGAATGTCCTCAATGCTCTTCCATACGATAAGCATATACATAAAACTACAAATAACATTGCATATGTCATAATCACAAAGTTTGAGTAGTCCTAGGCAAAAATGCATTACCACACTTGAGGGGGTTCGGAGTGAACGCACAAGATAAAGCTTCGAATCATAATAATATTAGCACAATGATAACTTGATATTATGTGCATGTAATAATGTTTTATTAATTATTACGATTTGACTTTCAATTAAGCATTATTAATGATATCATATAAGGATTTAATAATAAGATGTTATGTTTGATTAAAGATGCTCCACCGCTGACAAATAGTATTTTTCTTCAGTAACAAAAGTATACTTTCTTTATACCGTTACCAGCATTGAAAAGTTTGAGCGTCTAATTTTATTTCAAGATAAAAATATCAAAAATAATTAATTGCATCCCGAAAAAAATCCATAACACTATATTCTATATGGAATGAAGTAGTGATTGCGCATGCAACAAAAGCAAAACAAATTATTTTATATTATTGTTTGTGTTAATTAGACATATATATACATGATTAAACACCAATTATTGTTTAAATGATGAGTACCATTTATGCTCTGTCGGCGGTGAAGCATCTTTAAATGTATAAATTGTACTTTTTAACATGTTTCATTACGGTTGAAAATTAAAATTTATCAAATATTTCTAACACAGAAATAACTATATGAAGGAATTGATAACTTGCCTGTGCAGAAACCGGTATATTGATGACAGTCTCCTTGACAGCTCGTTGGACAGTCTCGAAAACAAGTGCTGCCATGCTTTCCTGGTTTACATCCTGAGTGTTAGAAGTTAAAAGTGCCTACTACTTAACCATTACTTATAATAATAAAATACGTCTCGTCGATAAATGACAAATTACAGAAGAATTAAAACTACCAATAGCTTGAGTGAACGATGTCTTAAATAGATAATTATGCGATAATGTATCAAATTAATCTGATTTTATAATGACATACACATAAACGAAGAGCTTGGAGAAGCCGAACAATATACTTTGTAAAGATCAATTCAGTTTTGACCTAAACATGGTCCAAGAAATAGCTGAACAAGAAAATCGACGATTACATAGCTTTTACACTATCTTAATTTAAACAGATTTTAGTTTTTAACATATAACCTTAAATTCTTCATTACGACGAAAATCACCAATTATAACCGACACACAATGACTAAGCTTGTCGATACCTAAACATGATCCATTGTTTTGATGGCATCCCTCTTCGCATGCAGGTGTACAGTCTAAATTACAAGTCTCACCCCATTTTCCCGTTAGACAATCTGAAAGAGACAGATTTTTGTAAATATCTAGTTTGAGCTACTTTGGTTTTGCATCAGAAAGTTGCACATTTATTCTACTTCAGCTATCAAAGATCAAAGAATTTTTTTCAGTTACGTGTGCATTTAAGGTCTATGTTTCCAGCTTTACTGACAAAGAAGGTTTTGAATATGACGTCATTGTTATTCATTTTGTAAGTTTACTCTATGATTGTTTGACTTGAAAATAAAACACAGAGGTTAATATCAATAATGACAGAATTAGTCAAGATCAATGAATGGGATTTCCATTTCGAGTATGAACAAAATCATGTCCTCAAAATGATGTCCGAATTTGAACGTATTCCTACGTTTCTCTGCGTTGAACAGTTTAATCATATGTGTTGAACACATGTAGTGTTTTTTATTATTTTATTTCTCCCATGCATAGTTGAATTGTTTTTGTATTTTGTTTTATTGTTCTATACATGAATATTTTTTCTACCAATGTTTGTCTATCCTCATAGAATATTATACCGTTAAATAGCCCTCTGTGGAGGGATACATCTAGAAGCGTCTCATTGGAAAAAAAGCTATTTGCTCGAGAACGAAAGGAATCAAAAATAAAACAAAAAAAACAATAAAGTGTATTTGTAACAGGGAAAAACTTATACTTTTATGCAAAGTGTTATTTATTTTCGCTCTCTGGCACTGAAAAGTACCTAAAACACTGACTGGACCTGACCAGATTGATCATGACTTCATGACTTGCTAACCTGTTATGACAGAGGCAAAACTACAAATGTTCATCATCGTTTCAATTTCGTCAACAGATCTTAGCAGAAATGGATATTTGAAATCTGATTCAGTGAGAGGTACAGCGTCAATTTATTTCAAAACGACAGGTAATGATACCATTGTGCATGTAACAAGTTTTGAAGTACATTTGGTTGTTTCCAGTATTCAAATGTGACGCACTGCATTAGTTAAATACACAGATGTAGAGCTTTTGTCAAAATTACTAAAACTATGAATTGTGGAATTTTACAAAAACATATATTACAATAGTGTTTGAAAGATAATCACAAATTGTTTGTGTTTTAATGCCTGTGTAACGTTGAAAATATACCACCGTTGAAAATTGAACTCAAGTCATTTTGCAACGTTGAAAACTGACCCCGAAAGCCGTTGAAAATGGAACTTGCCGTTGTAAGTTGACAGCTACGAGGGTCAATTCTCAACGGATGGTCTGTTAAAAATGAAACAAACGTTACGGTCTAAATACAATATACATACCATATATTTTCAGACAAATAGTTCTAAACTTTATAACTATTCTGACCTTTTTCTTAAAAGCAAAATGACTAAATTTACAAGTATATTGACATTCTTAAATTTTGTTAACGCTTAAACTAATTTTTAAAAAGGTGGTCTTCTGTAATAATACTTCTTTATATACGTAAATCTACACAATATGGACATTGTAGTTAAAAATGATATGCATCCTCAAGTTCACCTAAATCACAACATGTACACAATATATTCTGTTTTCTTCCATTTTCAATATTTAAATTGTGTGACGAAAACATGTTAAATATGTAAACAGGTTTTGTTAAATGAAATTGTAAACAAAAATATAGATCTATTAGATGTTTATAAAGTTTACGTCGTGTTGTATTACTTACATTGTTAATAACCTCTTGTCTCTATACGTCATTTATTCTATTCGCAACAATGTATATGTACATGCAAATGTATAACAGTCAGCATAACTTACATTCAAGATACATTCTAATCCATTTTTTCTAGTCCATTTGCAATGTAGATAATCCACTACTCGTCATTAATTTCAGTTCTATTACCTAAACATTCTTTTATTATAATACAGCTAGAAGTATCTTTTAGTTTTATCCAACACTCCAAATTTTTTATTTTTCTGGTAATCTTCCTAATTCAAAATAAACAAAATCAGTACATGTTCTTTTATTGTCTCCAAGTAGATTTTTGAGAAAAAAAAACTTTGATATTTTTGCTGAAAGTAAGATTCATTTACTATGACCTAAATTATGCACGTGATCTAGCTAATGTGACCCTAGGATGTAATGATCTTAAGCAGGCCATGTCAAGATCCACATGTCCATGTAGTAGTAAACATCAATTAAAAATCTTAGTTTTCAGCAAAACATTAAAGTTTGTAATGCTAAAATAGAACAAATACTTAATTAGGTCACTGTGACCTACATTTGTAATTTGTCATCAGTTTTCTGAACTGAACTTCACATACCCAAAATTTGAAGGCAGAAACTGCAAAAAATATTATCTCTATTCTAATATTTAGTTAATTAGGACTAAAACAATGAAAATATGAATTTTCACCCTTTGACCTCTGAAATTACTATGAGCGCAGAAAAAAATAAGATATTATGATTAGCATACAATATGCAGCCGATCCGAAGGTATCTTCATGCAAAATATTTTGCTTATCACTGAGTGGCCGTAAAACAGCCCAAAGTGATACCCCTACTTTTCCATTGCAATTAAACAATATTCCAAGATAATTGAATTCGTCAAATACATCAATATTAACATTATCATAGGTCCAGTGCTCATTTTCACGCAATCTACCCCTTTTTCCGAAAATCATTATGTTTGTCTTATCAGCAATTATAGTCGACTTACAATCCTTTTTAAATATATCTAACGTATCAATCATTTCTTGCAGAGACTCGGCAAGCAGAACTGTATCATCTGCTTACATAATTAAACACAAGTTAATCAAACCGATTTCAACTGATGGACAGTACTCTCTTATAAAACACATTCCAGACAATTGACATATAAATTGTACAAAATGGCGACAACATTTCGCCTTGGAATAGACCGATTGTGTTTTTACAATATTAAAAAACCCGCTATATTTAATAAAATATTTCACATTTTCATACAGTGATTGAATATTCATTAGCATGTTTCGATCAATGCCCTGATTTATTAATTGAGACCATAAAATACTTCAATAAATCAGATCAAATTCTTCCTTATAATCTATGAAGCAGCAAACTATTTTTTTTAACTTTTCAATGTTTTGTTTATTGATCAATGTTTGTAAAACATTTGTGGAACATTAAGGCTTAAAGCAAAATTGGGCATCTGTTACTCAGTATTACATTATACTTCTGATCCCATTTCATCAGCTTTTTATTCAGTATAGATGTGAGTAATATACCCATACAACTATTATAGTAATTATTGTGAACCCCCGGTAATATTTGGGTTATTGATATCACCTTTTACACCTTGCACGTCCTGGTCCGATGACTCTCATGCTCATTTTTGCACTTGTTTGTTTCATAATATCGAGAGAGAGAAAAATACAATGAAAAAGTACAAATATGAATCTTGACCTTTAGAAATAATGACATTGATTTTTTTAATACTTAGGATCGATAAATCGAGTCGACTGGGGCGGGTCATTAAGAAAGAAAGTGTTTTGTCAAGATATAGTTTGCAGCGTTATAGGCAAAGGGCTAGGAGGGTCACTTACTTTCACCATCACCGCCATGTTCATTTGTTCTTCGGAACGCTTCTCGATTTTACCGACAAGAGCAACACTACATAAATTGCATAATGCAGTCACGATATATAAAATCGAGAAGCATTCCGAGAAAAAATTTAACATAGCGGTGATGGTTAAATTAAGTGACCTACACGATGTTTAAATGGAGTTTCTACAAAGTACGGGATATAACACCTCCAAAGGAGATTGTGGATGAACACAGTTTACCACCACAAGAATAGATTTTGTGATTTCGACTTGGTTTTTGAGGTACTCATTAGAGGCGAGACGACATTTCGACCGGACAGGGAAATCACAGGGGGGAACCGGATTAGGGTAACTGCAGTTACCTATATCCAACATGGCGACGGTACAAAAATACGAGAAAATCGTACTGTCTGTTCATGGAAAAGACGGGTATTTTTCTTGTATTATCGCTGTAGATCGTGTCTTCTAACAATATTAGTAAAATATGAAGCGTTAATCATATGTACAGAGATCCACAGACGTTGGAATCAAGCATGTAAAATTGCGTATGATAAGGATAACTGGAAATGTAAAATTTGCCGTGATTAGGGTAGCTGCAACATCATGAATAGGGTAACTCACCGATGCATTTTTGAACAGCGAAACTTATAAGGTATTGTCGTTGTATTTAGGATTAATTTTTTACCAACTACATGTACATTTAATAGCATAAACATTCTTAACATAGATATTTGAAATGTTTATAATTAGTAAGAGGAATTACCTGCTTTGCTTTTGTAATGTGGCCATTCGTCCGGGTTTTCTAATTTTGATATACAATTTTAATTAGTATTTAATATATATACTGACTCAGACTCTATCAAAATCTAAGTCGTTTTTATACTGTACAATTATAGTCAGGGTCAATACACAGTTGGTCTGTAAATGATCATCAATATTGCACTAATACCTGTTCTTATAAGAATATTGTGTATATCCTGAAAAAAAACATATTTTCCGAGTGTCTTTAATCAACAACAATTTAATTTCTTTTATGCATTCGATCGCTTTGTGCAAGCACTTTCAAAAATACAATGTAATTCGGTTCTATTTAGAAATGGCTTTACAGGGCCTCGACTATAACAGTCACCTCACCGCGATCTCCTGAAATTACATGTAATCCTTATGACTACTTCTTTGTCCGTTATACATTAAGCGTAACAAACGTTGCTAAATTAGGCAGTGATGATATTCCCATTATCCTATTAGCACTCACATCGTACATAAGCCATCTCTTCATATGATTGTGAATTGGCGATATATATTCACCTTACTTGATGCAATTCAGATTTTCACTTTATCTTGTTTTTTAGACCCTGATTTTTGTCATGTAAAAATATCATGCAATGTTTTATTTTCGGACAATCGTATGTATGTACACGTATCTCAAAATGGTGAAGTGTACCCGTTTAAGAAACATTTCAAGTAAAATGTAACCAATTTCCTTTAAAGTTCATGTTCTGAGAACAATTCCATGGAAACATTTTTATACAATATGCCCGTGATCGCCAAAAGAAGTTACCCGCATCATTTCTTCAGATAGCACAGAAGTTACCCTAATCATCAATTTTGAGTTACCCTAATTATACTCAATTTTACATGGTTGATTCCAACGTCTGTGGATCTCTGTGCATATGACCTACGCTTCAAATTTTGCTAATATTGTTAGAAGACACAATCCACGGCGGTTATGCAAGAAAAAATCCCGTCTATTCTGTGAACAGACAGTACCATTTTTTCGTATTTTTGTACCGTCGTCATGTTGAATATGGGTAACTGCAATTACCCTAATCCGGTTCCCCCCTGTGGAAATGTCTACCTAGCATATATTTCGTAATTTTCCCGATCCATAGGGCCATAACTTGGTCAATACTTGGCCAATTTTGTTCATCAAGCACTCATTAGAAAGATAAATTATTTCTCTTTAAGGTAAGATATGTGTCACTAGTGTATAGAGCCCGTTAATTAAAATAATCACGATTTTTAAAAATATATGTCCGTTTTATACTATAATATATATATGTATATCGTTGGTTAAAAAAATCGTGCCAAGTCTCTGTGATTTGAGCTGTTTAGGAATCTAAATGTCTTCCTAATCATTTTGCTGGTAATATATTTATTCATCTTTATTTGAAGTTTTTATTTGTTTCCCAATGTTTATGCTGCCTATTGTGTTTTATGGCAGTATAACATAATCAGTTTTATTGTAGAGATTCATAAAAATATTGCCATTGTCTAAAACTAGACCGGTAATTAAACAGGAAGGTATATTGCTATGTACATGTATGTCCCAAGGCCTTATGAGAGCAACCAACTAAATGATTTTACATAGACCACAGTGTTAAACTTTGTTTAAGTTTTGTACTGTATTATTAAAACAAAGGAATATTAGTTAGCTGTTGTGTTCTATAATTAAAGTCTAGGTTCTCATATAACACTAAATAGAAAAAAAAGTTTGGGTCCTTCTGCTCAACTCCAACCAGGGTAGCTTTATTGAAATCAGGCGCATTTTGCACTAAAAAATCCTGAAATTCTAATGCTTTTACCTATTCATTATCAAAGTTGATATTTTGAACCTAAATCTCAATATGAATTTCCAAATTCATATCATGGTTATCTAGGAATAATTACCTGTCAGAAAACATTTTTACTTTTGAAATTCATAATTAGCCAGCCAATCAGCGGCCGGGTTAAAATTCTATCCTGGGCTCAATCTTGTATACACAGGGGCCATTTCGAAGGTCTTTTTTTTATTTAGTTGGTTGATCCCTAATGTATGTAACAGTCAGACCGGTCAGTCTAATATAGCTTCCTAGCTGTCACTGTCATAATGTTATGTTGTACATGTAATACCTGTCATTTGTACATGTATGCGATATCTGATCAGTTTATATATGGGACTGGCCAGTGATACATACATATATACATATACAGAGTAGAGGGACGGATAGCGGACACACCCTGTGTCTGGTCCCCTTTCGGGGCCAACCACAGCATTACTCTGTGTGCTTGTAATAACCATGCTTACACGTATATTGTAGTTGAAATGTAAATATACATCACAGAATGAAATAAAACGTCGACACTACATTGGAGTCCTTCTTCAATTACAACACAACATCGACATGAACCTCACGAGCCATGGAACCAACAAAAGCTACATCCCACTTCTGACACCAACGAGAAAATAATCATTATGTTCACACTGGCGCCGTTGACATGCGATCGTACCTGGGATTGAAAACTTTGCGGACACCACAATTTTATAGACCAGACTATGGAACACTTCGCGGAGCTACTCCACTGTACGATCATCATGGTCACAAACACATATCAACGATCACGATTTACCTATGGAAAACTTCACGCAACCACTATTCGATCAGGAGTGCCACAAAAACAGAACAACTCGGAGCCAATTACCATTATACATCGCCACCCGACACTAGCCATTCGAAGCCTTAACACAAACAACAAAAAGAACAAAACAAGAGGAACCAAAACGCAGAGACCACCAACAAGACCTTATTGACCACAACCAACATACACCTAGCCGTACGAAGACAGAAGAAAGAAGAAAGAAAATGAACTGAACTCTTTTTGAAAAATTGTGATTTTTGTTGGACTTTTATTAGTGTGTTTTTATATATTGGAATTTACTTTTTGGTAATGTATAGTGTTTTATTGTTTTCTAAACTGATATAATTATACATTTTTTAAAAGTTGTTTTCATCTAAATATCATAAGTTTTAAGGTACAACGTATCAGTAAATTTATTATTATTTTTTTACATACATATAACAGGATGATAATTGTTCTAAGCGAAACGTTATCAAGTAATGTAAAACATTTTTTTTTAATTCAATATGGTAAATATAATTTACTTCATTACACTTAAATATTTAATATTACCATACTATCAATTTCATTTTTATATTTTTTCCTGAGCTAACAGATTTTTGAGATTTTTGGATAAATGATGTTTTGTTAATTTCATTTCTATTAATATGTTCATGACTTGTGCTGTTATTATTTTTCATTAACACCAATACATTTTTTACACAATATACATATTTAAACGTCTGGTTTGTTCTGCTGACATGGTTAACATGCAGTATAAAAATGTACATTGGAACAACTAGTATGTCTTGAGAACAATAGGGTGGTGAGGTATCTCATTAAGGCCCATTGTCTCGTTATTTACGACATATTAACGTTCATATATATTTTTTCACGTTGGGAGGAATACCCGATGCAGTTCAATGCCGGGCACACACAAGTTTTTATGTTTCTCTCAACGTTTACATAGAAAAATACACCACAATGGAACTTTCTTTGCAAAATGATTTTCATTTCATTTTTGTTATTAAAGGTATCAGCTTTAATTGGAAAGCGATATTTCATCCGTTTGTTTTTAGACGATTCAACGTCAATTCAAACAATATATTTTTTTTCTTATTAACGTCATTTTTTATACAGCACAAGTCTTAACAGTAATAGATCAGGATAATTGATTTTGTTTTTCCTCTGCATTGAATATCTATTTATAATTGAAATTTGTATGCTTACGAACTGTTATCATCCTTTATCTTAAAAAATCAAGACATTTCAATTTGGAACAATTACGTTATTCATTTCAGTTATTTAAATTTTTTTTGTTTTATAGTTAACACATTTTGTAATGGTTGGTCAGGTATCTGCCTGAAGACGTATCTGCTTCCGCTATATAGATATATGACAAATTGTGCCCAAGGTCAAATAATATCTTTATCTTATTAATATATATTTGATAATTATGGTAGCTTACCTGTTCATATTAACAGTACAATTTTTGTTTAAAGTTTTATAACGTTATATTTCTAAACAACTAATATGCGTAGCATTTCTTTTTTTACAATGACTTGTTCATGATTATGCTGTTGTTATATACTTAATATTTCATATGGAAGTTCTTTTAACAATTTATATCTTACTTTTTTTGTTGACACGTATACAGATTGTACATATTTTATACACTTATGGGAAGTTTCTCTCACATGCTAATGCATGGAGAATGAAATGTATTTATAAACTTCCCATTTTTTATGTTAGAGGCGGAGTAGTGATGTGATATAACACACACATTTAATTGTTGTTGTTCCGACCTTCTAATAACATAACACACACAATTCACTACATTTTTACACAATAACAAATTAATGAATTAATAACAAATGAATTATATCATAACGTTAATATAATTTCATTTTTATTCTAATAACAGCATAATTATCATGAATATATCGAAACCATGTATATTCTTTTTCTTCGTATTTTGCTTACACATACAATTCTAGCTACCTAAACCAAATCAGTTTGGTTAGTTTTTTTAAATCAAATTAAATTGTACATTACCTAGAATTATTAAGTTTCATACCTGTTTCACATCGTTGATATGACAAGTCTCGTATCAATTTAGTTTGTTTGTCAGAATTACCAATATAATCAGTTTTGTTTTAAAATTATTATTTCAAATTATAACCAATTTTAAATAATTATTAACAAGGGGACGTAATATAACATAATCAGTTTTATTTTAGAGATTCATAAAAATATTGCCATTGTCTAAAACTAGAACGGTAATTAAACAGGAAGATATATTGCTATGTACATGTATGTCCCAAGGCCTAATGTATGTAACAGTCAGACCGGTCAGTCTAATATAGCTTCCTAGCTGTCACTGTCATAATGTTATGTTGTACTTACATGTAATACCTGTCATTTGTACATGTATGCGATATCTGATCAGTATATATATGGGACTGGCCAGTGATACATACATATATATACATATACAGAGTAGAGAGACGGATAGCGGACACACCCTGTGTCGGGTCCCATTTCGGGGCCAACCACAACATTACTCTGTGTGCTTGTACTAACCATGCTTACACGTATAGTGTAAGTTAAAATGTAAATATGCATCACAGAATGAAATAAAACGTCGACACTACATTGGAGTCCTTCATATATCATTAACACAGTAACTACGTGAACCTCGCGGACGATGAACTTACATACTCCATCATCATAAACCATCATCATCAAACAATTAAAATATTATAGCAGGAACAAACTCCAAGAAGCTGAAAAGTGGCTCAAAATGGAAGCTGTCACTCTGAGTGGAATTCAACATTACTCTGGCAAAGATCTACCTGGCGTTGTTGAAAAAAAATCCTTGCTGATATTTCTAAGAACATGTTATTCAAAATCACATAAGTCGATTAACAATGATTAACTTAATGTTTGTTATTTTCACTCCTTTACTTAAATGTATGTCATCTTAACCTTTACCTCAAAAATATATGCTCAGATTTTTACAACTACTTTTTCCCAAAGACAAAATGCATCATTCATTGTACATTATTTTTTATTGAAATGGAGAGATTACCACCCTCAGCACAAAGTTAGACTTGTAGTGTATATAATTATGAAAAACTAATCAAAGCTTTGATTAACATAACCAAATTTGCTAACAGGTATGCATGTAAATATTTATTAATCCTTGTTTTTTGTCAATTTTGTCAGTACAGTAATGTTTGCAAGAACTGTTCTGATTAATGATGAAGCTCGGTACATTATATGGTCAGAAAAAAAAATTACACGAGATCTGTCAGTAAATGTATTCTTTTATTAACGGATGGGTTTTGGGTCAAAAAAGTTATTAATATGTTTGTTCGCCGAAAATACCCAAAGGCTCTCTACAGACACGTACTCCAGTTCCTTGGGTCTGTAGACACGTAGTCTACCTGACGTATCACTTGTGAATATTCTCAGCAACAGACGTTCGTAAACTAGATCAAGATGTCACAATAGTATTATATACATTCGGAGAAGTCGGATGTAAGGTCAAATCCTCTCTAACGTTACCATAAAGTCATTGACGTCGTCACTACACAAACGGACACTACACAGTTCGATCCAATTGTTATTTTGGAATATACTGCATGTAATATATCTTTCCTGTGGTTACTATTTCAATGCCGGGACCCACAATCCTTCAAAGCCACAAGGATAAGAAAGTTACAATAGGAATGTTGAAAATGCCGCCTGTCGCGTGGAATGGCAGCGCAAAAGTTTACATGCTTAGAGTTCCGCTTCCATTTTCTTTTTCTGCCTAACCCACTAACCCGAAACAGAGCTATTGTTTAAAGGCTAACTATTTTTTTCTATTTTTTAAAATGGGTGTGTAAAACGAGATTGATAATTATTTTAGAATCGCAAAAGTTATTAGCTTACCGTTAATACTACACTTAATCATCTCCTCTGACTAATTTAATAAAAATAAATAAAAATGGGTCGCCTTATGTTTCCCGCCGTCGTCCTAATTACCGCGCGTTAGTTTACTATCACTACGCCAGACAGCAAAACAGCGAAATGAATCTTCACTGTTAACATAGATAAGGCAAGGAGTTTGTTTGGTGCTGTAATCCAATCCTAGGACAACGATACAATTTTGATTCGGTTGGTGCTTTTAAGAAACTTTCATTTTGTGTTTTGGAAATGTAGTGGGCCTTTAACTGCCCCTAAATGACCCTGGCTGTCGATGGACTATTTAACACAAACAACCTAACTAATTGTTTAACTAAACATTTGCCGAAACCTGTGGATCACATTTCAATGTATTGGAATAGAAACACCGTACACAAATGATGATAACATTGTGTACATCTCAATCACAATCAATTGTTCAAAGTAATTGCATTTGCAAGGGTGACAATTTGGGCCATCCAGTGATTATCAAAGTCTAATCTTTATTTGCACTGTAATCATTTAACGTTTCATAGTGTGATTGTGTAAGGCTGATCTTTCTGTCATTATGTTTATTGAGTTTGAAGTATATAAAACATTCCGAAAGCGTCAAAATAATGAATAAATGAGCCTCAACTATTCAATTCTGGAAAATGATATATGCTTTCTCCTTCCGGTATTACCCCTTAATGACACACATTGTTCTATGAAGTAATCTTCATTTTCTGTCACATAATGATCAACACCAGTCAAGGTATCCTTACGCAAAAAAAAATAATAAAATAAAAAAAAATAAAATTGATCGGTGAAGGTTATCAGAAAAGCCAATTTAGTACCTCTTATCAAAGTTTTCTTGTCAAACCAAATTATATTATTACTCAATGTAGGAAAATATGAAAATGAATCACAAAAAAAACACATTTTGTCAATGAATATATTTCTAATATTGTTGATTCGAAATTTATAATGAAAACTTTATTGACTAGGAGGAATAAACCTTCTTATATACTTTCCCGACATGATTTTCACATGTGCACAATAATGCTTTAAAGGTTGTCCAGATCATACATAATCTTTTTCTTTATATGCTAAGCACTTACCCTCTGATCGTAATGAAGAGATACACAGCACGATGATCCAGAATAAACGAAAGAATACTAATCCTATGTCGTCCATGGTTATTGTTTAAAGTCAGGCCTGGTCTCGCAAATAGCGATTTAATGGAACGATCCCATGAGCCTTTAGTCAATGTTCGGGGTCATTTCGCAAAGGTGGAAAACGGTTTTGTTGGCATTGTTGTCAACGATCCCATAATAAGATTAAACATTGCATCTAATTGTATCGACTCAAACCTTAGATCTTGTTTTGCAAAGACAGGTAGAGTGAAAAATTAAGTCAACATGCATTCATATTGTCATTATATAAGTGTGTATTAAATATCTTTGAGAGATTTGTCTTTTATTGGAAATTCATATCCAGGTTATAGGTAAATTGTTTAAACGTATTCACACAATCGATCACAAATAGTATTTATGGCATATATCTTTCAGTGAAACAGACGGGAGGCTCATAGGTAAGTTATCTTCCATGAATTGTCGATTACGGACATAAAAACAAATTTCAAATTGGAAAAAACGTAGACATTTATAATAGATTTAGGATTATTTTAAAGGGACAATTCAGTGTAAGAGTCCATTAAAATGTATGTAAAACTCGGAAACAAACCACTTCTGATGGAAGAAGTTGTTATTACTGTGATATGCTAGAAAAGCCAAATGTGGTCACAGTATGTGAAATGTCCGAATAAAATAGTGGTATGAACGTCTTTTGTCTAACACTGTTCCACAGTGGAGTAAAGGAATATTTGCATGATACTGTCTGAAAAACAATTTTATTAATTCCTTGGTGATTATTTATTACATTCATCTAACTTACGTGACACTGGCTTGTAGGGAACAACCAACTAAATAAAAAAGACCTTCGAAATGGCCCCTGTGTATACAAGATTGAGCCCAGGATAGAATTTTGTTTTTCTATCTAGTGTTATATGAGAACCTAGACTTTAATTAAAGAACACAATAGCTAACTAATATTCCTTTGTTTTAATAATACAGTACACAACTTTAACAAAGTTTAACACTGTGGTCTATGTAAAATTATTTAGTTGGTTGTTCTCTATTTGTAGTATATGAGTTTATCGTAGATATTGTAATCGCTTTATGGTATAGCTATACAATTTGAAATTTCAACGGTAACAATTACAATTAAAATTGTCGAAGAATTTATCAATATGTTTTTGTTTTATGTTTTAAAAGAATGTAGAAAAATACGTATACACCATATTTTGCTTCATGATCATGTAACCCTCACCGAAATGTCAATTTAAAGTTATTGTCTCATATCACAGTAATGCTGTTTTTTTATATGTAATGTTACAAGACATGTGTAAATGTAAACATTATCAGCCATTCCACTTTGCCAGGAATCCTGCTGTAGTTGAGAGGTATATATATATATATATATGTATATATATATTTACAGTATTAAAAAATAGAAATGGTTGTGCGTTGCATGAATCTCCTCCTGTGCGAGGACACTTAATAATAAACAATATTGTATTTTTTAACAAAATCATATTTTGAAAAAAGTGCTAAATTAAAAAAAAAATTTAGATGAAACAATATACATAGTTCATAC
The DNA here is from genome assembly GCF_041381155.1 of Argopecten irradians. Classification (NCBI taxonomy): domain Eukaryota; kingdom Metazoa; phylum Mollusca; class Bivalvia; order Pectinida; family Pectinidae; genus Argopecten; species Argopecten irradians. The sequence continues at coordinate 25,945,946 of NC_091139.1, forward strand.
TTCATATTTCATGTTGTGATATTAAAATATGCTTAGGTCAGCATTAAATGTAGTTCATTTTAGGTTATAGAAAAACACTACATTGGGATCTTTATATACACCGTTGATATTTACGTGCGATATTATATCGGTTTGAACAATGCCATGTGGAATGTAACTGATTGGAATTGGGCCAATTGAAGTATACTCGAAACGGTTTTCTATAATTAACTTGAAAACGTGTATTTGGATAACATTAAAAATGGAGAAAGTCCTAGTTACATAGGGATTACGATTTTTAGAGAAATTGCATTTTTTCCTGAAAAGACATCGCAAGCCATTAACCTCAACTCGTTGTCCCTTTATTTGACTACATGATGATAGTAGATTGATAGTGATGAGAACAATGAACAGAGAAACTTGTTTCTTATATAATGCATGATGGATATATGTTGATGATAATTAGGCCGGTAATGGCATATGTTGATGATAATTAGGCCGGTAATGGCAACTCTTTCTGTGTTAGTACTAGTGTGAATGTACGTGTGTGTATATCTGTCATCTGCATTTTGTCTTAAATAACATGTGTATAAAAATAACAAAAAAATAGAAAAAGTAATTAAAAGGGACAAAAACTTATCATAACGTGGCCTGAAATGGAAATTAATTCGACTAGAAATTGACACGAAAATGGTTTGAAAATCATTTATGATTTATTGATCCGAATTTCAAGTGATCAGTTTCACAAGAAATTAACCGATATCAACATATTTTGTTTCTTTCTTCATGTGATAACGATTACATTTTTGGATCTTGCTCAATTGAAAACCAGGTGATCTTCAGGACAACTCCATTTTATTTAAAATTAGTCTGAGAACATGTGTCTGCTTTTCATTCTGATTTTTAAAAAATGATCTGAATTGAACTACAAAAGATAAGTTTCTATAATATTTATTTCAAAATGGTACGTTCTTTTGTTTCTTTACTTACTCTAATTTTGTTTCTAGTATTGGCACGGGCCTTAACACATAGACTAAGTCTTGTTAAGCAAAAATATAGTTTTCATAAAAAATATAAATTTGTATATCATTTCTTTTCATCATCGTTACATACAACGACAAATGATAATCATGCACTAATTTGACAGAATACACGCTCATACTTTGGGAGAAACAAACAATGCCAACATGATTAATTGAACACCTCTCAGTATATATGCCTATTAACTAAGCTAAATGGTAATAAACCATTAAACATTTTGAATCATTCATGCTACAATCGTTACTCTGTAGGGGGGTGTTACGTTCAGTTAAAGATCATAATCACAATTTCGAATCATTGGTTGGCAACAATAGACATGCACATGAACTGTGTAAATCGTTATAAAAGTAACATATACAAATGTGTATACCAAGGCTTAAATACAACCAACACGGCAAGACCTAAACACATTACCACAAATACAAGTTAAAGGAAAAAAATATGAGTTTTAAAATAGGGGGTCTTCTGTCTTATCGTGAACAAATAGGAAACATAAATAGCTACTGTAACACTACAAAAGGATCATCTAACCTAATACACTGTACTTGGGTATTATTCGTTCAATACACTGGTAACCATTCGCTTAGTTAATGTCTTTACGAATATCGATGTACTGAAGGTACATTTTGGTGCTGCACCGCCGAGAGAGATTAAACGATACTCATCATTTGAACAATAATTGGTGATCAACGGTGTATATCTTTGTTTAATTAACACAAAAGAATAATAAGAAATAATTCATTTTTATTTTGGTGCATGCGCAATCAGACAAAAGCTTTAGGATATAGTGCCACAGATTTTTTTTTCGGGACGCAATTAATTATTTTTAAGATTTTTATCTTGAAGTAAAATTTAAGTCTCAAACATAACTTTTGTAACTGAAGAATTACCAATTCGTCTGCGTCTGTTTTTGAAAGAGAAAAAAATACCGATTGTCAGCGATGGATCATCTTTAATGCATCCTCCATCTTGTCACATAAACAACGGATGGTGACATTAATATCTACATAAATGATATCATAGACAAACAAAAAAATGTCATACTGATTAAAGTATACTATTAAACATTTCAAACAAAGAATACATTTTGTAAAATCGATGTCCTGAAGATACATGTATGTGAACTTTTGCCGGTTGGGTTTGGGTCATGATTTTCATGTGTCATCGCATCATGTGTGGAGGACATTATTTCTCGATCGAATATCTTTCTTTTTTTTCAAATTCAAGATTTATTCTTCCTGGATAATTACAAGTATGTACAGATGTTGTCTTTTATACATTTTACATATCATTTTACTCGTTATACATATTGTGCATACGAGTTTCTATTTATAATCAATGTTTAAATCATAATCATTGACATGATGATATTCTATACTTGCACAAATATTTAGAGGGGAAATAGATATAGCGAGGTTTCTCCTAAACTTGTAAGGCAATGTGTTTAACTATGCAAACAATATTCTTCCGGGTTGTCAGGTAACCATCATCATGGCTACCAGGAAGTTTGTTGTTCGTCATGGATTTTATTTGCTTTCAATCTTTGTTCGGTTTCTGAGATCAGAGGGTAAGTAGTAATGGACTCACTACTCACAAGCCAAAGACACGTGAAGTCTGAAACAAACTTACAACAAGATGTATCTGGATGTGAGAAAATTGGGCATTGGGTATTGCATAATATGGAAGGGTTGTGAGAGTGTTTTGTATGTGTTTGAGTGTGGTAAATGTGACTACTGTCACAAGGATAAAATGTGTTAGACCATAACATACTATGTACTTACCTAAACATACCTGAAATTGCACAAAAAAAGATGAACACACATATTCACAGTTAATACCAACACCGATAATATATAATGTAACCGTATGCTTTGGCAGGCATTAAAACTGGGTCAATGCATTTTGCATAGGGTAAAATAGTCAAGTTTAACACGTAACCTGCACTTTCTACCACAATAGGCAGTGTTACTCAACTCTCAGATAAACAATGCAGCTGTTGGTTAACAGTATGTTTCTACCACACATAGAACGCATAATGATTGGCTGACACGGTGACAGTGCCACGTCATGACTTGTCAACGTCATCAATAATCAAGTGACATCATGCTGCATTGTTTTGCATTGACAGAAAAGCTTACAATGCATTAATGATGCATTTAGGCCAGTTTAGTAGAACCCGATACAAGTTTTGAACATGATTTATTATGTCTCATAGATACATCATGTATTTCATGTTAAAATAACGCGTCGATCATTTATAATACATATATATTGTTTATGAACGAAATTAAGGAATAACAATGTGAAATATAAAGAAAACGAAAAATAGAATAACAAAATATTACATTTTAATGTAGGTTAGCAAAATATGCAGCAGTCAGATTATAATTTTATTTCAGATGATACACTTTTTAGTAATCTTTCAACAACTTCGACATTCTTTCGTAGCTATAGTTTAATCATTTAATCAGTTATTGTATTCCCCTTACATTAATGTGGGACGTCTGGTTCTATTTTCTGTTTATTGCTTCGCTACATTCTCTCTACATTTATTATGTGGCGTTATCCTCCTTCATTCGATTTTCAGTTTGGATAATGATATATATATATATACCAAGTCGATAGCTTTAACATTTGTTATTTTACTCTCATACAGGTCAACATGATAGTGTTTCCTTTTTTCTATTTTTGTTTTCAATTTTCACAAATGTATTTCTTTCCATTTGAGTTATTTGATCCAAAACCTAAATCTGATTTTGAAGAACATCGAGGAATCGATATAAAGCTATTTCTTAATTATTTTTCACAAGTTTTTCGTATCATTAGTGAATTGAAACAGTATGAGGAATGTATAAAAAAATACACGCACCAAACCAGCGTTTCCAGACGATCACTAACTGTGAGTTAGAAAATCAATTTCTGATATTCACATGGAAACAAAAAATATTAATAATTATGACGCTTTGCTCATTTTCGACATTTTATCTGTAAAAGAAGTTTTTATACTTTAGCTACATACAAAATGTATAAGAAATATAATCAAAATACGGACGAATCTATCTATAAATACAAGGACACTATCACTAAAATAGTGTGACGGAGTATTTTAATAATATACAAATATCAAACGGTCGATACGATGATTTATAAGCTCGAGGAATGGTTGATAATATAAGACTCTTTCATATGTGGATATGAAGAATCCCTATATCCACACAATACAGTCTCAGGCGACATGAGTGTATTGCCCTAGACCAGCCAGTATTACACGCGTAGGATTGAGAGAAATTATAGTATCAACCTGAAAACAGGTTGATATCAAAACAGGTTGATATCTGTTTTATTACATGGTATTTACATGTTGTAAACCTTTGGACAACATATACATACATGTATCTCCTCTTCATGATATTGAGTGTTCTCTCTCCCCGATATTGAGTAGTCCTGTATAAAAAAAATAGGGCTGATAATATCAATAAAATAGAGATAACACCACACTATACATTTTGATTACTATATAAAAACAAAATACAAAAATGTACACACAAGGTCTATTGACAGAGTCATATTGGTTGCAGTAAACCTGCTGCCCTCCGTCACATCGTGTGTGACCTCGGTCTTTTGGAATCTTATATGAACCTGGGATGACGTCACAATTCATAGTTTGGAATTGTTTGCAAAAAAATAACATGTCCTTAATTGCATGACATATTTAGATAAAATGTTCAAAGACATGTAAGTAGTAATGGACTCACTACTCACAAGCCAAAGACACGTGAAGTCTGAAACAAACTTACAACAAGATGTATCTGGATGTGAGAAAATTGGGCATTGGGTATTGCATAATATGGAAGGGTTGTGAGAGTGTTTTGTATGTGTTTGAGTGTGGTAAATGTGACTACTGTCACAAGGATAAAATGTGTTAGACCATAACATACTATGTACTTACCTAAACATACCTGAAATTGCACAAAAATAATGAACACACATATTCACAGTTAATGACATATTTAAATAAAATGTTCAAAGACATACCTATTTGTAGAAACCTGTCCCTTGGAAGGAATACATCTCAAAGTTCAACATTCAATCCACGTTGGTCAGCTAATAAGGCTGTCGATGGTTGTCTGAATCAATTCATTTCATCTGATTGCTGTATCCATACCAAACTTAACAAAACCAGATCCTGGTGGCAGGTCGATATAGGAAGTCGTACCACAGTCAGCAACATAACTTTATACTACCGAGGTGAGTCGATATTTATCAGAGTAATAGTTATAACAATATGCATACTGGTGTGAAATAACAAACATATTAGATTACTTATTTCAGAAGCCAAAATCAAACGTTGAAACGAAACATTGTATTATTATTACAACATCAGAGTACGTATATAGAAAGAAATTATAAATGATTCGAATATTAAATTATAGGGTTGATGTCAGTGAGAGAAGGCCTATGGGGCAAAATGTTAGCACAACTGCCACCAATCCTTCCATTAAAGTTATTTCATCTTCGCTTACCCAAGATCTCATTATGCTACTCTCCTTTCCATGGAAGTGAAGAGGAGGGTACTAGATCGTAACTCTTGTTATGCGAAAATGGAGTAGTTGAGGTCAATAATATCAAATTCTTACTCAACTACGTTTCTTGCAAAAAAGTGCAACATAGCACATTGTATGTCACATATGGATATTGTATTCTGGAATATTTAGTATACCTTAGCGTGTAGAATTATTCCACATCATTATTCAAAATTAAAATAATCCGTTAAACCAATTGTAATGAATATCCGACATTGTACAGTTCTAATATTTGCCTCTATTATAGCTGGTTATCTGCATCGATTTGCTGGTTACCAACTGTATTTGTCTAACGTTTCGGACTGGACATCAGGCGTACTCTGTTATCAAGACATGAATGGTGATTTAGCAGATGTAGAATCGGTAGTAACACACCAGTGCCCGTATGTAGCCCGATATGTGACCATCTACAACTACAGAGACAGTCCAAAGCGACATGATTGGTATTCTGACAACGCTGTATTAGAGCTTTGTGAGGTTCAGGTATTCGGTGGGTACAGCAAAATGACTCAATTACGGGGCGCCGATTGGGTCTTTTTGTAATCAAAAATCAATTTTGTTGATTTTGTGTACACAAAATTGAATTCTGTCATAACGAATCATTTTCGTTTTACAAAAAATTATCTTCCAGCACACAAAATTCATGTTTGTCTACACAAAATTCATTCTGTCATGACAACATTTATTTTTGTGAACGAAATTGAGTTTTGTTAGACAAAAGTGAAAATTGAACACAAAATTCAATTTTGTGTGACAGAAGTCAATTTTGTCACCGAATCCAAATATGGATATATGCAAATGAGCTATCTCATCACGATTTTGTAACGTGGCCTCTCATTTGATGTAGTGACCGTTGGTATGGCACGCGCACACGGTGATAAACCAATGTGTCATTACATAATGGATAAGCTACAAGCACATGTGTTTGTATCATCCGTTTCATTCTTGTGGATGTTTAATATACTTACATTGACTAGCAGAATATGTCTCGCCTTCTTTTGAAACGCGCATGCTCTGGAATATCATTTATTAGACCTAGTTGAAGGGGAGGGAGGTTACGATATCAAGTACAGGCCGATAACGTACATACAGAAATGGATACTCAATGGAAAATAGTCCTTCATGGGAAATGCACATGAATTGCCATACGCGTAATGTTTATGTACATATTCAACAAATATACGTTCACTATTACAACTTCAAAGTCTCTTTACCCTCCGCCAGAGAATGAGTGAACTGTAAGCGTTTCAACCAATCGGTTATCAGCTTACAAGTAAAAGTCAAACATAGACTCATTTGCATACTTAAATGACGAAAATGAATTCTGTCGAAACGAAAGTGAATTCAGTCCACAAAAACGAAATTTGTCATAACAAAAATGTTTTTTGTACTCTGAAAGATAATTTTGTTTACCAAAATTTAGTTTTGTCATTAAGGAAATTTGATTTTTGTAAAACGAAAGTGATTTTGTAACGACAGAATTCAATTTTGTGTTCACAAAATTGATTTCTTGTGTTCACAAAATTGATTTCTTGTGTTCACAAAATTAAATTTTGTCTACACTTTTGTTCACAAAATTAAATTTTGTCTACACTTTTGTCCACTAAAAGATTGTTTGTATAACAAAACTTTTTTTTTGTAAAATGTATAAATTTTGTTAATCTGAAGTCATTTTTGTTGGACAAAATTTATTTTTGTCTGCACCAAAATTGATTTCGTTTACAAAATCACAGGTGTCCCATTTGACGCCCCGTGCTCAAGTACAGCATGGATGAAGATAATGTTTGCATGTATAAAAAGTAATTCATTTACTGTCGATTATACAAAATTATTCATTTAAACTAAAAATATATATATATTTATGAACACTAAAGACCTTTGGGAGTAGAATTCGAAAAAAATATTATGGTCTAATGGTGATGACAATCCTTCACGAAATGGGTTAGGTAGCTTGTTATTTTTGTCCTTGAATACAAATCTGTATATCAAAGCATATTGAACGATATTATACCTACTTTATTATGACATAGTGCTTCATTACATTTTAATAATGTTTATTTTATTAAAGGTTGTCAGATAGGACATTATGGACCCGGAGCCTGTAACCAAACTTGTTCTGAAAACTGTTATGGTGGCAACTGTGATGCTTCAACTGGTTCTTGCCTTTGTAATGATTTGTTCTGCAGTTTAATTTGTATATTCTAGATTAACTGCAATATTGTATCTCAAGAGACAGGTAATGGTGTCATCTATATTTATTTCATTCTTATATGCTCCATTTGAGAAGCAAATGATAGAATTCAAAAGTACAAATATAATCCTCGTTCAGAGAAATAGTTATGGAAACGGCCAACAGAACATTAGCTCTTGACATTCAATGCTTTTACAAAAAACATACATGTATCATAAATGACCTTACAGTTCAAAACTGATCCCCTTATGTTCTTTAGTTTTACGATTGACGCTATTTTATCATAATACAACAACATCTTTCTAAAGATAACAGTATGCTAATTAAGGTATATTGATATAATCATCAGTTCGAAATCGTTATGAATTAAGAAGGTTAAATCAAGGTTTTACACTTTAGATTGTCGTCCTGGAAAACTAGGTGATGCCTGTCAAAATGACTGTTCAATCAATTGCAAAGCATGTGCCCAATGGGATGGACAATGTACAGGTAATGAAACTGTAAACAACAAGTATATGTCAAACTGACAATTTAATTTTGTATATTTATATAGTTATACAAAGATTTATTAAGTATGCTATGTACGATTTTGTCCCTTTTTATATTCAAATACTACTAAATGCCTTTACCACCTCATATAAAGGATAAAGTAGACAAGTTGCAAAATCATTTTTAACCAAATAAACTGCAGTTCAAGGTTTTCTGTTAATCAAAAATAGATATTAAATTATATATTTTGTATCATTTTAAATTAACTTATGGAACTATGTTCGTCCACCTTTTATACCAGCAATGCCAGTACGCTTCAAAGTGAAAGTTTGCTCCATCTTTGGTAGTTTCGTTTCCCTATCTTCTACTAATACTACTAAAATGCCTTTACCACCTCATATAAAGGATAAAGTAGAAAAGTTGCAAAATCATTTTTAACAAAATAAACTGCAGTTCAAGGTTTTCTCACTTAACCAAAAATAAATATTAGATTTTATATTTTGTATCATTTTAAATCAACTTATGAACTGTGTTTCTTCCACGTTAAATGTTCTATGGATCATCTTGATTTTTGTCCTATTTTGAATTGACCTGTTCCCATATGTGTATTCCTAGTATCCTCTTGTTAACACAGTATTGTTTAAGACAGAATGTCACCATGTGTATCAAACGGATATATCAAATCCAAATAACAAACATTGTCTGATGGCATAGAAGTGTGTTTGATCTATGATAAGACATTGCCAATTGTCCTATTCAGAGTGTGTACCAGGGAAGTATGGTAAAATCTGTGACAAAGACTGTCCTGTCAACTGTAACGGAACATGCGACCAGGACACCAGCTACTGTAGAGGAAAGCATTCTTGGCAAGAGTGTTTAAAAACCACAATGAATGATTTGTTTTACTTATATCAGATACTATTTTCTGAGTAGTAATGATAAAATCAACTTGACATATCATTGAATCTAGCAATTATTTATTTCGTATACTTGTTTACAGATATATCGACTATAAGATGATACATTTCATAGACCCACACAGCTTAAATGAGGAAATTATAAAATGAAAATTGTTATTATAATATTATTTTAGATGATGTAATAGATAGAAAGATAATCTTTATTTCCCCATATACATGAGATTACAAACACACAAAACAAAATAAACAGAAAAAATAGGAGAAAAGAAAGGAACAGTATACAGTGCAGAAAATTACATAAAGTGAACTATTTCATGTTTGATATTTATAGTCAAGAGATGTTCATTTTATAGAAAGTTCAGATTACACAGTGTTCATAGTATTATAATTGTAGATATTTTCTTGCTTTACCACTTAAAAATTTGATGAATTTTCAAGTACATTTTTGGTATCAATTTTGCAATAAGTTTTACCTTTCTTGCCAGTTTTGTCCGCTAGATTAATATCATCTGATTGTCCTCCAAGGATAAATTTTGTCTGTTCGATATGATCGATTTCAATAAATTTAACATAGTCAGCAACCTCTAAAACATTCACAATTGTTTCTAATATAAGATCTCTTTCCTCGTACTAAACGTAGCATTCTATTATAAATTGTACGGTTATGTTATCAGCGGTTTTGCAACAGAGCTTACAAATGACGACATCGCTTTCATATACAAACGATAAATTGATCAGTTCAGCGACTTCCCATGTGCTTTTTATATTTTTGGACATGAGTTTCCATAACGGATGTAACTGAAGTTTTTCGTAGATACCAGAAAAAAGGTGAAGACCGGACTTTTTTGTCAACGTTTCTCTCCATATTTTGTCTTCCTGTGAATGAATAACGTTCTTAATAAAATGTTTCCGTGCTGTTTTTATAGGAGTCTCGTGTTGTTCCAATCGAAATTATTCTATGTTGTATTCTACCATAATACTGTGTATGTCTGATAAGAATCCGTGTTGTCTGCTGTTATTTGCTATACAATCCGAAAATCTTTTATCAAAAAGTTGTTTCCATAAAATGCTCTTCACCGGTTGAGAATTTATTCCAAAATAGAAGCTTTGCTTGATCGATTCCGCGTTTAATTGAGTGTAACCCTAATGACGAGATCGTTACAGCGTGAACGTGAATTAAAACCTTGTTTGCGACGAGTTGCCCTTCGTTGGAATACTTCCATATGGTTTAACGATGTTGTCGACCACTTCCCCCATAGTTGGCAGCCAAATAATAGTGAGGGTAGTATGACCCGCTTCCATCGTTTGACCAGTGGCAGGGCTCATGCCATTTTTGTGCATTCCAATAAATATAAAGCTGTTCAGCTTCTTTCGATTTTTGTGTATAGTTTCACTCATAGCTTGATCACTACGAAGATTTTCGTAATAATTCGCCATATCTTTTTAACATTAATGTAGTAGTCTTATCCTACACAAAAGAAATCCTTTATATCAAATTTTTTATACTTGTTTTATCTAAAAACACTGCCATTGTGAACCTTTTACCTTTTTGTGCGTACATTCATCTGATATTAATCCGCCGCTTAAATTATTCTTTGGTATATGCATTTTTTATAATATAATATATATACATGTATACAAACACAAGTGATATCTATTTTTGATAATTAATACGTTTCTTTCCCTCAGTATTTCATTTTAGGATAATATAAAGTGGTGATAAAAATTCCTCGAAACCTCAAAAAAGTAAATAAGATTATAGTTATAATATTCAATTGTTATAGAAAAGTAAGACAATAAAAAAAACACTTTCAAGAAAATCGTTCTACTGGTTCAGCATAATGTTCTAGCTTTAGACATGTTCATTTAAATGCTTGATGACCCGTTGTAATCCATGCTTGTGCAAAAAACAACAATGAGTTCTTCGTCGCGTATCACGAAACTATTATCTTAATTTGTAAATTATGAAAATCAAAACATTATGTTGCTAACACCTAGGTAACGAACCGTTATAAATGATTTATTGGTTCAATTGAGAATTATATGCACTTACTTCTGAATATATTACGTTATATTTTTTATCATCGTGATTTGCTAATTGATGCTTGCTTTTCTTTATATTGTAGATTGCGTCTATGGAAAATGGGGTGATACTTGCGATCAAGATTGTTCTCCTAGTTGTAAGGATTGTGTACAAGACAACGGATCGTGTATTGGTAATGGTCACTGCAATAATTAATGAAGCTGTGAAATATCAATATTATTTTTGCTTAGTGAAGGATTCTGATTGGAGAAATAAACAGTATGAAAATACATGTAAAAGCCTTGAAAATGTGAACATAATATACACCCACTTTGACATATACAAAATTATATTTACATGTACAATAGAAAAATACTCTTGTGACATGCAAAGCTGATTTTCAGTTTCCTTCTTGTAGTAAGCTTTTGATTTTCTTCCAAGTTATCCAAATAATGACAAACACTAAAGATGTCATTTTTAGACTGCAATGTAGGATCATACGGACGGTCATGTGACCTCTATTGCCCAACCCACTGTAAAGGAGACGCCTGCGATAGGGAGTCCGGACTTTGTTTCGGTAAGATATTTAAAACGAATAAATGTAGTTACACTATATATCACGTGATCATATACATTCTTTTTGCTTTTTAAAATTAATAAATCCGAACACGTATCAATCAACAACTTATTGTATCTAAGGATGGTATCCCGTGTGCGATACTTTGATGGGTGAATATTTGTTTTTGTATGGCATTAATTAAAAGTAATTAAAAATCGCATTTTAGAAAGTTTTTGATCTCTTTGAAATATTACATTGATCATAATCTGAATTAGATATATCAAGTTATTCTCGTGCAAAATAGTAAATTTGTCAAGTGACATTTTTTATTCACTTTTTTCAATATCAGAACTAGACTAAATGTTATCAGTTAAATATAGATCGATTTAATACTATACAGATAATTCTGGTGATAAAATGTTTTCGGTACAAATCCTTCTATTTGTTGAAGAGTGTAAACCAGGAAAGCTCGGGGACAAATGTGACCTTGACTGTTCTACGTCCTGTAAGGATCTCTACTGTGAGCAAAACACGGGCATCTGTTCTGGTAATTATATCGATACAATTTAGGATTCCAATACACACTCGATTAAATTAGGGTAATAAAATCAAAGCATATATCAGAAAGTCGGGTTTTTTAAAGAAATTGGAGAATATAACGAAATGCTTCGGAAGAATAAGCGTCGTTGTTTCATCAGTGATCAGTACGAGCTGTGTAATAATCACGACTATTTTTAGAAAGATGGAAACTTATTTATGTGGTATTTTAATGGGTTTTAACAAGACTTTCTTCATATATTAAAGTGACACAGAGTTCTTACAGGACAGCTGTCAGACTTTATATAGAACCTTAAAAAATGCGAGAATACAAACAAAGGGACATCATGTGTTCCTATCTTCATTCTAGTTTGGCTTAATCTATATCGTTGTTAGTAAAAATACACTTGTTGAGAGACATTAATGACATTATGTTCAACTGAATTACAAAGTATTGAAGTTACCGATCTTATAGAGGATTCACGTTCGTAGGGATAGTAAGCAATGAAACGCAAACAATGGAAACAAAGAAAAATACAATGTTGTATAACTTAAGTTGCAATAGATCTATAGCTTAAATATTTATTTGATATTAAAAAAGAATATGCCTTGAAAATTGTTACGGAAATAGACAAGAAAATAAATCCCAAGGTGGGGTTCTGTCCCCAAGAATGTTGGTGAACTCCATTGTGTACGTCACCTAAATTCGATCAAACACATTAACTAGTTTAATTTTTAATTTAATTTCATATAAATAATGGTATATGATTTCATGTTGCTTCCTTAGTAGTTGAAATCCAGTTTGATAAAAAAACAATCATACCTAACAACAAATATTAATTATGACGATATGATAACCTTCGAGGCCACAATTGCTTTATTACACAGTCACATGTTGTACGATATCACACTTGTCTTAAACAAGAGGCCCATGGGCCTTAAAGGTCATCTGACTCTTGGCACAATACAACATAATCATTTAAAGATTTTAGCCTATTTGACCCCGTGAATGAAGATCAATGGCATTTTTTTATGAACAAATATGGTAACCCTTCATCCCAGCATGTCACAGGCCCAATATCAGGTCTTTAGGCCTCTTAGTTAATCACAAAAAGTTATTTCAATATTTTAGCCTATTTGACCCCTGTGTCTTTGGATGAGGGTCAAGGTCATTCATTTGAACAAACTTAGTAGCCCCTCTTCCCTGTATGCTGCAGACCAAATATCAGGTCTCTAGGCCTCTAAGTTATTCACAAGAAGTTGTTAAAATATTTTAGCCAATTTGACCCTAGTGACCTTGAATAATGTCAAGGTCATTTATTTGAACACACTTGGTAACCCTTATGAGTATCCTGGGCCTTTTGGTTCTTGAGAAGAAGTCGTTTACAGATTTTAGCCTTTTTGACACCTGTGACCTTGAATGAAGATCAAGGTCATTTCTTTTGAACAAACTTTTTAGCCCTTCATCCCAGCATGCCACAGGTCCAATATCAGGTCTTTAGGCCTCTTAGTTATTCATAAGAAGTCGTTAAAAATTTTAGCAAATTTGACCCCTGTCACCTTAAATGAAAGTGAAAGTCATTTGTTTTAACAAAATGAGTAGCCCTTCATTCTAGCATGTCACAGGCCCAATATCAGATCTCTAGGCCTCCTAGATTTTCTCAAGGAGTCGTTTAAAGATTTAAGCCTATCAGACCCCGTGATCTTGAAAGAAAGTCAATGTCATTCATTTGAACAAACTTGGTTGTCCTTCATCCAATCGTGCTGCAGGCCCAAATTGGGTATCCATGGCCTTTCAGTTCTTGAGAAGAAGTCGTTTAAATTTTTAGCCTTTTTGACCCCTGTGACCTGGAATGAAGGTAGAGGTCATTCATTTGAAAAATTTGGTAATCCTTCATCCCAGCATGCTGCGGGCCCAATATGGCTACCCTGGGCCTTTCGTTTCTTTAGAAGAAGTCGTTTAAAAATTTAGCCTTTTTGACCCCTGTGACCTTGAATGAAGATCAAGGTCATTTCTTTTGAACAAACTTGATAGCCCTTCATTCCAGCATGTCACATGTCCAATATGAGGTCTCGAGGCATCTTAGTTATTCACAAGAAGTTGTTAAAATATTTTAGCCAATTTGACCCTAGTGACCTTGAACAATGTCAAGGTCATTTATTTGAACACACTCTGTAGCCCTTATCCTAGCATTGGACAGGGCCAATATGAGTATATATCCTGGGCCTTTTGGTTCTTGGGAAGAAGTCGTTAACAGATTTAAGCCTTTTTGACCCCTGTGAGCTTGAATGAATATCAAGGTCATTCATTTGAACAATTTTAAGCCCTTTATCCCAGCATGCCACAGGCCCAATATCAGGTCTTTAGGCCTCTTAGTTATTCATAAGAAGTCGTTAAAAGATTTTAGCCAATTTGAACCCTGTGACTTTGAATGAAAGTGAATGTCATTTATTTGAACAAAACGAGTAGCCCTTCATTCTAGCATGTCACAGGCCCAATATCAGATTTCTAGGTCTCCTAGATTTTCTCAAGGAGTCGTTTAAATATTTAAGCCTATTTGACCCCGTGATCTTGAAAGAAAGTCAATGTCATTCATTTGAACAAACTTGGTTGTCCTTCATCCCAGCATGCTGCAGGCCCAAAATGGGTATTCATGGCCTTTCGGTTCTTGAGAAGAAGTCGTTTAAGGGTTTTAGCCTTTTTGACCTCTATGACCTTGACTGAAAATCAAGGTCATTCATTTGAACAAACTTGATAGCCCTTATTCCCAGCATATCACGGACCCAATATCAAGTCTCTAGGCCTCTTAGTTATTCACAGGAAGTTGTTTAAATGATTTTAGCCAATTTGACCCCTGTGACCTTGAATGAAGGTCATGGTCATTCATTTGAACAAAGTTGGTAGTCTTTCACCTCAGCTTGCTGCAAGCCCAATATCATTACCCAGGGCCTTTCAGTTCTTGAGAAGAAGTCGTTTAAAGATTTTAGCCTTTTTGACCCCTGTGACCTGGAATGAAGGTAGAGGTCATTCACTTGAACAAACTTGGTAGCCATTCGTTCCAGCATTCTACAGACCAAATATCAGTACCCTTGGCTTTTCGATTATTGAGATGTCGTTTGAATGGATAGTTTACGCACAGTGGACGACGAACGGCGCACGACGGATGGCGGACGGCGGACGGCGGACGGCGCACGACGACGGACGGTGCATGATGACAATAGATGACCCTTCGGGTCAGATGACCTAAAATTCTTGTTCAATAAATATGTTTGATTATTATAGGACTTTTTCATAAGTGGATATGAAAATAAGTGTATTCTTCCCGAGTATCATAAAATGAGGCTTGTCGACGGTTTTAAAACATTTTGTGGTCTCGAGAGAAGAACATCTCTATCCTTCATACAACATACGAAAGAGTTTTGTTTTTCTCATACCTCTACATTTTATTGCAATTTTGCAATATTCTGCCATTTTGAAATTAATTCGAATAAACCGCGACTGCTAATCAATTATCCATACATGAAAATTGCGTGATTATTTTAACGCTGTTATTCCGTTGTTTGTATCATTTTAAGTAAATCAAGACTAGTTTCTGGAAAAAAAATGTACTGAGAAAATAGTAATTTTGATGACGATGTAACGTCACAAGGTTTTATTGCATGGGTAGCCATGTAATACAGCCTCCGGCGACATGAGTGTATTGCCCGATACCAGCCAGTATTACACCTGTAGGTATGAGAGGAATTTATTTATTCATTGGGGTTTTTTTTAAGAATGCGTTGACGGAATGTACGGGTACTACTGTGACAAGTCTTGTGCTGAGGGATGTATGTCAAATAAATGTAGAAGATACGACGGCAGATGTGAAGGTGAACACCCCGGAGGTGCCAGATCAAATATATCTAAGGATTAATTTCAATTTTTTTTATTATGGAGATATAATAAAAAGTTCTTAGTGTACTCAGATCATAAATGTTTATTATTATACTGCGATATGAACCAATCAAATGCGATGGAATAGAGGCGACGACATTTCTTACGTTATCGTCTGATAACATAATTTTTAAGCCAATGAAAATACTTGTTACAACCAAGACTAAATTATTTTGATGTATCGGTAATGATGTGTACATTTGACTCATAAAATACTAAACAAACATCTATTACTACTAATACCACTGATATTTCTCTGTATGTACTTTTACGTTCAGCTCATTATGTAAAAATTCGACAACACTTGTTGATTTAACTTGTTTGTTCCTTGAGATTGCAATGTCAATATGTATCATCCCTTTAATAGTTCAATAAATGACTTGCAGATGCAGATAACTCCATATGTGTAGATATATCAGCTGTTGCCGCTCTATCTGTTGTGGCTACTCTATTCCTGGTGGTAGCTATCATCGCTATCGTGTGTATGCAGCGGTATGTAGATCTAACCGATTTGTTCGAACATTACGATATTACGGTAAGGGATCATTATTATTATATATTTAACAAGAACGCATTATCTACCTATATAGCTTATAAATAAATAATGAAGCATATTGAAATATGATATCTACTGTAATGTATTTATGATATTATATATATTCATAACTTGGAGCCGAGGGGTTAAGATGTACCGACATATTACCTCAAGCTCTTCATTTCTGGGTCCTGTATTAGAATCCCGATAAAGCAGCTGCCATGTTATGATCGCTGGTCAGTGGTTTTTCTCCGGAAACCCCGGCTATGATTGTTATTAAGAATTAAAACCAATAAAAGCAGTCAAATACATACCCTGAACAATATACAGTATTATTATACCGCTTATCGGTGTTTCTTTATGTCATTTTAGATATCGATCTGCTGCTAAAAAGGATCCAAACAAAGGTATATAATGTATTACCACTCATTAGTATTGATAGTATTGTAGCACCTGGTGTTTTAGTTCTTACTATGTCAGTTTAAGATTATCTATGTCAGGGATGTTATCTTACAACGGGGAAAAACCAATTTTATTTTATAGCTCTTTATAAGAATACCAGTATTTTATCAAATATTTATGTCATATTATTGTCCTCTTTCTTAATATTTATTATTTTTTATTGATAATAATTACAATTATTTTGTATCGCGAGGGTTGCTTATACTCTCTTCGTGTTATTTACAGAAGAACAACATTATACAAACATCGGGCAATCTGGAATAAGTGGTCCCAACGTGTACGAAATGGCGGCATCACAATAATGGATGCATGTCACATTTTTGAGAGGGTATCAAATCATATACATGTATTCTCCATAGAATTGCGAGCCTTCCTGGAAATACATTGGAACACAGTGTCCCGCAATAACTATGACTCAAATGAGCCAGCAGATGAAGCTATTTTGATAAAATGTCGTCGCTTGTTGAATATAAAACACAGGCACATACTGTTATACACTATGTTGGCAAATGTACTATTTTCACGGGACTTCTACACACTACAATTTATTTTCTATTTACAAGTCAAAGGAAAACACTGATTTAATTGTCACTTTTGACCACATAAAAGCACATGTTTTGTAGACGGGTCCATGCAATAGTTTAGCAATTCTGGCCCAAGGATCAAGTTTTTACTCAGACAATCAAAAATAAGGTAACTTTTTACAACGTCATTTGTGATTGACTAAGTCTATTACTCAAGACTGATTTAGACTTAAATAAGACCGTTTCGTAATCTTGGGGCCTGAAGTTAACTGAAAAAATAGAAATAAAAGTTGCAAATGTGTTGTTATATCACTTCTAGACGGAACCTCGGTTCATATAATGAACCTGGCTTTGTTTGACTGATGAACTGAACTTATATTACTACGCCTTATATACACATGAGCCGCCATGGAATATTTTCATACTTTAAAGATTTTTATACAAATGAACGAAACATGAAAAATAACGTTTTCTTCAAAATTTCGGTCTAAAGGTTTTTTTTATTTATTTGTTCACAATTTGTTCACAGTTTTTTAGAAATATAAAGTCACGGTGACGTACAAAGAAATTGGAGTTATTATTGTTTATGTATTCTACTTGTAAATTCATAAAGAGGAAGAAAAGTCTTAGGGGATATACGGAAATTGTGTTAGTGTATTTTAGTTTGAGACAATAGAGTATTAAATTTTGTGCATATTCATGTTTGGGATTTATCGGGTTTTTTTTATACCAAATTTTCTGATTGTGTGTTGTGCGTTTGCGCAGGGGATAATCCCCGGATACCTCACTTGTATTGTGGAACTCTCCTATCAATATATTTTACCTCCATGCAATCTCTTTTATATGAGGTGATTCACATATAAAACAGGGAAAGGCAGCATACAGTTACAGGTAATGTCCTGTAATGTCGGAGTTAAAGCCCTGCTACTTTTCCGAAACAAAAATTAAAAGTTTCTTCAAAACTATTATAACTTAAGGAAATATATATCGATGGTCTAAGATGAGGTTACCACACCAAACAAAAGCGTAATTTATATGTTAACATGGAAATCCTTTTCGCTGTTTTGCCGTCTTGTGCAACTAGCGGGAGGACGACGGCGGAAAACATAAGACGCCCTGTGGTATGAAAATTAACATTTTAATTAAATTGTTCAGAAAGTAATGATAATTATAGTATTCACGGTAAGCTACTAATTTTAGCTTCAGGTAAACTAAGAAACAAAACAAAAATGAAACCCCAATAAAATGTAATGATTTCATATATAGTAATAGATTGTTCAATGAAAAAGCGAAGTCTTGATTTATCTACAATATTAGTAATGCTAAATATCCTTATTTTCAGACAAAATAAATTTAAATACAAAGGGATTACACACGTACTTATCCAAATTAAAACCCTATGTACATGTATACAGCATTAAGGGAATTCGAAAATACCAACGTAGCTATTTGTCATCAGAGTAAAGTTAAAAAAATCTTTATTATCGTACCGACAATAAACCATGGCCTTAAAATATGTGAATTAAGACTTTTTGAAATGTGAACTCTATTTATGGCATGCCTTGTGCAATAGGAATTTTAAAATGAAAATGAGATAGATATGAAAATAAACGAAAAAGAAACTCAAACAAAACAGAAACAAGAGGCCCAGAGGGCCTGTATCGCTCACCTGTTTTTGTTTTTTTTTATTCTTTTTTAATAATTCTGTAATTTAGTATTTAGTGATTCAAAAATCACAAAGACAAATTGACCCGATGATTTGTTTAATTTTGAATCCCAACCATATAATGATGCTATAGATACCATACGAATATGCTATCAAATACAAAGTTTCAGAGAGGAAGTAATTTATATGAA
The DNA here is from genome assembly GCF_041381155.1 of Argopecten irradians. NCBI lineage: Eukaryota > Metazoa > Mollusca > Bivalvia > Pectinida > Pectinidae > Argopecten > Argopecten irradians. The sequence goes on from NC_091139.1 coordinate 25,965,580, forward strand.
AATAGTAGCCTAATTAACCTTTTTGGCCCCGCGCCTAAAACCCCATCCCTCTGCCAAGGGGAGTTAGCCTCATCATTTGTACAATTTTTAAATCCCCATCCTATGAGGATGCTACCATTGCATTATAGGGGCTATGCTATGCTTAGTTTCAGAGAAAAAGTCATTTATATGGAAACAGCCAAATTGACCCCTTTTAGCCCTGCCCCTCAGGCCCCAGGGGGTCAACCCCATCTTATGTACAATTTTAAATCCTCACCCTAAAAGGATGTTACCATTGCATTATGGGTGCTATCCCATGCTTAGTTTCAGGAAGAAGTCATTTATATGAAAAATAGCCAAATTGACCCCTTTTGGCCCTGTCCCTTAGGCCCCTGTTGGATCAGCCCTATCATTTTTACAATTTTGAATCAGCACCCTATTAGGATGCTACTATTGCATTTTGAGTACTATCCAACGCAAGTTTCAGAGAAGAAGTTGTTTATATGGAATTAACCAAATTGACCCCTTTTGACCCCGCCCCTCAAGTCCAGGGAGTCAGCCCCATTATTTGTACAATTTTGAATCCCCACGCTATAAGGATGCTACCATTACATTATGTGTTTTCTCCCATGCTTGGTTTCAGAGAATATACCGTTCATATAGAAATAGCCAAATCGACCCCTTTTGACCGCGCCCCTCAGAACCCCAGGGGGGTCAGTCCCATCATTTGGTCAATTTAAATCCCCACCCTAAAAGGATGCTGACATTGCATTATGAGTGCTATCCCACGCAAGTTTCAGTGAAGAAGTCGTTTATATGGAAATAGCCAAATTGACCCCTTTTGAACCCGCCCCTCAGGCTCCCCGGGGGTTAGCCCCACCATTTGTACAATTTTGAGTCCCCAGACCACAAGCATGCTACCAGTCAAATTGGGTCGAATTCTGACGAGTGGTTATGAAGAAGAAGTCGATTGTTGACGGACGACGACGGACGACGGACGACAGACGACGGACGACGGACGCCGCGGTATCCCATAAGCTAACCTCGGTCCTTCGGACCATGTGAGCTAAAAAAAAACAAACACTCAAATTTATGCGGCGTTATTTTCACCGCAGCAAATAAAAAAGCGCTCATAATGTTATTCAGCAACAAAACATCGCAACATTTTAATTATTACAATATTTACAATGCATAGATTTCATTAATTTTTTTAAATATGGATAGATACTTAGTATTGCGAAAAATGATTACATTTACGTCAAAACAGAAACCGACAAGTAATTTGACAATTCTTCAGTATTGACGTTGATTGTAAAATAAACTCTTCCATATGTTTGAATATAATTAATAATACTCGGAAGCTAAGAAGCAATCGTTTTTACAGTCTGATTTATTACTTTTTTATACATAGTTCATACATGTTTTCCATTGGTTTTAAATGATACCTTAAAACAAACGTATTTAATACTTTTCTGAAATGAAAACAAGTTATTTAACATAGAACTTGATTTATAACATATAGTGCAATAATGTTAATGAATACAACTTTGGAATTTCGATTTTAAGATAAGAAAACTCTTGATTGCTTTCGTTACACTATGCTTGCATGCATCTGTTAACGTATATGAATTATATTAGAACTTTTAAAATCATAGGCAAAGTACTGTTTTAACACTAAACATTTCGCTTGCTACCCTTTCCATGCTAAGGAACAGAACTTGTACTTACTCAGTAAACTAGCTGCGAGCTAATGAAGCAGTACATATGTAGACAGATTTTAAAATTGGATTAACATTTTAGGATATTGAAATCTTGTTTCAACCTACATGTAGATCAAAAAAGTTTTTAAATTTTCTAATTATCGACATCTACATGTGTATGAAAAGTGTTCCTTTGAAAATATATGGCCATTTGGCGGCTATTTTAAAAATAATTCTAATTTCGCTTCGAAGTTTTATATCAGAACATTTTCTGTAAAGGGATAAAGCTAAAAGATTCTGTTAAAATGATGCATTTTGCAATTGCAAATCTAGGTCAATGGTCAGTAAAAAAAATATCTATTCCATAAATATTTCAGTGCGGTTCCATTATAATTGCAGTACAATGCAATTCAAAAATCAGAGATGTACTCATCACCTGAAATACAACAATTTGATTTCTAAATAACAGCTTTTAAAAACTGTTACATTTCAGGGTCATAAAATATAAAATTTATACATATATATATTATATAATAATACAAAAAACATAAATAATAACATATTTAAATATGTCAAAAATGTAAGCACGCGTATCTTATATTTGTATGCCTGATTTAGAAAAAAAAACTTTTCCCACTCTTGTGCAAAATATGTTCAAAAGTTTTTGCCAATGTTTTTACCAGGAGACGTTCAAAAAATACGTAAAACATCTAGCGTATTAAGTGTATCAAAAACTACTATCCGTGCCAATAATATTTCTTACAAACAATACTTTTCCGTTGACAATATATGATTTAATGGTAACCCAACCGAGCATTAATACAAACCTGCCAGTCATGGTTTTCATCCTAAAGCCTTGAACAGATTTGACAATAAAATTATGCGCTCGTTCAAACATATTTATAATACATTATTAATTAATATTTGTGAAAATAATTCAATGAGTAAGTATACCAGTTACTATAAGGCTTTATATATTTCATTAACATACTTTGATTTGAAGAGTTTGGTATCTATAAACATTTGTCTATTTATTGCATATCAATATCACAATCGGGACAATTTGGTAGTACTAATGTGATTATACAATGTATGATTGTATTTATTGATATGTTGGAATAAATAATTGCTCTAAATGCATTTAGAGGAAGCATTCAAGATTATAATGTGAGATTGGTTCAAAATTAACTAGATGAAAGGATTTCAAAGCGAAAATCACTACAACTGTTTCGCAGTTGGGTAAGAATGATACCCTTTACCCCCTTCAGATTTAAAAATAATATCAGCAGATATTATACCAGTTACATAATATGCATATAACAAACGTTTGAAACATTAAATTGTGGTTTAGCATCAGAAGTATTTACTGTGCGACACACGTCATAACAATAGTTAGTCCTGCATATTGTGGGGTTAATTTATCTACATTAGTTAGCGAGTACGATTAAAGTTATTAGTAAATAAATTAGTATACCATGTAAATATATCAATGCTGTCAGTAGATACTCTGTATCAATTCATGCATCTGTTTTCCCTCTACTGACAGCAAGAGGTTCCCAACCTAGTATAAAAAATAATAATGAGAAGTGCCTGATCATAGGCAAAAATTATTCTAGCTGATTCTTATTTTAGTTGGTTCAGTAAATTGTATAAAAGTTGTTCCAAACGATGTTAGCATATTCTGAAATAACTTATTATGCTTACTGTGTGCTATATATATCTATTTCATATATATTGTGGATATGTAAGTCCGTCATCCCTAAATATTACTGAAATGAAGCGTAAGTCATTATAACTTAACTGTTTAAAAACTCATTGTGTGGTGGCTAGTTATTCGCTTCATGAAAAGTATTACAGTTTTAGTTTCAGTAGAGTTACATTCTAAGTACAAAGTTTGTATATATTCACTATTTGTAAAATCTTGATTCTGGCATTGTGTTCATATATACTAGTATAAAAGTTTTGAATTCACCCAGAATCCTGTATTTCCTTGCTGTCAATTTGATTGGTATGAATTCCTCTATTACCAATATATATGTTTCCATTATTAATGAAATTTGTTACATATTGTCGTTGGTCCATATCATTGCCTTTAGCTACTGAAATCTTGTTGGCGTCATAGTTATGTCGTTCATGCGGTACAACTTCCAGGTTTGGGCTCTGATCTGTAAAGGGGAAAACAAGAAAGTTCAAACGAAAAGCTTCTGAAGGCAATATGCATACAATTAGTCTGTAGTTTACCAAGAATTAAAGCATGGTCTTTTGTAAAGATTTTGTCTTTTTAGTCAATAGTGATATTCGTATTAGCCAACATCATATATATTACTGAAAGACTCTTGTCAATAAGTCCTTTTAATTTGATCTATAGATGACAACTCAAATAACGCCATCACATTTTTAACATAATGTTCAAAATAATTACAAAATATTTTTGGTGTACAATAATCGAAAGTGGGTATATACCACTTCGGTACAAAATAGCATTGCAAAAAATCCTCTAAACTTTGTTTGATTTCAAGGCTATCTTAGGAATTCTCAGCTACACGATTTCAGTCGGAATTTACAGTAAAGAATACTTTTGACAATATTTAGATCTTTTTACGGAATTGAACAATAATTTGATATAGGTTAGAATAAAAAAAGGAAACCCTTGTGTACATCTCGAGAAGCATCGTCCACAGCCCTGGTACTTTTGATTTAAAAGTTTCTTACACGTTCTCTGTCATAGTACTACACAAGTCACCTAGGTTTTATCAAATTAATTCGTAGGGAAATTTCAATGTTTTTCTGTAGCAGTTCTGTGTCGGTAAGTTCGAAATGGTCAAAGAAACCAATTAGTAGAGCAAATCATTGTCTGTAGGTGTAAGTATCTTTCTATATATAATCAATGTATCAGACGTAATGCCTAAACGAACATTTAATAGGAGCAGAAAAAGTAAAATATTCAAAACATGAACTAATACAGTAAAATATCTATAGAGACCGCAGAACCTAAACAATTTCGACGAATGACAATTTTTCTTTATAATTATCTTTTTATTCAAGATTTTGATTCAGTACAATATACGAATACACTCAATAGACTCTCAAACACATACATACATATTGTAAAAAAAACTCATTGGGATTGGGGGTGCGAGGGGATTGGTACAAAAATAAATAAATAAATAATAATAAATATGGATTTAAAAGGCTTAATAAAGTAAATGTGTGACAAAGTGCAATTATAGCTTGATTAGTTTTTCCCATTTTCTCCATTTATTTTCAAATTTAGGTTTTACTTTTTCATCTTTACTATTTGAAATATATTTTTGAATTGTATAATGGTCTTTAATTGTGATGATAAGGGCGTTGATGCTTAATGAGCTGTGTAAACATCTCATTCTGTAAATGTATTGCTTTATAATTATGATGATTTCATTGTCAATTATATTGCTATGGAGATAATCGCATGCAAGATACCAAAAAGAAAGGATTTTGTATTAACAGATAAGGGAGTTAAGAGAACTTGTAATAATGTGTCAAAATTTTCAAGTAATCCTTGCATTTCCTCGCACTCCCATAATATGTGTGTACTAGTTTTAGGCTCAGTATTGCAGAGTACACAAAGAGGGGAGATAACTTCTCTGATATTAAACAAAAATGAATCTGTTGCCAAAATATAATGGATTAATCTATATTGGAACCACTGTTGTTTGGTATTTGTTGTATCATTAAATGGAATTTCATATATTTTACACCAAGTTTCATAATCTATTTTGCTAAAAAATGTATTCCATTTTCTATTACCAGATGGTATTATATCTGTCTTGTTTAAAAAGTTATAAAACAGTTTTGATCCTTTTCTATCTCTAAGAAAGAGTTGCAGATTAATAGGCATATATGGATAATGAATTTGTTTTCTCTGTAAATCATATAAAGAAATTAGTTTTTTGGTAGCTGAAACAAGACCTTGGTACTGTAAAAATTTGTGTTGACTTGGTAAATCTGAATAAATTCTTGATGTGTGTAAAATAAACTTTCTTCTACACTCTTTACAATGTGTTTATGATACATACACCTTTCTGATAATAGTTTTTTATAGAAAATTAATATCACTGTTATACCAAATGGAAGCTATCAAAATGTTTTTTCTTAAGGATTTTCTCGTTATATTTTGAGCTTAACATTTACCACGATTTAAGGACATCATTTCAAAATTTAATTTTACATTTATTATGAACGACAATGTTAACGTTTGTCACTGTCCAGGTTAAATGTTAAAGTTTTGAACTGGTCATTCATCACTAACCATGAATAAGGTCATCTCACAAAAATGTGATTCAAAATGGTTAAAAATACTATTTTGCTAAACTTGTAGATGGGTGCCATTTTGTGTTGAATTGCTCACCAAACATTGACCAAAATTTTCCTAAAATTGCAATCTTAATCCCCATCAAAACAGATTTAACAGAATTTCAAAATACACATTTTACATCTACATGCATTGCCCAATACACACATAAGATATTTGAAACTGATACACTCTGAATACCCAATTAAAACCAGCTCCGAAACATTCACCTCGACATGAAATCTTCTGCACAAAACGTGATTTCCAGAATCTATTTTTACTTTGGTTGTGTGGTTCCTCGAACTCGAACTGCAGGGAGCCCATTTAAAAGTTAAAAGGTACGATATATTCGTGTCATCAGAGTGTGGTCATCGGCAGTCAAAGATTATCTCAAACTATGAAAAACCATGCACTTCAATTACATTTGATCATTTAGTTTTACGGCATTTAGTTCTTTATAAAAGTGATATTTATTCGTTGTGATAAAAATATCTGGTTATGTATTGACAGAGAAATCAATAATTTAAATACTATGACTTTGAAGGAATGTCTGTTATAGCAATCCGGGGTTTTGTTACATAAAATATACAGGGACATGATCGGGAACATGCGATCAGTTCGACGAATGGGGGGTATTCGAGGAATTTGAGTACGAGTTAGAGGGGTAATACTTATATCCTCATACGTACCACTAACACTTTGTCTTTCCTTGGCTGCTTCTCTTCGTCTAGAAAGCAAAACATAATGTATATTTAATATGTAAAGGTTGTATTCTCTAGCTTTTTTTATTTTACCTCATGTACCTAAATTTTATAGGTAATGATACACACAAAAGTTATCATTAAGAGAGAACACAATATTTAAGAATTTGCCTGCCATCTCGGGGGATTTATGGTCTTTTAATTACCCCAGATTTGCAGAAAAATTGAATAATGCGTGTTAAATTATTCATGTGATGAGAGATAGCTTCCGTGAATAATGAAGAATTTATAAAGAAAATTGTATTCAAGCTGAAACAGTTCCGCTAGAACATATGATGATGTAGTTTGATAGTGATTATGCTTTATGATACTCGCTTTCAGTTCAAAAAAATATCTGATGACTCTTACCGACGCCGCCAGCGGCATATAATTTTGATCATTATTGCTGGAAGACCAACACTTGCAAGCAGTCCAAACAAAGAAGCCGGAAGTATAGTTTTGACATCATTTGAACCTGTTTTAACACATAATAATACATTTAGGCGGTGGCAAAAATCAATGATTAATTTGATAGTGATTATAATTAAGTTATCTGTAAGGGTCTTATATTTTAGATACTCCCAGTTGTAATTCCTTAGAACCTTGTGGTTTTGATATACGTTAAGTTAATGGAGTAACTAAGGATTGTAATTGACTTTAGTTCAAAGGTATATTTAGACACTAATTTGGCATGAACTGAGTCTATTTATTTAGCATAGGAAAATTCTTAAAATACTTAAAGCCTTAGTGCAGGTTGTATCTTAAAATATATAAAATTATATAGTTTTATATCGAAGCATTTTTTTCTCGCAAAAGAGGAAGCTTTAAGTTATTGTACAGAACAGAGACATATTTACATATATTTACAAGAAAGTGTGTGCATATGTGTGTATCCTGTAAAAAGAAAAAAAACATTGTCTTTAAATAAAACGATTTGAACCCTCCGAGCATAAGCCGAATGCTCTCTAGATTAAGCTGCCTGATCCCCAGTGACAGATCTAGTCCAATTCTGATACATATGAACAACTATAAAACGGAATGAACTGCATGAAAACAAACTAAATTATTTTCGCTGTAAATAGATTCGTTTCTACATTTCATTCTTCAATTGTCCTGCAAAATCTAATACATTGTATCTGTCTACTTGTGTACATATGAATTTGCTTTGATACGGAAATTTCGATATTTAGTAACAGAAAAACTAGTTAACCTTGCAACCAGAAACCTTACCTTCAAAAATCCCAATTTTACACCATAGATTGCTAGTTCAAAGCGTTGATATTTTAGCTCGATTTAAACAACATTAACTTTGGCTCGTCAATTTTAAGACGTAAAATACAAACAGCACACTTTCCATATATTTATTCATATATTTCACAAGATGACAGTTTTAAGTTTCAATAAACATTGTATTTTTAAACGAAAAAACTATTTTATCCAAAAGGAGAGAAAAAAAAATTAAAAGCAAATGGAACTTTGCTATTGATGTAATTCACTAAAAAGTTAAACACAATATCTTTTTGCCCGAAGACAGCCATAAGCTTGACAATGTAGTGATTAACATTAGTAACATTAATCTATCATTTCATATATGCAAATAGCTGTATTGATAGCTGTATTAAAGCCATTGATTTCAATTTATGAATCAATATATCACATTTTGATATATTACATATGAGTGAATAAAGATATATACAAGAAAAAAATTACAAAATCACTTTCAATATATTGCATATTTTTGAAAATCATAAATCGTCAAGGCATGCTTCACAGAAATGTTATTCAAATAGAAATGAAATTTAATAGGAACATACCTTCACAGACCCCGTCATATTGTCCACATTTGTCGCATCCATCTGGACACGTCATGTTACAGTGATAGCCGTACATTCCCTCAACACAATCTAGTAAAATATATTTTAAACACTACAGCAAAACGAAGGATTTTTAACCGTCCGTATAGAACTGCTGACTTAAAATTTAAAACCTCAAATATCAATCCCTCACTTATTCGTTCTAGGAAGAGGTTGTTACGTCAAGGGTAAACGTGCTTTCATACATTATAGTTTGTATTGTATATTAGATTTTCAATAACACATGTGTTTTACATAATGGATAAATCTTATTTTACAATAAAACCAGCATTTGAGGTCCATATATCCAGTTTTACCGACAAAGGAAAACTTAATATGCTGTCACTGTTATCCATTTTTATAATTGAATCTACGATTTATTGATATGGAAATTTAAAAAAAATAAACAGAGATTAAGATTTCAAAGAAAAGAATTGGTCAAAAGTCCTCAAAATGACGTCCTATTTTGAACGTTTCCTTACGTTTCTCTGCGTTGAACAGTTTAATCATATGTGTTGAAGACATGCCGTATTTTTTTATTATTATAATTTTTAGGAACACTCCAATGCATAGTTTTATTGTAATGATTAGTTTTAGATGTTTCATTTCATTGTTTTATAATTTAAAAGCGGCACAGTCATTGGCCAAACTGAATTATTGGATAAGATATCACTGCACCACAAGTCAATTTGTTTAATTGTAAAAGTAAGTAAAACTACAGAAATGTATTCTTAATTAGTACCTGAGTGAGTTATCTGAATAAAATTGTAAGCATTATTCGCAATATCTTCTGGGGTTATGAAGTCATAGACAAAAAACGGACCGACATTCTTTTCCATAGACGCTTCGCTTCGCGTCTATGACGAATGTCCTTCAGTTTTTTGTCTATGACTTCATAACCCCAAAAGATATTGAGAATATGATTAAATACATGTACATTTATTCTACTAACGTATGATTATCCTCATAAAATATCATAGCACTCTGTGGATGGAGATATCTAGAATTGTCCCTGTGGAAAGAGTTATTTTCTCAAGGACGAAGGAAATCTTGATGAAAATTCTTCCGGAATTTTATTTTGACTATCATTGACATGTAATTAGTGTCTTGTAATAATCTACAGTACAAATATTCATAATTTAATCACAAGTTAATACCCCACTCACTAATTTAGTTGCCCTCATGATTCGCAAATTTAGAAAAATTGGAGCATCAATTTCAGATAGGTAACCCCCCTTCCCTCACAAAACAAAGCAACAACAAAAAAGAACCTAAACAAACAGAAAAAACAATACTTTCACCGTTAATTCTGCGTGCTGATTGGTTAGTATTGCGATATTGTGCATGGTGAAAAATACCACATAATATTAATATTTAATATTTCACTGTGTTAGATAAATTAAATGTTGGTTTTTATGACACAGGTCGTCTTATGTTTCCCACCGTCGTCCTAATTACCGCGCATTTGTTTGGTATGGTAACCTTATTCTAGGACAACGATATAAATTCTATTATTATATTGGTGCTTTCATGTTGTGTTTCGGAAAGGTAGTGTGCATTTAACTGCCCTTAAATGAACCTGACTGTCGTTATACCATTGAACCCACACAAAACAAAAATTAATTGCTTAACTAAAGATTTGCCGAAACCTGCGTGCAATGTATCACATTTCAATGCACTTGAATAGAAACACTCGGCACAAATGACAATAACATTATGTAAAGCTTTATCAAAATCAAATGTTCAAAGAAAGTGATTGCATTTTTAAAAAGAAAGGGTGACAATCTGGGCCATCCGCTGATTATCAAAGTTTATCTTTTATTGCAATGTAATCATTTATAATGTTCATGATATCTGATTAGATAAGACTGATCTTTCTCTGATTTTCCTTTCGATTGAGTTTGAAGTAGATGAAAAATTACGAAAGCGTCGAAATTATAAATGAGCCTCAACTATTCAATTCTGGAAAATGATATATGTTTTCTCCTTCCGGTACTACCCCCTCATGAAACACATTACTCTATGAACTAATCTTTATTTTATGTCACATGATGATCACCACAAATCAAGGTATCCTTAGGCAAAAAATAAAATTGATCGGGGATGGTTTTCATAAAAGCCAATTTGGTACCTGTTTGTTGTCAAAACAAATGATATTACACAATTTAGGAAAAGATGAAAATGCAGGAAAAGAAAACACAATTTTGTCAATGAAAATAGTTCTGATATTGTTGATTCGAATTTTACTTTTAAAATTTTATTGACTCGGAGGAATAGACCCTCTTATATACTTTCCCGACATGATTTTCACATATGCACAATAAAGCAATTACACTTTAAAGGTTATCCAGATCATTATAATCTTTTTCTTTATATGATAAGCACTTACCCTCTGATCGTAATGAAGGGATACACAGCACGATGATCCAGAATAAACGAAAGAATACTAATCCTGTGGCGTCCATGGTTGTGGTATAAAGCAAGCCTGGTCTCGCAAAGAGCGATTTTATGGAACGATCCCATGAGTCTTTAGTCACTGTTCGGAGTCATTTCGCAAAGGTGGAAAACGGTTATGTTGACAATGTTGTCATCGATTTTATTAGGATAAAACATTGCATCTACTTTGCAAGTACAGGTAGAATGAACAATTAAGGTCAATACGCATACGTTTTGTCATTACTTAAGTGTATATTAAATATCTTTGAGAGATTTGTGCTTTATTAGCTATTCATTTCCAGGTTATAGGTAAATTGTTAAAACGCATTCACACAATCGATCAAATACAATATTTATGGCATACATCCTTCAGTGAAAAAGGCGGAAGGCTCTTATGTATGTTATCCTTCCAGGAATTGTCGATTACGGACATAAAAACTTATATTATGTCAGATAAAGATTTCTCTACTATATTATCATAATATATAAGTTCGAACAATATTTTTCCGGTATATCGTAAACGGAAAAAAACAAATTTTAAATAGAAAAACACGTAGAAATTTATAATAGATTAAGGATTATTTTAAAGGGACAATTTAGTGTAAGAGTCCACTAAAATGTGGGTAAAAATCGGAAACATACTACTTCTGATGGAAGTAGCTGTTATTACCGTGATTTGCTAGAAAAGCCAAATGTGGTCACAATATGTGAAATGTCCAAATACAATAGTGGTATGACGTCTTTCGTCTAACAATGTATTGTACATATTTAATGATATAGCTATACCATTTTGTAATTTAAACGGAAACAATTACAGTTAACATTATCGAAGACTTTGTCAATATGTTTTTGTTTTATGTATTTAAAATGAAGGTAAAATTTTCGTATACAACCTATTTTGTTTCATAATCATTTTACCAAATACGCCTCACCGAATTGTCAATTTAAAGTTATTGTCTAATATCACAGTAATACTGTTGTGTTATATGGAATGGTATTACGATTATAATAACATTATCAGGCATTATAATTTGTTCGGAATCCTGCTGTAGTTGAGCATTATCTTCATGTATGAGTTTAATGCTTATGTCTTTTTACTTAAAGATAAAGATGGTCGTGTGTTGCATGAATCTCCTCCTGTGTGAGGACGCTTAATATTATGCAATATATTTGACATTTTGAATAGAATTTGATTTTGAAAAAGTTGTTAACTTAAAAAAAAAACTTTTGATGGAACAATGAATAAATTCCAAACTGGAAAATAATAGTAATTCGTGTTGTGATATTGAGATATGTTTAGGTAAAACTTAAATATACACTGTACTTAATTCTAGGTCATAGAAAAGCACTACATTGGGATCTTCATTATCTTGATATTTACGTACGATATCACATCAGTTTGAACCATGCCATATGGAATGTAACTGATTGCAATCGAGCCGATTTAAGTATACTCGAAACGGTTTTCTATAAAGAACTTGAAAACGTGTATTTGGATAACAATAAAAATGGAAAAAGTCCTAGTTTCATAGAGATTACGATTTTTAGAGAAATTACATTGTTTACTTGAAAACACATCTTTGACGATATGGTGATAGTAGATTAATAATGATGAGAACAATGAACAGAGAAACTTGTTTCTTATATAATGCATGATGGATATATGTTGATGATAATTAGGCCGGTAATGGCAACTCTTTCTGTGTTAGTACTAGTGTGAATGTACGTGTGTGTATATCTGTCATCTGCATTTTGTCTTAAATTACATATGTATCAAAATAAAAAAAAAAGAAATTGAAAAAGTAATTAAGAGGGACAAAAACTTATCATAACGTGGCCTGAAATGAGTATTAATTCGACTAAAAATAGACATGAAAATGGTTTGAAAATCATTAATGATTTATTGATCCGAATTTCAAATGATCAGTTTCACAAGAAATTCACCGAAATCAACATATTTGTTTTCTTTCTTCATGTGATAACGATAACATTTTTGGATCTTTTTCAATTGAATACCAGGTGATCTTCAGGACAACCCGATTTTATTTAAAATTACATTGTAGCCTGAGAACATGTGTCTGCTTTTCATTCTGGTTTTTTTAATGATCTGAATTGAACCACAAAAGTTTCTATAATATTTATTTCAAAATGGTACGTTTGTTTCTTTACTTAATCCAATTCTGTTTATAGTATTGGCACGGGCCTTAATACATAGATTAAGTCTTGTTAAGCAAAAATATAGTTTTTCTTGAAAATTATAAATGTGTATATCATTTTTTGAAACTGATAGAACTCTTTTTTTTCCATTCCATAGAGGTATGGAAAAATGATTACAAACAGTGTGAATCCGCGTATCTGCTTCCTACGGATTTTAATGAGCATATATTTTTTGAACATGTTTTCTTTTTTTCAATTATTCAGTAATACATGTAAATAACAAAATATTTCCCATTCGCAGATCTGATCTCATTTAATTTCCATGTTAGTGGATCTTTTAGAACAAAATTACCTCACTCTTCACTCTTACTTAACTACAGATGTATTCAGAATTTGCTTACATACATTTCAATCATTCGTCGCATCCACAAAAAACATTATATACAATGTAGTTAATTTGAATTAATTTCAACAACTGGTTATAAATAAATCAAGGGAGACAACTCTTACATAAAATTGTGAAAAGGACGTTTTTTTTTACTTCAATCTCAATCGGAGTAATAAAGAGAGATGGATACCAATGCAGATTTCAGTCGCTATGAACGGCAATTTGAATGAAGAAAATGAAATTAAGAATCATCAACTTCTTCAAACACATGTCAAACTATTCTTACTATATCTTCTTCTAGTGATGTTACCTTATTGCAGTTAAATATGTGATATAGACATTTGCCAATGAACCATTCCTAGTATAAGTATAAACTATTATAAAAGAATAACATAATTGTTTACTCAACTTACTAAGATATTAATGTTTTTCGTAAATCAATCGCGTGTTTTGCAAATGTTACTAATTTTGTCTTCAGTTTCTACCAATGTAATACGATGAAAAAAGGTCATAAAGCATACCCATCCATTTTAGCTCATGTCTTTTACGTACATTAAACTGTGTAGGCTGCGAATAACTAGGTCAGTTTTCAAAGGAATGCGATACATTGCTAAAATAGTCTACCGTAACATTTATATGCAAACATTACCCTTACTTCCTGGTTGTAGGGTAATAATCATCATGGCTACCAGCAAGTTTGTTGTTCTTCAAGGATTGTATTTGTTTTCAATCTTTGTCCGATTTCTGAGATCAGAGGGTAAGTATCAAAGCATTCACTAACCATAGGGTTTTAAATAACCAGTAAGATGTAAGGTGAGGATCGTGTAAGGTGTAAAAGATGAGAGTCTGTGTATATGCACCTGTAAGTTATAAATGTGGCGAGTGTAACCACAATAGATATTTTGTATATTTTGACATATTAAACTACATATGTTAATTAAAAGGAAATGCACTTAAATATTTTCGAGATAAGTGTCATATTGCACATGTAAATATATTGATTGTAGAAATACAGTTACTATGTCTTTTATTTACAAACAGGTCAAATTGTATCGAAAATGGTCATGTGCATCGCAAAACGTTGTCTCTATTAACAAATTGGGTTTGTTTTTTTATAAAATCCGGTGACCAAGTCAGGGGTACTCCATGTTTTCTTCTCATCTGATTCAATAGAAAATTCTTCATAAACTGACAGATGATTTTTTCTGTGCATCAAGAAACTGTTTTTCATGAAGATACATTTATACATGTCATATTCGTTTAAAAGTAAAACAATATATTAATGAAATAGCATAAGATAACAAAGCTAGTACAAATGAAAAAGTCGTTTCGCTTTGCTGAGCACGTACACAGGTTCACATCTAACAATGACAACCGATAACGAGATGTAACCTTACGCTGCAGCATTAAAACTAGGTCGATGGATTTTGTAAATGGTAAAAAAGAAAGTACACACGATATCGAGTTATATCGCATATACAAATGTATTTCTACAAAGAATCAGTCCGTTTAAAAAAGATTCAATTGTAATTAATAATTGAAAACTGAAAAAAAATATGAAATGATTATAATGATCGTTTAATAGAATGTTCTTATTTCTAGACAACTTGTCAGATGGGAAAAGAGCATCGCAAAGTACCTCATATGATAACTGGTTAGCGAATAATGCCGTGGACAACTGTTTGAAACAATCAATGGGATCTGGTTGCTGCATCCACACTGAACTTAACGAAAACGAAGCCTGGTGGCAAGTCGACTTAGGAGGTCGGACCACTGTCAGCTACATAACTATATACTACCGCGGTGAGTAGAATCTGATCATAATGAATTACATGTGATTTGGATTTAATGAAATGTAGTCGAAAACTTTATTTCAGAAAGTTAAAGTTGAAAATATACAAAACTGTAACATCACATCACGTATAACTATAGTCTAAGATAGATAACAGTTCAATTAACGTAAATCTCAAAATTGACATAATCCCAAAGGTTGAGTTAAAGTTACTCTGTCATTTATTGGCGGGAAAACGTTGGTCAAATATATCAGGACAGAGAACTAAAAGTTAACCTTAATAAACTGATTCAAATACGATAATGCATACATTTATGTTTAGTAATGTGCAATGTATGCGCTGTTGATTAATTCATAGACGACATGATTTAGGTAATCAAATAACTTTACACGTACAATGAAAAAGTTCACGAGATATCACGAGAGAAGTTTCATCAAATGGGATCTATGAGTAATTTCCTGTCTAGAAGATGTGCGTACATATTTTCATGAGTATTAACATAACAAAGAATGAAATATTTGTAACATTATACAGATGTTGACTGGGGTTGAGGGCAACAGATGACTTGTTGGACCCGAAGACAAACTGTTTCCCGAAAACCCAGTCGAAATCTGTTTTGTTATACCCATTGACTCAAAACAATGCATTGACGAATTGTAGGTGTGACGTCACTCCGGTCCAACAGCACATTTTAATTGTCGATTGTAACAGTTCTTTAAACTGTTCTACGGAACAGTTAATTTTTTGGCATTTTCGTCAATAGAGTTTATATAGAAACTATTTTATAGGGATATAACGATGTGTATTAATAGATATCGATCTAGTGATCATAAGCTTAACGGTTTGATTATTAATTGTGTATAAAAATAAATTCATAACAAATTTCATTTTTGCCAACAAAATTGAAATTTGTCAAATACCATATCGAATTTTGTCAACAAATATGGATTTAATTTATCAAAGTATGTTTTGTCGTGAAAGAAAGAATATGAGTTTTGTAAGACAAAAGTGAAAATTGAACACAAAATCCAGTTGTTACACAAGTTATTTTTGCCTTACAAAATTTAATTTTAAGTACAAACTTTCAAATTGTCCTATTTGGCGTCCCTAAGGTTTGACCATATTAACAAAAAGTTTAGTATGTCAGAAAAATGAAATAGTCTGAACTTGATCTGTATGGTAGATTGTCAAATCTGGAGAATTTCGTTTATTAGTCGATTGCCGGTGAAACTGGAGGGGACTATTGTGTTTTTTCCCGTTGTTTTAAAAATAATTGTTTCCAGACAATATCTTGAGAAAAAATGAACGGATTTTTATCAAACTTCACACAATGGCAGCACATAAGAAATTACAGTTTGGGATTTAATTTGGGGACAAAAAGTTACCTACAAAGATCACTATTACTGAAAATAGATTTTTTTCACAAAATATTAGTTTCCAGATAATTACTTGAGAAAGCATTAACGTATTTTTATCAAATTCCCACAATGGTAGCATATTGGAAAACACAGCTTGGGATTGAATTTGGGATCAAACGGTCATATAAAAAGGTTACTGTTACTAGAATTAGATTTTTCACAAATCATTTTAGTTTCCGGATGATAAGTTGAGAACACATCACCGGAATTTGGTCAAACTTTGTTTTTAACACAAAAACATTTAATACCCCCATATTATACATCTGAATGCTGCAAAGGTTGGGGCCTTGGGGTCAGCATCCAAAATATATACAAATGTCACCAAACAGGAGGGCTTTCATTCACCACACCACTTACATACATACCATAAACAAAGGCATTTATCGCAAAACAACATCACTTCCAGGCAATCTTTTATAGTCTATTTATGATTAACGGATAGATAAAGTCTATTTATGATTAACGGATAGATAAAGAAATTTAAATTTAACAACTATACTAGAATTACAGATCAGCATATAAATGTAGTCTATATAAAATCTTCTTATCTTTCTCACCATATATACAGTACAGTGTGTACTCTATATATTTGTAGAAGATAGATTTATTAATTCTGGTTAAACATTAAAATATTTTTTGGATGTCCAGGTTTAAAGTAAATTCCTGTATTTTGTTTTTTTGGCAATTGTTTTATGTATTTTGTGCAGTTTTAAAAGGTATGTTTTCAATGGGGGTTATGTTTAAGCTTGTCTTCCTTCTTGACACCAACAATAGTATTTTGAGTAAAGTATTATAAAGTTGATTCAAATAAAGTTTTCTTTTATTTCTAGATCTGCAAAACCAATTAATACCCTCTTTATGTCTAAATTCAAAGCTGTATGTGATGTATCAAAGCCCACTGTGTAATATTATCCCATATTGGTTTAACTTTTAGGCAATTCCAAAACATATGTTCAATTGTCTCTATCTCTTCATTACAAAGGTTGCATATGTCATTTGGTAGTTTATCTATCATTTTTTGATGTTGATGGAATTTCATACAAAGGAAACAAAGGGGATAACATAGCTTAGGATTGGATTTGGGGTGAAAAGGTCAACTATAAAAGTCACTGCTACTAAAAATAGATTGCTTCACAACTACTTTCCAGACGATACCTTGAGAAAACACCAACGCATTTTTATCACAATGGTAGTATATCTGAAAATACAGATTTGGATTGAATTTGGGGTCAAAAGATCAACTACAAATGTCATTGTTACTAAAAAGTAATTGTTTGAACATTTTTCTTTTCCAGACGATTTCTTGAGCAAAAAACAACGGATTTTAATCAAGCTTCACACAATGGTAGCATATGAGAAAATACAGCTTGGGATTGAATTTGGGATCAAATAATCAGCTAAAAAGCTCATTGTTACTAAAAATAGATTGTATGAAACATTATCGTTTCCAGACGATAACTTGAGACCACATCAGCATATTTTGATCAAATATCACACAATCGTAGCATATGAAAAAATACAGCTTGGAATTGAATTGGGATCAAAAGGTCACCGTCGAGTTCGTTTCACAAATTTTCGTTTATCGGACGATAACTAGAGACAAATTTTGTTCAAACTTCATACAATGATACCATAACTAAGCAATGATAACTGGATATAGTGACAGGTGACATGTGTTGCTTGCAACTGTAAGCTTGTTTTTGTTATATATTAATTTCATTCATACCCTTATCATAGAAAGCAAAAAAAAAAAGCTTTTAGATATGTTCTTGACATGTTCTAATGACTTTGTTTTCTGAATTTTAAGTATTTTTCAAAGAAATTATATATTCTATCTGTAAATTGCCTTAACATATAAAGAAAATGCTCATATAATGTTCATACCTTTAGTATCTCTTACTTTCAGTATGAGCAATATAATTCATAACTATATTAAGTAAGCAAAATTCTATGTAATGAAAGGAAATATTGTTATTTTTGTAATAAATCGGGAACTAGTTTTAGTCAAAACATGCCTAAAAATACTCACATTCACTTTTTCCTGATATAATAATCTGAAAATCTGAAAAAATCCTATTTTTAGAATTTTTCATGAAGATTAGATATATTTCCTTTAATTTCCAATATCTATTGGTGCCTGATGTTAACGAACGTTTAGTATGTAAGTATGGCGCATTGTTTCATTGTCAAAATCAGCCACTTTAAATAGGCGATCGTCAGTGGCAAGGGAATATTTTTAAAGAGGTTTAGGACAATGATTTACATATTGTAGATAAACTTTATTTACTTTACATCGACTGAAAAGTTTTATATAAGGTGGGTCGACTGTGAAAAGTTTTATATAAGGTGGGTCGACTGTGAAAAGTTTTAAATAGGGTTGGTTGAAACTAGAATGCCTGGAGCAAATTCATGTGATTTGGCAGGGGAAATTCCGGCCGGATAGGTTAAAGGGATTAACCACTACACCACCCAATCACCTATAATGATATATCTCTCATACGGAAATCGTAAGAACTACGATATCCTAATTTGATTTTTTATATATTTTCGCATTTGCATACTTTATGAAATTAATCACTTTGGAACATTTCTGAGATACATGCATAAACATTTAAGAATTATCAAAATCCGTATTCATATCAACAAATAATTATATATAAACACGGATTTATCAAATGCTTAATAGTGTTTGAATTAATTTATTTTAGCTGATTTTCAACTCCGGTTTGCTGGTTACCAACTGTATTTGTCCAACACTACGGACTGGACGACAGGTTACCTCTGTTACAAAGACACCAGTAGCCATAAAGAAGCAGTGGAATTGATAGTAACACATCAGTGCCCGTATGTAGCCAGATTTGTCACCATCTACAACTACAGAGGCACGCCAAAGCGACATGAATGGTATTCTGACGACGCTGTATTAGAGCTTTGTGAAGTACAAGTATTCGGTAGGTACAGTGACATGACTAAAGTGCTGCGTAACGGTGGGTTTAAGAAGGCTTCAAATAAAGGCGTCAAAAATGATTTTGTAAGCTATCATGCAAAATTGTGGCATTAAATCATAAACAATTATTTACCATTGCTAAGGAAAAATATGAAACCTATGACAACAGATAAAGCCATGACTTTTTTGTCTAAAATAAAAAGCTCCTATGCATATTAAAAGATATGTATCTGTTTTGTTGTTATCAATGTAATTTTCGTTTGCTTTAGTGGTGTAAATTCAGTACGCCTTATAATGTAAAGTAACTATATAACATAGTTATGATACTGAGATGAATGTTTGTCGCATAGCTCGCCCGTCTAGCCATGTCATATATATCGTAAGACATACGTATAATATCATTTTAGCGTTCTGCCGAACAGCTTGGATACATTTTGGTAGATCCGGCCTTCGGCTGCCGCTTGCCGAAGGGTAAATGGCGCTCCATTGTGCTGTATAGTTAAATAGTTGTCTACTTTGTCCCGCATTACTGTTCGTATCCTATTATGTAATCGTGTACGTTTTGTATGTATTGATAAAAGGGCAGATCGCCTCGAAAATTTGACAATTTCTTTTGTCCACACGGTTGGAATTACTTCCTTGTCCCATATCATGACGTCACATGTACTTATGACGTTCAAATCTATGAATGACGTCATGATTGTCTCAGTAGATGGAAACATCACATCCGAGCTGGAATTTTATTCTTTTATATAGAAAGAAATAAAAAAGTTTTACTTATTTGTTTAAATTTAAGTTATGTGCTAAATATAATCTTACACTCGTGACTATTAATATGAAATTATCAATTTATCGTTAAAAAGTCATGAAATTATTGAACTCGTTTGACAAGTTTCATATCACATAATAGTCACTAATAAAAAATCCTCTATTTCTTATCAATTCAAATATGTGTTCCTTACAGGTTGCCAAATAGGACAGTATGGATTCGGCGCCTGTAACCAAACCTGTTCTGAAAACTGCTATGGTGGCAACTGTGATGCATCAACTGGTTCCTGCTTTTGTAAATATTTTGTTCATAATTACCACAACAATCACCATGTGCATGATCATTTATCCTGTTTGATCTTAGCTATATTTTTTTTCCTGTAACACACATTAATTGAATTACTCTCACATTACAGCGTGTCTATCTTCTTGCTGAATTATACATTTTATCACAAGAAAATGTCTAATATTTTCCTCTACATTTCAATATTTATGTTATTATTATGATAAACTATCAATAGAGAATTTGCAAAATTTAGCTCTGCAAACTTCACAGAACGTTTCCTCGTGACATTGTGATGTTATAATAACAAACAAAGTTAAACTTTGATTAGCCTCAACATCAGTATCATTGATATGTATTTGGAATCTTCGAAGATATGCATTTTTTATAAGGGTTAAGTAAACAAATACTCGTTATTTCTAATTACGAAAAAGTGGGGTGATACTTGTGATCAAGATTGTTCTCCTAGCTGTAGTGGTTGTGTACAAAACAATTGCTCGTGTATCGGTAAGAGTGACATTACTGAATAGAAGTTTAAAAATCTTTACCTTCCGATAAAAGACTTGAACACAATTAAATTCAAATTATACACCAATTGCTTGCTTTAATGCACACAAAGTGATATATATGTACGTAATAAAAACAATACTGAAATGATATTCCAAACTGATTCCCAGTTCATTATTACGTCAGCATTTCAGCCATTAATATAATTGCAGATGCAGAGAAATATGAAAGAAAAATTGCCTTCCGAGCAACCAAAATAATGTTATGATTGCTAACAATTATTGTCGTTTTTAGACTGCAGAGTAGGATCATACGGACAGTCTTGTGACCTCTATTGTCCAACCCACTGTAAAGGAGACGCCTGCGATAGGGACTCCGGACTTTGTTTCGGTAAGATGTTTATAACGAATTAATATACATTCTTTGGACCTACATTATACACAAAAAAAACTTACCGTCTGCGTGATGCATAAGCATTATTTTTAGGTCCTATCAGCAGATAGGGTCATTTTAAGGACGATATCACTAGTACAGTACCTGGTTTAAAGTTCTTCTATATTTGTTATAACAAATGTATTTAATTAACTCATACTCTCTCAATTTGATATCGAAGGAAAACGCCAGCTGTCATAAATCTGCCTAATGTATACCATTATAGTCATCCTCGATACTCCAGGGATTACTATCATTATTACTATCAAGTAAAACTGAAGGCAACATAAGACACATTTTATCAGCTGAATTTGGTCCTTTGATGTACATCAAAATAATCTAATAGCGGTATACTGTAGTTGGCTTTGACGTCGGTTGACGCTCTCTCTGTAATCTTCAAAGGAAGTCTCTGCAGGCCTGTGATTGGTCAATTTTGTCTCCTGAGCTGTCTTCAGTTTAACTATGAGATAGTCCAGTGGTGAATATGACATCAGTGAGAGTAAGCCCTGGAGTATTGAGAATGATATTTAGCTTGCACTGTATTTACATTATTTTAGCTTGCATGTCTTTTATTAAAACTAATGGAAACTATTAAATGGCACTTTAAAATGTTTCTGCTTTTTCTGACATGTTTCATTTTATTATTATGTACTTAAAATATAAAGACTATCAGGATATACCTTTACAGAATTTATATGTTAACTGCATTATTCTGGATTGTATTGATCAATTTTTTGTTATTGAGCAAAACTAAGGTGGTTTCGTCAGTTATTGTTTCAATATATTACAAAACTATAGATAAGTTGTATTATTTGTTAAGAATATTTCTTCGATATAATTTCTTTTATTGAAGAGTGTAGACCAGGAAAACACGGGGACAAATGTGATCTTGACTGCTCTACGTCCTGTAAGGATCTCTACTGTGAGAAAAGCACGGGCTTCTGTTCAGGTATTTATATCGATTTAATCCGGGACATCAATACAAAAAAGATTGAATCAAAGTAATCAAAAAGAAGGCGTAGATCTAAAAATTGTTTTGAAAAAGAAAAAACGAAAAGAGAAAATATAACGAAATGTGCGGGAGCAGTAAGCGTCTTTGATTCATTTATTTTAACAAACTGAGGTCAAGTACGGGATATTTTAAAATATTGACTGAAATTGGAAAGTCGAAAACTTATTTATGTGGGTTTTTTATATGCTTTTAATACGATGGCCAATACCCACCATCCAGATAATTTTACTGTATTGAAGTACCTGTACACTTTATAACTTGACATATTGTGCGTGTCATTTTAGTTATTGAATTAGTTGTTCACTTTTGTGTCTTTTATATCGATTTTTATTTATAATTTGACAAAGTGTGCGTATCATTTTAGTTATTGAGGTAGTTGTACACGTTATAACTCGACAAAGTATGCGTGTCATTTTAGCTATTGAAGTAGTTGTATACATTATAACTTGACAAAGTATGCGTGTCATTTTGATTATTGAGGTAGTTGTACACTTTATAACTTAACAAATTAAACTGTGCAAGTCGTTTTATTTATTGAAGTAGTTGTACACTTTATAACTTGACAAAGTGTAAATGTAATTTAAGTTATTGAAGTAGTTGTACATTTTATAACTTGACAAAGTGTTCATGTCGTTTAAGGTATTGAAATAGTTGTACACTTTATAAGATGACAAAGTGTGCGTGTCATTTTAGTTTATGAAGTAATTGTACACTTTATTACTTAACAAATTAAAGTGTGCATTTCGTTTTAGTTATTGAAATATTTGTATACTTTATAACTTGACAAAGTGTGTGTGTCATTTTAGTTGTTGAAGTAGTTGTATTCTTTATAATTTGACATGTCGTTATAGTTATTGAAGTAATTGTATACTTTACATCTTGACAAAATGTGCATGTTATTTTAGTTATTGAAGCAGTTATACATTTTATAACTTTTTTTATAATAATCTTTTTATTCATAATTTTCATTTAGTACAATTAAATATACAAATACACTCAATAGACTCTAAAACACATATACACATACTTAAAAAAACATACACTCATACATTTAACACATGCATATACATTCACATACATACAAATACGAAGCTTAAATTTCTAGTATATAAGGAGAAACAATTATACAAATTAGGAATTTGGAGATGAGGGAAAAAACAACTATATTGCACTGGATATTAAGGAAAGGAATCAAAGACAGAATTAGAAGAAAAAGAAAAGAGTGATAGAGTTATAAAGAAAGAAAAAGGAATATGAAAAAAAGTTGAAAGAGTCAAGGTAGGATGGAGACGAAGAAACAATTATTACGGTATATTTTTTTAAATGCAATTTCGGCTTTGTGCAGGGAAGGGGGAAGGGGGGGATAAAATAAAATAAAATAAATAAATATGGATTTAAAAAGTTTAATAAAGTAAATGTGTGACAAAGTGCAATTATAACTTATATAATATATTTTTGAATTGTATAATGGTCTTTAATTGTGTTGATAAGAGCATTAATGCTTAATGAGCTGTGTAAACATCTCATTCTGTAAACGTACAGCTTTATAATTATGATGATTTCATTGTCCACTCTATTACTATGGAGATAATTTTCATGCAAAAGTTCAAAAAGAAAGGATTTTTTTATTAACAGAAAAGGGAATTAAGGGAGCTTGTAATAATGTGTCAAAACTTTCAAGTAATTCTTGCACTTCCTCACACTCCCATAACAAGTGTGTAATAGTTTCAGGCTCAGTATTGCAGAGTACACAAAGAGGGGAGATAACTACTCTGATTTTAAACAAAAATGAATCTGTTGTCAAAATATAATGAATTAATCTATATTGGAACCACTATAGTTTAGTATTTGTTGTAACATTAAATGGAATTTTATATATTTTACACCAAGTTTCATAATCTATATTGTTAAAAATTGCATTCTATTTTCTAGGACTAGACGGTATTATATCGGACTCGTTTAAAAAGTTATAAAACAGTTTTGATGCTTTTCTATCTTTGAGAAAGAGTTGCAGATTAATAGGCATATATGGATAATGAATTCGTTTTTTTTGTAAACCATATGAAGAAATTAGTTTTTTGGTAGCTGAAACAAGACCTTGGTACTGTAAAAAAATTGTGTTAATTTGGTAAATCTGAATAAATCCTTGATATGTGTAAAATAAACTTCCTTCCACACTCTTAACAATGTCATTTATGATACACACACCTTTCTGATAATGGTTTTTATAGAATATTATCTTCCTATCCACCTTAATATCACTGCTATACCAAATGGGAGCCATCAAAATGTTTTCCTGACAGATTTTCTCGTTATATTTTGAGCTTAACATATACCACGATTTAGAAACATCACTCCAGAATTTATTTTTACATTTATTTTCACACATCTTTATATATTCCGAACCACAATTTGAAAGAAGATCAATATTGATAAAAAATTTTTTAGAATTGTCTGCCATTTCTCTTTAGTCTGATAAAGTCTTCTTACACATGTAAGTTTAAGAGAATTTATAAAAGCTATGGTATTTATCATTTTCAATCCTCCATTTGCATAATTTTGTGTGATTGTCTCCCTTTTAATTTTGTCAGGTTTCCCATTCCATAAATAGTCAAATAATACTGAATTGAGTTTGCTTATAAAATTATTATCTGGATTGGGAAGCGATATAAAAAGATGGTTTTATAACTTGACAAAGTGTAATTGTCATTTATTGGTTTGGCAGGGAAGGTAACTACATGACTTTATTGGAGACTGATAATTGGAGAGCTTAAGTTTCAGTCTTGACTTAGTTTCAGCTTTGATTGATTTGGCTGTGATAACATGAATTAGTTTGGTTATATATTTTACCTACATATTGGAATTTTATATAACAACCATAGGTATATGATTCTATTTCATTTCTGTATAAGTCGAGATGAACTGTGTAAGAAAACTACCTTACCAAATAAAAATATGTTGATTGTGACGATATGATTACTTGTGACGTCACAATTGTATTGTGCATTTGTCGAACGATATGAAACATGTGTATGTGTAACATGCTATGGTCAGACGATATCCCGTTATTTTTAAGAATGTGTGGACGGAATGTACGGGTACTACTGTGACAAGTCTTGTGCTGAGGAATGTGAATCAAATAGATGTAGAAGATACGACGGAACGTGTGAAGTTACACGCCTTGGAGGTACGAGAAACTGTATACTAAAATCAAGATCCAATATTTCATATTTGTATATTAAAAGTAATTATGTATATATACAAAATTTTAATATGATACATTTACAATACTAATTAAACTTTTTTATTTTACATCGATTACGAAACAAGTTATACAACTTTATGCAAATCACTATCGATTGTCCGGATGTAAGCGCTCGAGGGGTCTTAGAGTGTGAGGAAAGTGGAGTGCCCGAAGAAATCCCGCGTGATCAGGCAGGTGACTCCAAACCTTTTCATCTCCATCCCGGAGATCAAACCCCGACCGGCTAGGTGAAAGACAAGGGCTTAACCCTACGCCATCCGATCACCCTGCATTTAACTCAAACCTAACATACTAGACACATTGATATTATTGTTACGTTACGTACAGTGTGAAGATTGGACAACATCTCATTTATTTAGGATTCCAATGGCAATATGTATCATTCCTTTAATAGTTTATAATCTACTTGTAGAGACGGATAAAACCAGAGCAACCACGCGTGTAGATATCATAACCGTTGCAGCCCTGGCAGTTGTTGCTGCTATATTCTTGGTGGCTGCTATCGTCGCTTTCATTTGTATGCAGCGGTATGTATGTCAAAGCTACATACGATGTATGATGATTGTTTCAAAAACTAAGATTTAGAAATTATAATAACATTTTTCGCCATTCCTTTGAAATGAATGTTTATTTGATATGAGATTTTATGAAACGAGTCGTAGGCGTTTTTTTTATTTTTTTTACGAGCTTTGGCGAGTTTCACGATATCTTTTTATCAAATAATTACACAATTTATTTAGATTTCAAGAATTGCAACGTCAAAATATATTGTAAACGTCTGGAGAGGTCGCCACTTTGTCACAGCGTCCGCGAACCCTGACTTTACATCCCTGTCTGATGGAGCCAAGTCATGAGATCACAAAGACTTTCCAACCAATGAAATGCGTTCTATGTTATTACACTAATGCCACATGCAAAAATATTACATGGACGAAGTCACTAGACATCAGACGGATTATGTGATAAAATAAAAAAAGACTGCTTTACATATCCATGCCATTGAAATGCCAGGTAAGGCAATATGAGACCTTCTGTAATGTATACTATGATGTAATGGTTATCTTTACCCACCGATTGTTCTCTGATAGATGATTATGTTGTTTTAGATTTAGATCTGCTGCCGAAAAGAACCAGAACAAAGGTAAATATATCAAAAATTTCACTTCAACACATTTTATGGAATAAATTTAGCATATTGATTAATATACGATGCGAATATACAAACAATTTAAGCTGGATAAATCAACGCGAGAATACGTTCTTATTGCATTTAAATTTTGTGTGACAAATATGAGGAATATTTATATTTTAAGTTGTAATTATTACTTATTTGTGTTCTGTTAATGAATCTTTTCATTATATTTTTTTATTTGGTTTTATGCATTTCATTTGCATTTAAATTCCTTTTTTTCTCAAAAAAGTAAAAAATTTCACGATATCACATTTTTATTATAGAAGAAGATCATTACACAGACATTGGTCCATCTGGAGTAAATGGTCCCAACATGTACGAAATGGCAACAACACAATGATAAGGAGAGGATTATCAAATCATCGTTCTAATCACTAAGTTGGATGTCCACATCTACAATCGAAATTTCCTTGTGGATAAAAAATATTCATATTTTGTTAAGGGTTATATTAGGTCGCAATGTAAATGTAAATGCCGACGTTGGGATTATGTTACAAAATCTTGGCCCGACAGTGAAATAGCCCGACCTCGATCACTTACAGGTAACGGATTTTATTAAATAAAATCCCAAAAATCCTAACATCTACAGTTTCCAGTATAGCATCTATCGACACGTTTTTTGTTTATTTTTAAAGGGACAATTCACTCAGGCTAATTCTTTTACATAACCAAGAAGCAAAATATGGCATAAATGTATTGTTCTACATTTCTTATGAAACACATACCATAAAATATTGACAAATTCCACGTCGTATTTCAATTAATATCGTTGAAATATCAAATCGTTGATCAATACGATTAAGCAGGTACAATATGGACTCTGTACCCATACCCGAGCAAAGTCACGCACGTTAAACAAATAAACTACATAACCACCGAGATGGTGATAAAATGATTTTAGGCAAGACAATTCACCTAATAAGTAAACACACTACTGTCAGAGCGATTTGAGCAGTTCTAGCAAAAGTTACATTACTCTACGTGCAAGGATAGGGTTCGGCATACAAAAAGTTCGACCACAATGTGTAATGGCGGACAGCGAGCGAGTTTGAACATCTACACACATGTCACAACCATGGGCTTTTCAGGCATATCACAGTAAAACCGACCGATCTTATTTCCATTAGAACTGGTTTTTTCTGATATATGTACAAATTTTAATGTTCTCTTAGACTGAATTGTCCCTTTAATATCAGAAGAAAACACCAACAAATCTACTCGAATTATTTGTGTTTCCCGTTCCAAATATTTTAATTTAAAAGGCCCATTCAAATGCAAAAGGTTTAGATTAAAATCCCTAACATGCGGATGTGAGCGACCACCTTAAGCTGCAATTGGTTTCAATATCAACAAAAACATTGCATATCTATTGATTGTGTTACTGATAACTGTATTACGCTGATAGTATACGTTTTTGATAAAAAAAATAGATTCAAAATGCGGATTGATTTATATTTTACGACAACATACGATGACATGATGCTTTGGATAGACGAGATTTGAACTGTAGTCAATGTGGTATGGTGAGATATATTTCGACGAATTTTGAAAAGTGTGTCGAGTTGTTCCAAGACTCTAACCAGAGTGACTTTACATACGATACAATGACATTCTACAGAACCATACTATTGATGATTGTACGTCTTCCTCGCAAAATACTCTAAACCAGGTTGTGTCGTGCGTATAACTAGACTGAACTGAATGAATAGACTGGACAGTTTTGGTCAAAGTCGCAAAGGTCTCCGCTTGCTGAAGTTACAAACTAACGGTAACTAAAACAGATTCAAACTGTCGTTCAAAAAGTGGAGTTTGGCAAACATTGAATATGGCATTTATTAAAACCAAATTTATTTCTGTTAAGTGGCCAACTTCCATGGGATGAGTGAGTGTATCGGAGGTTTCCATGCGGGTCAACTTAATTACAAAATGGTAAACGAAACAAAAAGCAATCAACATGGTAACTACTCATTCATGGCTAGGGCAATACATCGATAGCTCACGGAGAAAAAAATAATAATTCCAACAATAAGATACTACTTCCTTATCTACTGGTTTTCGATTTTACATCGTAAAAGCAAGTACGGTGATTTTTCAAAGCTTGCAGACAACATTAAACACAAATCAATTCTAATGTGAGGGAAGCTTTATTGACCATGTAAGAAGTTATGCTTTACAGTGTTTACAATCATAAACCACAACGCTGATAAAATACTGTATATAATAACAATAAAAATATAAACATGTGAATGAAATATATCGGGTTATAAATAACATCGTATTCGATAATAAATCAGATTGAAAGACAGATGATCCTGTGTCGTCATACTATCATGTTATATCACATGGAACATTTCTAGTCTTCGAGCACTCGATGTAACAAACAGAATAAAAGGACGTGGCTTATGTTTCAAAAGGAATGGCTCAATTACCATCATGCGTTCATATTAAGATATAGCAACAAAGTTCAAAATCACGAATCTTTCCGTACATTATATGACCCCTTGAACATCATCTACGGAATGTGTAAAACAAGATATTTCATCATCCACGTAATGTATTTGTTTAACAATGTGTAATCTCTCACAATGAATAATATGAAATATGTGTGTGGAATTATTTTAGTGTATTTGAGATTCGAATCGTTCCTTGTGAACAAATATTTCTGTTGACCCCTGGAGCAGAGATTCCAATAATGTATATAAACACGTTTCGTGAATTTTATATTGGTTGTTTCAAAGCACCCACAGAAACAATGAAATTTTCAGACAACGATTATATCATAATATTCTGTACTAACCAGCCTGTAAATAGTGTTGTGGCTACAAATACATTATTCAAATTCGCAATTCATTTTTCCTCGTTTCTTTAACATATTGAGATTTTCCAAAATACATTCTGTTTGAATCTGGAAATGTGTGTTGTGTATTCTTATTTTGTTGGTAGTTGGTGTATGGAACAATGTCGTATGTAAAAAAATCAAATTGTCTTTATATTAGCGTTGTTTTAAAATATTTTTTTCATTTCTTTCATACATTAAAGTTCTTGCTATAAAAATGTAAAACTTAAATAAACCGGTATCAATAAATTGTCCTTTCATATACATCATATTCTGAGGTTTTTTTCAGTAAATATAACTGATTTTTCAAACCGATATGAATACATCTTCCATAACACATTGATATGTTTGTGTTGAGTAGAAGCACTGTGTGTCCACTTTGTTTTTCACTTATACAATGGCATCAGAGCGTTGAATATAATCTTACACATTGCCTGCAGGTCATGTTCGTGGTTCCAACCCCAATCTGATCTTGCATTTTGATCATCAAACACCTCTGGCCATGAATCGGCTGTAAAAGCAATCACACGACTTTAATTAAGGAAACAAAGCAATTTTTGATTACTAATAAGCATATATAACATAATTTTGGAACAAAGTTAAAACAAAAGCTTCAGTCAAATTCAGATAGTATGTATAGCATCGATTAACATGTTTGGAGACTGTCAACTCAAAATACCTACATACATGTATAACTGCATGATCTGTCACCACAGCCTATAACACTGTACAGTATTGTATTGACTAAGTCTCAACTAAGGGAGGTTACTCTGATATGTTAATATGTCTACCGTACGATAAGTACTGACAATCCAAATTCTTAAATTGGGTGTAAAAGACCTTCTAATATGATAAATAAAGGTTAGCAGAATAAAACCAAAAAGAGGAAAAAATAAATATGTTTGTGAAGAAAAACATCGATATTGCACTGCCAAAAATTATGTATAAACTACTTTACACATAATGGTACTGGTCTGCGTCCAAAATTGTTTTTCTAACCACTCACGTTTGTGTTTAATGCAAAAAATCGTTAGGAGACAAAAGTATTTACTTCAAGAGTATGTATATTATTAACAAATTATGATTATTGTAAAAATTAAATGACATAACTCACCAATCAGCTGTCTACCGTCGGGATTGTACGTAATCGTAAAGTTTGGTACATATTTTTTGACCTCCTCTGCTAGCTCCTCTGGCGTGAAGCTCATTGCAGTCACATTGTACGTCCGTAGTTTCATTTGTGAGTCCGGAACTTCCATAAACTGCGCCACCGATTTTAGGCAGTCGGTAATATACATCATCGGCATCCGTGTGTCTGGCCTTAGGTAGCAATTAAATGTTCCATGTTTTAGCGCCTCGTGAAATATGGCCACTGCATAGTCTAGAAATGAAGATTGCAGGAGCGTGAAAATAAGAAAGGTAACTTTTAAAGCAGGAGTACGCTAAGAGCAGAAATAAAGCTTGGTTGTAAGATAAAGGTGTAAACAAAATCATTGTGTTTACATACATGTGAATGA
This sequence comes from Argopecten irradians, assembly GCF_041381155.1. Lineage (NCBI taxonomy): Eukaryota > Metazoa > Mollusca > Bivalvia > Pectinida > Pectinidae > Argopecten > Argopecten irradians. The sequence goes on from NC_091139.1 coordinate 25,997,136, forward strand.
CATAAACATCGGTTTATTTTAAATAAACGATATTGTAAATGTACATGCATCTAGACCTTTTGGTATTTTCATTTGTGTTATATCATATATTGAAGTACTTCGTAGCAGGAAAACATATTCGCCAAGTAAATGACTGTATTCTGATTATTTCATTACCTAATCATATTTAGAACAATAGGATACTAGTATTTATGAGGGAAAAGCTAATGATATACTGAGAGGATCGATTTTTTACTCCCAATTTTATTAATTTCGGGATATTTGAAAGTTTTAATAAGGACATTAGCATGGTAGAATATTCTAAAATAAATAGGGCCATTGTGTACAAACTATAGATATAAGCCTATTCTCCATATCGTCTAAACAAACACACAAGTGAACACCATGTGCACCACTTATGCCTTCAGACTGACTAAAGAAGTCGTCTGACTGTATCAGGCCATTCATGTCACTACCTTACCTTTTGTTATGCAATGCAGTGGGTGCACATTTGTAATTTGAAGCAGTTTTACTTGTTAAGTTTCTAAATATAGATGAATAGGTGACCGTGAAGCTTTGAATACCTTAATATAAGCCAGATGGCCTGCTTGTTGGCAAAATCAAACCTGCGTGGTACTTTATGTGTCACTGTCATGTGAAATTTTCTTTTATGTGAACACGGTATATTGTATGCTTTCACTTGATCCGTTTGCAAAGTAAATATCAGTTAAAACGTTGCGAAAATGGACAACATATAGCACCATGCGAAGGCCGAATAGACAAATTAGAGAAGTCAATCAAAATTGTTGTGCTATACATTGTATATTTAATTCTGTGTAGATATAGTAGATTCCTACCCCTGTATATCATCTACCTACATGATGTTTCAGAAAACATGTCCGATTATATCATTGCTTGATAAATCCGAGATTCAAAAACAAGTGGACATCAATTGTAAATATAATAAACAAAAGGGATAGCCATATCAATGCTTTTGTTGCTTTTTGTTGTTCTTATTACTCTTTTACAGGTATAACATTTAGTAACATTTATCTACTAAAATTCCTTTTTTTCCATTGATAAGTTTGGAATTATTATTCTAACTTCAGAATGTAGGATAATCTAAATATAATCGTAAATATGTTTCAGCAAAATTTCAGATTTTTTTTTTTTTTTTTTCTGTCATCAATAACGTCATAATCAATTACTTATAACACGTGGTTTATGTATTTTAAAGCAATTTGCTAAAAAACAGTATTTATTTAAAATAAGTTTGAAATATAACAATTCAAAGTCGGGATATGTTTTCTAAAACACATTGTATCATCGTTAATTTCGGGTTTTTTTTTCAAATATTCTACAGGATATTTCTGCAACCTGAAACACCGCTTAGCTGCCTTCCTATAATAAACATTAGTCTCTATTTTCTCGACGAAAAATCTCTTACTATGAGTTGTTTGCTTTAGAGTTTTTTTATCAACCTAACGACTATACAAAAGTTAATTACTTCCTATCAAAATGTGTGTAGTTTGCTTAAGAGTTTTTTGTCAATCTAACGACAATACAAAAGTGGATTCCTCCCTATCAGATAAGTCTGTAAGTTTGTATGCATACCTGTTGTTCCACCACCTGCGTGTGTATCGGCAGATATAACCCCGGGGAATCTCAGACTCCGAAAGTCAAGACCATATTTGTGGTAATAATACTGAAAATAGCAAAAATATCCTGGTATATTATAGTAACAAAATAGTTCTATACCAAACAATGAGTCTATGCAAAATTAATGTGTGTTAGAATACTATCAACTCTTAATTACGGCATTAAAGTGATACATAATGTATGGTCATTTGCTAAAACATGTTGTAAAATAATTTTCATTTTTAAGAATTAGTTCTTTCAGACATTAACTAAAAGCTTACCAAAAAGAATATATGTCTCGAGTTTGACATCATATACTTAAGCTTACAAGTGATAGTCTTACGTCAGTTACTTCAAATGTGCATAGTCTATCAGTGTATCTTATCTATCAATGTATCTGTATCTTACCCCTCTATACATAGTCCAATACTTAAATCTGTCGTTGCCACATTTAATCCAGATTGGTTTAAGTCAATTAATGGTCAAGAATGATACTGTCTTTGCACATAATTTGAATTGTTTAAAAATGTGTGCAGAGATGTCAATTACTCAATGATAATAGTTTCTATCTATGTATTTATTCTAATCCGTCAGTATTTATTGTATCTTCTAAGCTTGACACATGACACACATCAAACAATTGCACAGAAATGTGTAGCTCATTATCTGGGGGTTCAGGTCTAATGAAATTACAACATACCTCCCCCATGAGTTCTGCATGCACCTTTGATACCCCGTATATGGTCCGTGGTCTCTGTATACACATATCTGGGGTAGGATTCCGTGGGGAGTCGGGACCAAAAGCACCTACGATAACATTGATTATTTAATTTCTATCACACTATTATTCATACATATTTCTAGTTATAGACATTTAGAATGTAACTGTCACGGAAACGATATTTTTCGCAATGCAACGGGGTATTTGATTCGTTAAAATCGAATTTGATTTTCTCATTTCATAATGATTTTTCTCACAAAACAACTTAAATGTATACGATAGTCCATAATTAAAAAAGATAATTTCGTGTTCTACGTGTAGATTCCGCCATAGATTTGAAGATGCTAAAATCAATTTTTAATAATTATATGCTCTCTTAGGATTGCATGTATAACCATAATAATATGTCTAAAAGAAACAAATAAACTTACCAATTGTACTGGGAACAAATAGTTTAAGTCTGTACTGTCTTGCTAGCTCCAGCACGTTGTGGAGACCTTCTATGTTGACCCTCATTGCCAAGGGGACATTATTCTCCCCAACAGCACTAAGTAAGGCACTGAAGTGGATTATCCAGTCGATATCGTGGGTCACTATCATCTCCTGGAGGGTTTTAAACTCCAGTATGTCGGCAAAGAGGTAAGGACCTTAACACAGACAAAGTTATCAATATTAAAGGAAAGCGAGGGGCTGTTTGGAGATATTCTGTCTATACTAAGTACAAAATTATCTCTCTTGTGGCTAGGCATCTAATGTAACGTCATTGCTCTGGTAAAAGTATGACGTAAGGCTCACAAATACGTGATGTAACAATCAATATATATGAACCTATCTGCAAGGACTGATAAATCTTTAATTGCACAATAGCACATGTAGCAAAAAAGGTAGGTAAATGATAAATAAATTGATTCTTTACAACAATGTATACGTTATCCTACGATTTATTCAAAGACAATATAATATTGCGAAACTATGGTAAGATAAGAAGAAAAATTTAGGATCCTAGCAACATATCATAATATTAAGAGTATTTTTTATGTTTGTTTTTTTATTTTGTATTTAGTTTTGGGTCCAACTGTTGATGAGCTAATTACAGTTTAAGAACAATTTCCAAATCCAGATAAAGTCATTTCTATTAGTTCTTAACATAACTTCATTCTTTACCTACTTGCTGATTTTAGTGGAGATATTATCATAGGTTTTTGCAGCATATGAGAAATGGAAATTTCACTGATCATGATATTGTGATTAAGCTGCCTCAACAACTGGGCTCAGGTAAACAACTTTAGAAGGTAATCAATGATGATTGCTACCTACCACTCTCCTTAACGGCTTGTGATGGCTTGATGATATCAGACATGATGACATTGTTCCGTCCATATTTTTGCCTGGAATATAATAGTATGTACAGTATGTTAGCGGCGTAAAAATGAAAACACGACACGAATCATCGTTATGAAACACACGTGGATTCCACACACACATACACAATAACAGCAGAGATCACCCTTAAACCACTTAATTAGCTGGCAGTGGGATAGTCAACAACAAAATCAAGTACATACTTTATGTTATTTAAGTACAAGTGCTTAAATTTATAAAATACAATTAAACATAAATTGTCAAAGGAACAATAGCTTATAAGAACAGAATATATATATTAAACACTAAAGATGCAGCGAGCTTATTTTCAACTTGTTCGATGTGTGGAGCAATTAATGCTGTAGAATCCCCACCATAGGATGTAAAGTGTGGTAATATATCTTACAATGTTAGATTCACACATGCAAAATATCGAAGAACACAATAATATTATCGTTCATAAGAATAACTAACATCTTTATAAGATGGTTATTTCAATTAAACCTATTTCAATAATCACGCAATATAGTGATTCGATCACCATAATCAATAGTGATTCGATCACTGTAATCATTTTTATAAGATTTATCTTTATCCACAATCTATATGATATCCTAAAAAGTATGAACGATGTATTGGGCGGTAATTATAGCACTGTGTTATATTACATTAAGAGCTTTGTTTACGCCATAAGTATATATGTATATAGTATAGTATAAGGGCAAGCTCATGTGCATGTGTTGCTCCATCGTATGCAGTTTTACATTGTCACTTGCTATGACAATATCCTTTTATGATCATCGGCTGGTGTTGCCGGCTACATTACTGGCCTAGACGTATGATGATCATCAGCCGTTACAGCCACATGTTACACGATAGGTAAACTATTTGACGGAGGTACATGTAGTGTATGTGTAATTTTTAACGTTCAAGGACGGACGCAGCATACCATGAACAACCTTTTTTCATTTCTCAATCACTGACTGGAAAGCTAAAAACAGTGCAAACACATACCATACTTTATTTACACAGAATGTACATTTCGTCCTTGATGAAGTATTTTATTGACAATAAGGAATTGCAAAAAATAATTAAATACAATAATTAATATTTACAATAAAAAAACTAGTCAAAAATAGGCTAGGGAAACTAAATAATTCGAAAAACTAAGTAAGCATTTTTTTTATTTACTAAATATTTCTAAATTTAAGATAATTTCTTATCTTCAAAATAAGAACTTGCCATAAAAAGAGCAAATAAGGAGTCTGATACTTTACCTGAGTACCTGTGCTAGGCCAGTTCCAAGCTGCCCAAGGCTCCCTAAAATGATCATTAGAGTTATATAGATGTTTCAATTAATCTAAACGTAATGATGTTTAACGTATTCAATTTTTAGGTACAAAATAGACAAATTCAATATAAATGACAAATACATGACAGATATGTCATATATAAATGCTAATATGTGGTGAAATTTCACCTGATTATGTATTTCTAAAATTTGCAAGCTTGCAGTTTGTACACCAATGAATACATTTACGGGCAATTTGTGTTTGATATACCTCGCTAGGTGCGTGTCACACGCTATCATACCATCGTAATGTAGAATCAGACATTAAAGTGATTTTTGCTAGGTCAATGTTCGATAGAATCTTTTTCTACAATGCGCTGCACTTCATTATGTGCAGTCTAGTGAGGTGTACACATTCTCTGTGTATTCTAGTGAGTCATATTTTGTCTCGCCGACGCTTCTGGCTACTAAAACGTTTGATCGAGTGGTATAAGCGACAACCAATCGATCACCACTGGTAGGATGCTCAAGCTTCTACTATATGTATATTAGTAAACAATACATGGGTTCGTCTTATTATTTTGTTACATTGTTTCTAGATCGCCGGTCTTCACACGTATAGTTTAGAACATACTTTGGGCAAATAACTTATATTAAATAAAGAAGTATGGGTAGTGCATTTGATGTGTATTAGAACGGTATGAAATCAATATAAATGCATAACAAAGACTAACTCAATTTGTGGGCTGATTTAAATAAATATAGGTTTGTATACAAAAACTGAAAAAATCTTTGATTAACACAATCATGAGTTTAAAGTTACAAAAAAGTCCAATATGTCATCAATGGAAGCTAGATTATTGCCGTACTGTATCAAATGATTAAAAAAAAACAAATCTAGGCGCATAAACAAGCTTTTTTAGATTGAGTGTTTTTATTTTGGAAACTAAATAAAGCGTTCGATAGCATGATGCATTTTTTCTCTTTTATGGTGGTTTAATTCATAAAAAAGGATGCAATTCAGGAGTGACATCTATTGTCAATGAAAATGCTATTATAGCAATTGTTAATCGGATTATCTAAATGGATTTTAGATCTCTTACCTGTTATGAGGATTTTGGGGTGTTGTGGATTCACTCCTTCGGCATCAGCTCCCACGAAAGACGAGTTCGTGCGGGCATTAGATAAACATAGCACCCGACTTGTTTCATTTGCTAATACAAATGCAGTTCTAGTCTTTCTCACAAAATTTGATATCATTGTCGCCATGGTAGAACACTGTCTGAAAATTCTTTAAATATTGCACTGAAAAGAAAGAATATGTTAAGCTTTATTTCAGAAACTACATTTTTAACTTCAATACTGTATAAATAGACAAAATATTATGCACAACGATGACGTTATTCCTTTCAAAATAATATCACGGCAAACTTTGATTGCAGGCCAAATTCATACCACAAAGATCAACTCACATCTCGTAGATTGTTGTTTTTTCTTTTAAAAAAAACTTTTACTGATATCCTTAATGTAGATTTATACATATACATACAAAACATCGTACTTTCAACAGAATCAGGAATCCAAAATTCAAAATATATGAAAAACAGCGTATAGTATCATAAGTATATATATAAATGTACCTCTTGCTTTCGCCTCGAATCACAGTGAAAAATGAATGTCAACCTTACTCATATACCAATATACTTGTGGATATCAATGTAGTGCAGCAATTCCAGAAAATCGATTGTAATGTTTATTTAAAGCTACAGTTCATTTTCCAGCAATTATGATGAAATAATTGAAAATGAAAGTTCGGAAAATATGACTATAGTTTTGTAGTTTCATTTCAGATTATCTTTACATTACTAGTATTGAAAGGTGCAATTTTAAGGATTTCCGAAATTGATTCATTAAAACGATCCTCTATTGAATCAGATTATATAAATGAAGGATGATTTAATCTAGATATACGATACATGTGTGTATGTATGAACACATCTGTATCGTAAACACTTTTAAATAAAGAATTTCGAAAACTCTAGTAAAAAATTATAATGGCACCATCCAACATCTTATTACACATTTTTGATTATATGTGTGCAGTAAAGTGTGACAGGATACACTTCAACGCAATGTGACGATCCCTTAAACACTCCTGTAAGTAGTATTAAATCCGGAACGGAATGCATTTAAAAGTTTAGGGGCAAAAAAACGGATATGACTTCATATGATATGGGTAATCAAGATTGAATAGATCTAATGACATCTTTAATTTTGTCTGTGGGGTAATATGCATTACATGATCAAGACTTCTTTTAAGGTAAACTAGACGTTTGAAGTTTTTAAATCAATGATTTATATAGAAATACCGTAAGTATGACCATAGTTGACAGAGCGTATCCATTTATAAACTATATACCTTTATGAACATTCATTTTAAGATTTTTTTTTTTTTTTTTTTTTTTTTTGCAATGTGTTACTGTATGCTATTTTTATCATTTAGTGTATGTTGTGTTTTACGGAATTCCCATAAATTGTATTGATAGATACACATCACAAGGTTTAAATAAAGCTCACACTAAACTTATTGCGGATGTGCACTCAACAATAACGCACTAGAAATACTTTAGTATACATGTATATCATTTTTATACCTGGTGTGACTACAGAAAACATATGGCAAGTTTAGTATCTTAATATAGGCGGTAACATGTGTACTTAATATCAAATCCATGTCACAAAATTGTAAAAAAGATATATGATATTCTATTAAGAAGATATCGAATTTTCTCGATAATGAATTCAGGTGATAACACACATTCCTTATACTAGGCCTATATCAGCACTGGACAAAGGACACCAGGAGAGAGATTGAGAGAATCTAGTTAAACGTTAGAACATGTGGTAAGGGTAAGACTGTTAAAGAAGTTTTAAAACTAATAAGGGTAGCAATAGGCATACGAAAACATGCTACAACTTAAGCAACAGATTGACCCAATACCTAGCAATGGCTACATGGAACATTAGTTTTCCTGACAATTTAACATCCACGTTTCCATCTGAATAAAAAATTGAGAACTTTCTTTTTTATTGTCGTTTACATAGTAGATAGTTTGTAAAGTTTGATGTGATCTATTTTACCTTCGTTAGTTTGGTACAATTATCTGAAATAAAGAACTAAGAACTACCTTGTATCAGTTTTTTATTGTCATTCCCATAGTAATTTGTAACGTTTGTACTCTGTGAACACATGTTATCATTTGTGTCCTATACAAATGATATACTAGCATTATGCAGACAATAAAACAACGTCAAACTGAAAGATTTCATCAGATATTCCTATATATCTACTCAACATTATAATATGGAGATATTTTGACAAGTTGTTCTCGTTAATGTTTGAGGTTTTTGGCCATACATTTTTTGAATAGTTTAACGGAAATATTTATCCATTCAGATTTAAAGCTTTTGACTCCAATTTATATGAGAGTGATTCACATTTACACAAAGGCACATATACTTTATATAAGCAAACGCTTATTGAATATTTGAGCAAATAAACCTTTAATTTATTCTGTATATATTTTTGCATGTCTGATTAAAATGGCAATCTTCTTTTAATGGAAGCATGATTCCTTCGTTTGCACAATAGTTCTTAGTCTAATACCCGTGGATCAGATCTAACTATGATTTCCATGTGAATGCCGGCTAGACTGTAATTAGTCTAGCTGTCTGACGTAAGCTCGCCAGGTAAATTATTTAAATGTAGCAAGCTACATGTATTGCTGGTATTGACTTGCAAGAATGTCTACAGCTACAAGCAAATCAGGCATCATACAAAAAGTGAAATGTATGCACTGATATCATGTATGTTGATGTTTAACTTTTAATCATAATAAGTATCACTGTCGGTAATGAATATTACATTCACAAGTTGTTCTTGGTTTTTGATACACATGTATCGTACAAGTGTGCTTTGCATTGTGCTTTACACAAGGTCATGGAATCATAGTAGGAAAATACTGTTCAATACAAGCATTCCGAAGACTATGTAATACACCAATGGCGTAACATCGATTTTTCTAGTCTGAATTAGGTGTAGATAGACAAGAAGGCAAAACCTTCCAAGCGAGGATAATATCTGAATAAATATAGACAGACATTTCCTTTTAACTTAAGGTGCGTTTTCAGTGAAGATTTTGCGATTAAGGTGTTGTGAATACAGAAATTGTGCAAAACACCACAAACTGTATATATTTGAACGTATGTTATATATGGCTCTTGTTAAGTTCCATGAAAAGTATCTGGGGCAGGCACCACACTCGAGTGACTTCCTATAATTACTCGATATAATGTACTTTTTCATGTATATTTTTGCCCCAATGATTCTTGGTATGGAGCTATTGAACCTAATCGAAAGGTTGCCATACTGGCCTAGTGTGTCAGGCCATACAATACACATGCTGGACTTTATAGACGCGTATTGTTGTATCGGCTTATATGTATTAAGTAAAATCAATACCTCTGAATGAAGTTAATTTATAAAAGACGCTGTGAGCCACGATCAAATACTTTAAACATTAAACGTAACGGTTGAATTATTTTGGTTTGCCTCAACGTAAATCAAAGTGTATGGTTTTCGTGTAAGATTTTTACTGAATGTCACATATACCAAACAATACGCACATTTTCAAATCATCTACTTACCTTTTATAATTTGTCAAATCTAAAGTAGAAAATACAATTCCATGTAACAATGTGTCAATGTTAAATATCCACATGTATACACACACATGTAATATTGTCCTAGGTGTGGGGGCTCGTCTCAATAAGCCAATGAAATTCATCGACACATCATGTGTTGGCAAATGTGATTGGTTATTAGAAGCAAGCCTACTTTATTAAACACGTGGCGAGAAAAAACATCTAGATTTTGTTTTATATATTCGTCACGGCTACTTAAACGACAGTGAATGATAGTAAGAAATATGTAAAACCTTCTTATTACCTTCCTGGAGTACTTAACACAAGGCATACAGCTATATAGAAGGTCTGTTAATTTTTAATGAGGATTTGAAAGGACTTCACAAAAGACAGCATGGTATTTGAACATTTAAAAAGCAAATCACGATCAATCTGTGTCTGTCACTACAATGCGTCAGCACTGTTCAGCTATGTGAAATAAAAATGACAAAACCCAATAAGTAAAATAGAATCAATATTAAATCTCTAGGATTTTTTATTATTATTATTATGTCTCATTGACTGTTTTTATAACGCCTAAATTCGCGCGATCGAACAGTATTATGATTCAATTTATTCACATAATTGCATAATATGTATTTATATGTATTTATAATTCAATGGAAATGATTTATATCTTGTATACATTCAAAATTCGATTACTATTAAACATCAAAATATAACCATAGCTTCCATTTGATACCTTTGATACACGTACCAATGCTAAAATATATGTGCACTATTCATACGAAATATTTCTGAGTAAAAATCCTAATGTATGAATTCATAAACCCTATCCCGCTTGAATGTAGGGAGAATCGCAAATGAATTGCGCACCAAATTGGTGTAATATCGTTAAACATCCACTACATAAGTGAAGCATGCTTACACGAGTTGGTCGACATCCACACAAGTCCACAATATTTGAGATTAGATGTCAGGATTTTTTAACTGCGCAAATTTTCGGTTACGGATGACATCCGTCTTACGTATGCACTACATGATACACATTCAATACACACCCAATCCATGCTTACATCCGCAGCTACCCGCTGATGTGCGTATGTGACGGGATATTGTGGCCGTACAGCGGATTTGGGCAGTTTGTAAAACGGATGTGGGGCGTGCATATTACGTCCACATCAAGGTCTATTATGATTTACACATAATGATTGACCACATCTACGGCGCATGTATCATGTCTGGTTTGCATATGATTTACGAAAACAAACGACTAAATTACAAACATTACACGTACTCAGTCGTAAAGAAACAGTACAACAAAAATGCTACAGAAATGGACATATTTATCCTTCGTCGCCTATCAATGGTTTGGTTTATTTGGTTCATTCCCAAGTACGCATTTCATTGATAGAATCTGACATGGGTCTGTCAAGTGGACAGGGATATCTTAACCCTCGTGAAAGATTTTGGCTGGTCAACCCGAGGCTTGCCGAGGGTTGACGGCCAAAATCTTTCACGAGGGTTGAGATATCCCCGTCCACTTCATAGACCCATGTTTGATTCTTTTTCTCCCATACTTAGTAGAAAAAATGATGAAATTCCACTTGGTTTCCAGCTTTTTCATCGCGCCATTATCGCAGAAACGTCGTTATGCGTCAAAATTGATGACGTCATCTACATTGCGCGCCGCATTTACCCCGCATGTATTGATGACGTCACGTTATTGTCTAGCGCGTGTGAGCTGTCTTACACCCCCTGTGTCAGATAGAGATATCTTTCCCCTAGTAACCACGGGATATCCCAGTGAAGTATGGGAGAAAACTTTCTCTTACCCCAGACAAGGATATCCACAGTTTTACCGGTGTGAGATTATAAGACTCTTTCATATGTTGATATGAAGGATAGGGATATTCTACCCGAGGGTCACAAAATGTAGTAAAAACCGAGGCTTGCCGAGGGTTTTGCAACATTTTGTGATCCCGGGGAAAGAATATCCCTATCCTTCATATCCAGTTATGAAAAAGTATTTTTCTTTCATACCTCGACGTTTTATTGCAATTTTACAACTATAATATCCCGCCATTTTGAAATAAATTCGATGAAATCCACGACTGAAAGTCATTTTTTCATTTTTCAACAAAAATTCCCCTTGTTTGCATTTTTTTAGAAAAACAAAGTTTGTGAAAAAAATGTTACCAAAGGAAATAGAAATTTTGTTGACGCTGTGACGTCACGAGGCTTTATTGCATGGGTAGCCATGCAATACAGCCTCATGCGGCATTAGTGTATTGCCCTAGACCAGCCAGTATTACGCTCGGCAAAGCCTCATGTTTGACAACTGAAGAATCTTACCCCTCGAGTTGAGATTCTCCTTTCTCGCCCCAAAGGGGGTGAACGATTTTATTAATCTTACACAAAGGTGGGGGGTGTATAAGACAGCTAACACACGCATAGCCGCGTCGTGCATTACCGATCAACTGCGTCATCCATTTTGGATGCACAACGGCGTTCCTGTGATAATGGCGCGATGAAAAGCCTGGGCCCAATTTCATGAACATTCCTTAACTTTAAGGAATTCCTTAACTTAAAATTCTCCACTCCCGCTCTGCAAAGACGGACAAGTACAGCCATTTACAAGGGGTTCTTCGACATTACATTGTTATTTTTCTTACTATTAAATATCAGTGAATTTAAACCAGCTGATTTTCGCGTTGATTTTCAAGATTACGTCTTTTCATGGCCATATAACTTTTCACGACAATTTCACTTTGTGATTTGAACTCATATGGTTCTACGGTGTATTGTATGCAGTTGTAACTCTTTTTCACGACGACTATTTTTCGCGATTACTCACCATCCTCGAAATACTCAAAAATAGATCGCACGTAAAAAGTGGGCTATTAAAACAAAGTATCTGAAGTTTGTACCATTGTCTTTCAGTTATAGAGATCAAATTAGGAAAGAACAAAGTGCGCATCTTTCCGGACCGTAGAGCAGATGACGCTCATTCGTAATACATTTACGATGAATTTGCCTATGTCCAGCTGAAAGACGTTCAATCCGTATATATACATTTGATAATTATTTTATTATGAAATCCCAAGAGATTTTGCGTCTGTGATGAATAAATCATTCATTTTTGTCAGAGGTCCGCTAAATCTGCTTATATTATTAGTTGTTTTTTTAGTTTTTTTTAGTTTTTTTGCCTATATATCAGGCATTTTTTTTAATCTTATATTAGCCTATGTGCAGGTTTAGCGGACAAGTTAAAGACGGAACAGCCATTTGAACTACTATCTTCCATGATAGCTGATAATAACGTCATAATATGTGGATGGCAGTTCATAGACTTTTTAATTTTCATATTTCGGCTTCGTTTTGTTGACATAGGCACCAAATACTGGTGTTATCCAATCGTCGCGGTAAATTCCTTGTGTACATGAATATCCAGGAGATATAGGATGGTAAACACTACAGAAGGGGAAAACGTACAGTCGACATAATGGTATCAAGAGGAAAAAAAGAAATGTTATTTCGTGATACGAGGTCAATCAAGCTCAAGGATTTTGGTATATGCAGTAGTTCTGATTGGTAGCAATTTCATTGTTTCCACACATAACTAGAGGTTGCATTAGTCCTCTAAGCCTGGCTAATTATTGGGCCTTAAATTCATTTTTGCCTGATATATATATTAGGCAAAACAATATTTAAAAAGCCTAATAATATAGGCAGTTTTAGCGGACAAGGTTCCATATGACAGATGCCGTTGGTGAAGCAAAGAAATCCACATCAACTGGTCTAGGAGACCGTTTTATATAAGCTTAAAGATTGTCGCCAATCGTATAGCATACGATGTGTACATTATTTTACTAGTCTACTATCATAAGCGACAAGTTAAGATGTTTGTTAATTGACAATGCTTCTAAATCAGATGTCAATGCACAGATAACATTAACAGACATGAGAGAGTAAGAGGACGGTTTAATGTTTAATTTATTTGTATTTTTTATCTTTTATATTTTTTTTTCTATTTTGAACTCTCGATGCCAACTATTTTTGTGGCTTTTGAACGTTTTTGCTGTTATTTACAATGAGTTATTATCTATTATTTATGTATTTATTTAATATTTTATCTAGTTACGTTTCTAACACACTCAATGACTGTTTTGAAAATAATGTTCCAGCAGTGAAATTTATGTTGGTGACCGTGTAAGATGGCCGAGGCGACACCCAAGACGGACGGACGTGCTGCTATATAAAAGTTATTGCGGACTCGTTTACTCAGAATGGGAATAAAAATATTCAAGAGAATAAAATAAATATCCACAACTTTATTAACTGCCTAGTTCTATGTCAAATTTTCGTAAGCAGTTTATACATGTAAGCTCATTATTAAAAACTTTAAAGCTCAAGATGTTCTTCTTAAAATAATCATAATGTGCTTGTTTCAGCTGATTACTTGGATGTAATCTACATTTGTCAAAGTCAGTGAGTTAGGCTCACATACTAATATAGTTTGTAGTTTAGACCATTGGAGCTAATTAGGTTTAGGACAGTTTAGGGGTCCTAAACCTAATGATCAGAATGAAAAAAAAAAACACTTACATTAGTGTTAGCACAGATGTAATCAATATACTAAAATATAACAATTTAACGTATACAAACCACATACAAATGGAGTTCTACTAATTTACGTATTTTTGCCTTCCAATCCGGTTTTTACACTATCATCAAGGGAAACTACTCTAACATGACAGTTAAAGACAGTGGCGAAGTCGAAGATGTGAGTAAGGAAATGTATAAATTGTGTTAGCTTTCAAGAAGTAAGCGTGTCCTTTAAGTCTCCTTCTTGTGCAATAGAAGTCAAATTGTATGCTTTATGTTCAACCGATAGGAGGCGGATCCTGCAGACGCCATTTAATGTTTTGGATTGCATTTAAGACTTAAAAGCCTGTTTTGACATGAACAGAAATAGACTTTCTATTGTAAAAATTAACACAAAATAAGGACAAATCCTTACCTGATAATAGTTATAGGTAGTGCGACATTCATGCTTACATGTACGTCTCTCCTTGTATCGAGGCTTGACACAAAAGAAATGGGATTCTCTTCTCGAGTCAAAAGATATCGCGGGAACAGAGCAGTAAACCACGTGACGATGACGTCATCAATAGTCAGAGTATTAGCGGTATTTCTAAAGGTATCTTCCAACAATCTATAAATCATGCATATAGTCTATTATATAACGTGTCTCTTTATGGAAACTTTGTCGGTAGAGCACGCGGCTAGTGTTTAGAGGGTCCCGGGTTCGAATCCCGGTCTGGCCGCTACATTTTCTCCTGTCCTGTTACATATTTCATATGCTAAAATACTAGTTTAGAAATATCTGTATAAAATTTCAAACGGTAACCCACAGGTAAATGGCTTTTTTTTAAATGACAAAAATTAAAAAAACAAACGAGCCAGGTATATCAGAGATTTAGATTGAATTTTGAAATCTCTGGGTATATGTATTTTGTACCTGTGGATAATCTTTGCTTTATTTTACTGATAAAGGGAGACCATGCATGTATACATTAAATTGCAACCGAATATATATATATATCTTACACACGAGTTGTGTATAATGGAATTTACTGGTCCAGTACTAAAAAAAACAAATAACTGCATATACAATACCATAAGCAGATCTATATAGTAAAATGGTATACATGAATAATAGTGTAAAGCATATGTATTTCGTCGGTTAAATACATTGTATATGCCTTATATAGAATAACAAGATCTCGCTGTTTATTGAGAACAGCTGAGTCTAAAAATGCCGATACCTCTTTAAATATTCATATCATTAGATCTAAAGCTGCGTTGACAACGGTCGCTGTTATCAGCCACCAACCAGTGCGTGCCACATCGATAAGGTTCAGGGGAGATAACTCTAGCTGGGAAACATGGTAGGCGGTTTGGGTGTCTTCCTGGTCCTCGCTGCTGTTGCTGAGGCTGGACGACCCGGGGAGTCGAGCACCTTCTGTCTGACCATCGCCGGGGTGGAGAAATGTCAAAACAGCTCAGATATCCGACTGTCACGTCTTCAAGACAAACAGGTAAAATAATAAATGTGTATGAAGTAGACATTAAAACTGTGTCACAGAGGTTTGATAACAATATATGAAAATTTATAAATAAGCTAAAGATATTCGACTACATTTCTTGTAAACTTCTGTAAATTTCTCCAGTTTGTACATTGATGTGATCATATACCTCCATAGTGCTGTCAGTATATGCTCAGATATTTTGACGAAAACTTGTATAGTAATAGAATGGTATACACTATAAAACTATATTAGAAAGAAAGAGGAGGTGTTTTCGGGTTGTTTTTTTCCCAATACAGGACTACAGAGAGAGAAAAACAAAGATAAAGAGTCACGCACTGCAGCATACATGCACATATAGCAACCGATATAATTTCCGAATAAACATCAGAGATTGTAGATATATATAGGGGTTACCTCCCTTCTACCACCATTCAAATACACTTTGATCCGGATTTGATCTGCAGCAATACATTAATTTATTAACTACATAGATTTTTAAATATATTTTTGCAATTGATCATCAGATGGTGGGCTATTCAAATCGCCTTTCGTCCGTGGTCCGTGGTCCGTCCGTCCGTCCGTCCGTCCGTCCGTCCGTCCGTCCGTCCGTTAACAATTCTTGTTACCGCTATTTCTCAGAAAGTACTGAAGGGATCTTTCTCAAATTTCATATGTAGGTTCCCCTAGGACCCTAGTTGTGCATATTGCATTTTGCGACCGATCGGTCAACAAGATGGCCGACAGGCGGCCATCTTGGATTTTGATAGTTAAAGTTTGTTACCGCTATTTCTCAAAAAGTGCTGAAGGGATCTTTCTCAAATTTCATATGAAGGTTCCCCTAGGACCCTAGTTGTGCATATTGCATTTCGGGACCAATCAGTCAACAAGATGGCCGACAGGCGGCCATCTTGGATTTTGATAGTTAAAGGTTGTTACCGCTATTTCTCAAAAAGAACTGAAGGGATCTTTCTCAAATTTCATATACAGGTTCCCCAAGGACCCTAGTTGTGCATATTGCATTTTGGGACCGATCAGTCAACAAGATGGCCGACAGGCGGCCATCTTGGATTTTGATAGTTAAAAGTTTGTTACCGCTATTTCTCAAAAAGAACTGAAGGGATCTTTCTCAAATTTCATATGTAGGTTCACCTAGGACCCTAGTTGTGCATATTGCATTTTGGGACCGATCAGTCAACAAGATGGCCGACAGGCGGCCATCTTGGATTTTGATAGTTTAAGTTTGTTACCGCTATTTCTCAAAAAGTACTGAAGAGATCTTTCTCAAATTTCATATATAGGTTCCCTAGGGCCCTAGTTGTGTATGTTGCATTTTGGGACCGATCGGTGAACAAAATGGCCGACAGGCGGCCATCTTGGATTTTGATAGTTTAAGTTTGTTACCGCTATTTCTCAAAAAGTACTGAAGGGATCTTTCTCAAATTTCATATGTAGGTTCCCCTAGAACCCTAGTTGTGCATATTGCATTTTGGGACCGATCGGTGAACAAGATGACCGACCGACGGCCATCTTGGATTTTGATAGTTAAAGTTTGTTATCGCTATTTCTCAGAAAGTACTGAAGGGATCTTTCTCAAATTCCAAGCATAGTTTCCCCTTGTACCCTAGTTGTGCATAGTACCTTTAAGGACTGCTCCATAATGCTTTTTGGGACTGATCGGTAAAAAAGATGGCCAACCGGCCGCCATCTTAGATTTCATTGTTGAAGTTTGTTACCACTTTTTCTTAGAAAGTACTATAGCGATCTGTCTCAAATTTTATATGTAGTGTGTTTGAAAAAGTTTGAAAAGCAGGGAAAAGATCCTCTTTCCATTGTCAGACATAAATCATTCTTTGGTGGGCGCCAAGATCCCTCTGGGATCTCTTGTTAAATATATTTTTTGCAATTGATTACATAACTGTGGTGTGCACACTGAAGTAATCCCCAGGTTCCCGTGCTCAATGGTTGTAAACCAAATTATTTTTGTTTGACCTAATTTTCATAACCTTGGTATTAATTTATTATTACAGAATAAAATTGCCATACAGTTAGACTGGTCATCAGACCCTTGATGAAATTTTCTCAGCAGAATTATACTATTAAATTGACTCCCCTAGTTTGAAACTTGCAATTATATGCACCATGGGGTCTCTAAAATCAGACATGCCATAGAGAAAAAAGTTATAAAACTAAAAATTTTTGATGGTTTTAATATTCCAGAGACTGGTAGCCAATTTACAATGTATACAGTGTAACAGATTGGATTAACTAATATAAAAAAAATCTGTACAATTTATCAATGATAGCATGCTTATCACATTGTACATGGTGCACATTTTTAAGATTTTGGAAGCTCATTGGTGAACAAAGGTAACACAATTAAACATCTTTCACATAGAGCTCACCTTCTCCTGGTTTTTCAAATTTTAAATCATATTTCCTCAAACCTAGACACATTTAGTGCACATTTCAGTCTGGATCTAGTTTCAGCAGTATTCCTTAAGTAATATGGAAACTCCTTAATCTAAAACATTTTTCTTAAAACACAGTATACTATTAAATGCTTGTGTATGGAGAATTTTTTTAAAAATAAGGAATTTCCTTAGAATTAAGGAAAACTCATAAAACTGGAGTGGGCCTTAGCGATTTAATTAGCTGTTACAACTTGTTTCACATTTTTGTGAACTAGATAAACTCTAAATTTTTATTTAAAACATGTAATTTTTAGATTGGAGACATTCAGGAGGTGGTGACACAAGAAGGGCATGTCCTGAAACTGACTACTGTCAGTAGAAAACCACTAATTGTAGGTATGTATATATATATGAACATTTATTTGCTATCAATTGAGATTCAAATACAGAGTACGGTATGGTAGTTTGAACTCATACTTGATGCCTTTACTGACATCATAGTAATTAACATCCTAAATACTCCAGGGATTACTATTGCTGCATTACTTCCATCCCTGAACTAGTTCATATAGTAAAACTGGAGGCGGATCTGGGGGAAAAACTGCATGACCAACTACAGTCCTGTTAAGATTTCCTTTGAAGATTACAGAGAGAGCCATGCTCAACTTCAAAGCAACACAGTCAATCACAGTATACCATTATACAATTCCTTTGATATATGTACATCAAAGGATCAAATAACCTGTGTCTTCTGTTGCCTCCAGATTTATTAGGAGATAGTCCAGGGGTGGATATAAAGTCAGTGATAGTAACCCCTGGAGTAGTGAGGATGAGTACTTAAGTATTGTCTTAACATTCATGAAAGACTCTTTTGACAGCTATTTAGTTGGAGTTTACTCAGCCCTTAGAAATTTTCCATTCTGTTTTACTATATGTGATAAAGTGGAGAGAAGGGACATAACTCTGTGAAATCAATAACAATGTTGAATTTGAGCTTATAATGGGGAACTTATTGGTTGAGATTGTAATGTTTTGGTTTTCATTTTATTTTTGTTTGAGCGATTCCTTTTTCTCGCAGAGATACCCGAGTTTTTGTCAGTGAAGGAATGCGACCATTTTGTCGAAGTGGCTCGCCGAGAAGGCCTCAAAGATAGTGTGACTACAGATAGTTCTGGACACAACAAAGAAGGTTTTACACTGATGGACAAGGACCGTGACAGAAAACTCAGCGTGGACGAGGTATACTTAAATCCTTGGTCTTAGGGATCAATCTTTATCATTAATACAATATGTCTCTCCTTATTAGAATATTATAAACCCACCCCTACCTCCTTCCCCAATACAGTTGAAGTGGTATACCATATGAGGTATACTGAAGTCAGGCATCTATCCATCTGAAGACACAACAATCGACCGACTACCCCTAAATTACAGGAAGAAATTCCAACTTGATGGCAATAATCCTTAAACAGCGTAGATGTGCGTTATCTTTATTGGAACAAGATAACCAACCCTTTTAGAGTTATGCCCCTTTGTTACAAAATGATAAACGGCTACTTCTCCTAAACTACTCAAGTGATTTTGATGATACCTCGTCGCAAGAAGTCTAGTTGTGTTAGTCTATATTGGAACAAGATCCCTCCACCTTTGTCCTTTCATTATAAACGTGGTTGGAGGTATAATTTCACCTGCTGGATGACTTTTGTAGTTTTGTACAGATATGTTGTCATGTCCCAGTGACAAGTCCCTGGTGTCATTTGGTTGTGCTTGATTAAACATTGAGTATTCTGTCGTAGATGAGGCTAACAATAGAAAGTGGTATGGACATCTATCCTGATCGGGAGGACATACTACAGATGTGAGTATAGTCATACATGTTATGTAATATCAGATGTGATACAGTCATACATCTAATGTAATATCAGATGTGAGTATAGTCATACATGTTATGTAATATCAGATGTGAGTATAGTCATACATCTAATGTAATATCAGATGTGAGTACAGTCATACATCTAATGTAATATCAGATGTGAGTATAGTCATACATCTAATGTAATATCAGATGTGAGTATAGTCATACATCTAATGTAATATCAGATGTGAGTACAGTCATACATCTAATGTAATATCAGATGTGAGTATAGTCATACATCTAATGTAATATCAGATGTGATACAGTCATACATCTAATGTAATATCAGATGTGAGTATAGTCATACATCTAATGTAATATCAGATGTGAGTATAGTCATACATGTAATGTAATATCAGATGTGAGTATAGTCATACATGTTATGTAATATCAGATGTGAGTATAGTCATACATCTAATGTAATATCAGATGTGAGTATAGTCATACATCTAATGTAATATCAGATGTGAGTATAGTCATACATCTAATGTAATATCAGATGTGAGTATAGTCATACATCTAATGTAATATCAGATGTGAGTATAGTCATACATGTAATGTAATATCAGATGTGAGTATAGTCATACATCTAATGTAATATCAGATGTGAGTAAGTCATACATCTAATGTAATTCAGATGTGAGTATAGTCATACATCTAATGTAATATCAGATGTGAGTATAGTCATACATCTAATGTAATATCAGATGTGAGTATAGTCATACATCTAATGTAATATCAGATGTGAGACAGTCATACATCTAATGTAATATCAGATGTGAGTATAGTCATACATCTAATGTAATATCAGATGTGAGTATAGTCATACATGTTATGTAATATCAGATGTGAGTATAGTCATACATCTAATGTAATATCAGATGTGAGTATAGTCATACATCTAATGTAATATCAGATGTGAGTATAGTCATACATCTAATGTAATTCAGATGTGAGACAGACATACATCTACTGTAATATCACAGTGAACAGAAAAATCTACACAGGGACTTGACTCATTTCTATGCTCTCTGATTGAAGTTAGTGTGATTGACTTGTATTATTCCA
The DNA here is from genome assembly GCF_041381155.1 of Argopecten irradians. NCBI lineage: Eukaryota > Metazoa > Mollusca > Bivalvia > Pectinida > Pectinidae > Argopecten > Argopecten irradians. The sequence continues at coordinate 26,018,320 of NC_091139.1, forward strand.
TCTTTGTATTTTAGAGAGTTGCGTTCCTTGTAGGTACAGCTGTAGGTATCGTGATATGACATGTCAAATTATTTTGTAGGCTAATTTCATGACATTATAAAGCTCTTAGCTACATGACATCACACTCATTACATACCTGCAAAGGCAGATAACAGAATTAGTCATAAATATTAAGAATAAGATTCTCAGAATATGTCAAACTCATGTATGAAGTTTATGAATATGTATACAGCCGTGTACCTTGGTAAAAGTAGATGTGTTTTCATTTTAGAGCCACATATAATTAAATACTTATCTTTGCTCTGCATAATAACCACTACATTATGTTAAAGTAGAATAATGTACATGTAATTGTACTGTGTCCTATCTCAGTGTTTCCTTATGAAGTAACACACGTAGAGTATATAAAAATAATTTTAAAGGATGTCTGTATAATATTATTTTCCCCTCTTTTGTTTCAGGTTTGCAGACACTGGATTGGATAAAGATGGTGACGGTAGGGGTATATTCAACATTCATGGTCTTCTCTCATTGTTAACCAATCCTCCCCCACTCGTAAATTTCCATGTTCACCAATATATCATTCTTTAATATATATGCAGAAAAATAAAACAACAAACTTTTTGTGAAATATGATTGAGTTACCTTTCCATCCCACCAGAAAAAATATCCGCAGAAGAACTAAAGGGGTTCTCTCCAGCAAATCTGAAGGCGTATTTCCACAAATTTATACAAGAACAACCAGAGAAACACTCTCGCTTCAGCAAACAGGTCTGGCTTTTCCCAGACAACTCTCAAGATACAGTGTTTGACAACATTCAAGACAGGTAACTAACATTATTTTGTTTAAAATTTAAAAACTTTGAAACTATCACTGGAAAAGCTATTGTTTTTATATATACGTTGTAGCTCAGATCTTGATGTCTTTGTATATAATTCAAACTCCCTTTGTGACATTTAAATCATCCCTCCCATTCCCAACTATCCTTTAGAATTATTAGATTTTTGAGGGGGTGGGGGAAGCAAATGTACAGTTAATGTGTAATAGAATCTTTCACACCCTTTGGGGTGAGACAGGAGAATCTTAGCCCCAGGGGTATGTTGTCAAACACAAGGCTTGGCCTCGTGTTTGGCAACTTAAAAGTCTTATCACAAGGGTTGAGATCTCCTGTCTCACCCCAAAGGGAGTGAATGATTCTTTTTCTCTTACCTTATGTGAGCATGCACAAATATCTGGTGTGGCTTGTCTTTACCCTAGGGTAAGATTGAAAAATATCACACTGATAAAGTTACAAATATCCCTGCATGGGGTGAGAGAATTGGTCTTCTATAATGTGTTTGAGCAGTTAATCAATGAAAGTACAATAATGTAATTAACAGTTAAGAACAAAGTAAAAAAAAAAAAAAAAAAAAGAAGAAAATTGAAAAAAAAAAAAATGAAAAAAAAATATTTTTGTATATCAATTGTATATCCAGAGTAACAATATATATGTTTTATGTTTGGCCAGGGTGTCTCGAACTGTCAATCTTCCTATTGAACTGATCAAGATGAGTGATTTCCAAGTAAGTCATCAGTGAATTTTAATTAAAAAGTGTTTCATTACACAATAATTTTCAAAATTGTCTTCAATTGTCTTCAATTATTGGTAATATTTAGAATTGTCTACAAATAATCAGCAATTGTTGGCAATCTTCAAAATTTTCTTCAATATCTTAAGTGTTTATAATCATAAAAATTGTTTTTAATATTCTTTAATTTTGGGTAAGTTTCACAATTATCTTCATCTTCTTTTTTCGGTAGTCCTCAAAGTGATCTTCATCTTCATTTTTTTAGGTAATCTGTAATCTTCAAAATGATCTTCATTATTTCTGTGTCTCATTTTTGTCTCAAAGAATGGGGAAGCTTTCATTTACAATATAAAGTCACTGTATTGCATTTGAAGGTCGTGACCTATGGTGTCAAAGGTCATTACAATGCCCACTTTGACTCATCTAGCTTGACTGATAAAGTCCCTTGTTGCACACGTCAGAGAACTATTCATTGTCGCATCTGTAGGTAAGTTGGAGATTCTACAATATTTATACATATGTACATATATACAATCTCTAGAAAATGACAAAAACATTTCAACTGCATTTCTTCCCTTGCATAAACTTGAAATTGCTATTCTGTCATTCTTTGTCCACCCTCCATACAGTAATGCCATTCTATCCACCGTTTTTTCTCCCAATGTACATGACAATGCTGCTCCATCAGTTTTTCTCCACCCTCCTCAACAGTATTAGTAATGATTTTCTATCAATGTAATTAAAATCAAATTTGTAATTCTACTCCACTATGATGCTCTACGATATGCTCCAATACAAGATCTTACAACTCCCCATTCTGGGCCACATAGGGCGAGACACTGATTGGATCACCACAGAGGTCATGCTGAGGTGACCCAGAACCGGGTGTTCTTAGATCCTGTATTGGAGCATTATGTAGTGTAGCGAAATTACAAGCCTTATTGTAATTGGATTGGCTATTCTATCAATCGTTTTCCTCCCACAGGTACATGACAGTGCTGTTCTATCTAAGTGACGTAGCGGGAGGAGGAGAAACAGCGTTTCCTGTGGCTGGTAATGACACTGTTGACATGTCGGTGAGCATTATATAATTAATTTTAGTGTTGTGCCTTTTAACACAGGGGCTTGTTCAGTTGATTTGATTTCAGGAAATTTGTTTACAGTTTACCAGAACAGCGAAGTTTATTTAAAAGCATAATTCATCTTTGCATATTACAGAATTAGCTCCTTTGCCTGTGCGTAGGTATTGATTATGACTTTTATTATTTTGTGGCCACAATTCACGTTGTTTTCTCCAAAAAGTATGATGTTACGCTCGCAATCACATGATGTCACAATCAATACTTAGCCTCAAAGGCAGATACAGAATATATTGATTCCAGAATTAATTTCCAAATTGTACGAATGTAGCTTATTCATCCATAGATTACTGATAGGTTTATGTAATCTTAGTTCAAATACCAATTATTATTTTTACCTTCTTAACATGTAATGTAAGAATGATTTGAGTCAAGGACTGTAATTTTCCAAGTTGTCCTCTTTTGTATTTCCTATAGCGAGTTCAGGATGAACAGCTGACAAACCTATACAGGAAGTGTAGTGACTCTAACCTCCGTGTGACCCCAGCCAAGGGCAAGGCCATCATCTGGTACAACCATCAAGTCAACCCTGACACAGGATGGCTAGGCGAAATGGACAAGTCTACGTTCCATGGAGGCTGTCCTGTTACCATGGGAACCAAGTGGATAGCTAATTTTTGGATAAAAACCACAGACAACAAACTGGAAGACCTGCAAAGAATGATCAAATTTACACAAACAATTAACAACAAGAAAGATGAACTTTAGCATACAATACTTTACTTAATAGAATATGTTGAATTGGCTTTTGATTATTTCAAAAAATAGTTTTTGATTTATACTGACATATAATTAAGCCTTAATTTTATAGTTATTTCTTATTGTCATAATTATTGATAATTCATTTAAATATAGATATGTTTTAGTCATGGTACAAATATTAACACTATGATTTCTTAGCTGCATGGAATTTGAATCCATTTAATTCGTTGTTTGAAGATCTAGTATAAGAGAGGTTCATTTTGAATGACATTATCAGTTTGTTACATTTATTATGCTAAATGAAGGGAAGTAACTCTGTCAGTACCAGGAATGATTTATCTTTTGTCTGATTTCACAGTCTTTCTCTGCTTAAATTCTTCAAAACTGTTTTATCATGGGAAAGCAAATACATGGAATTTTCATTTCCTACTGATGAAGGTGCCATATTTTGATACTTGTTTTTTTTTTATTTACGAAGATAAATTTTGTTAATGATCCATTTTAATATTGCTTTTTGATAATGAATAAAATCAAATGAATAAATCATCTGCTCGTCATGAATCATTATGTAACTCCATAAGCCACTGTTTATTGGTAATTTAAGAAAAAAGATAATGTTTTGAAGAATATTCATCTAATTGTGACCATTGAAATGATGTTTTCTAAACACATTTTTAACTTTACTGACCATAAGGAATGAGTGTGACCACCCAAAAGTAGCAGTGGCGGCTTAACTACTTCTAAACCGTGAACTTTGTGGATATAAAAGACCGCATTCAATTCATAGCAAGGAGCTTACGGCCTTAAACATTCCAAATGATCAGGTCACGAGGCTACTAGGTTGCAGCATCCGCACATGTTTATAACCTCCTTCTACACGTACAGTCGGGTAATGCTACCATCAGGAGACAACCTAGCGAAGTATTTTAAGAACTCACAGATAAGAAAGTAATCGTCTGTCAAACGGTCACATTTAAACAAGTATTCTTCACCATAGCATATTGTTTAACCCACCAGGAGAAACACATAGGAGCTGGAACTTAGATGTTGTTAATGAAATATTTCCTGGAAGTCATTCACAACGCATCATCAGGAGAAACAGAGATACTGAGAGTTAGATGATTTCGTTGAATTAGCTACGCCCGTATCGCCAACAAAACCAAATATGATGAGAGATAGACATTTCTGTGAACTCCGAAATCCGATATGTTCTGAAACTCTTTAAAGCCACATTGCCAGCGAAAACAGAATTGCTGAAAACGAAATGATTTCGTTGAACTTGTTTGGGCCGCATTTACAGGAGAAACGACCATGTTGTGAATAAGATATTTCCTTAAAACTCCACAAGTCAATATTTTCTGGAACTCCATTAAGACCATATCGTCAACAGAAACAGAGATGTTGAAAATGAGATGATTTTGTTGATATGGTTATGCCCGGATCGCGACCAGAAGCATAGATGATGAGAGTGAGGCATTTTTGAAACTTTTCCGAATTCCATTAAGACTGCATCGCGAGAGGAAACAGTGATAAAATTGTAAATGAGACATTTCTTGGAACTCCCTGTACCGATATTTTCTGTAACTCCATATTGATATGAATCTAAGACTCCTTCCATCCGCATCGCCAAGAGAAACAGAGAGGCTGCATATAAGATGATTTCGTTAAATGTGTTGAGCCGCATCGATCTGTAACAGATTGGCAACAGAAACAGATATTTGTATAGATGATTTAAGGAAACAGGTAAAGTTTTGAAAGTTAAAGAATAGTCATCAAATTGTGACCATTTAAATGATGTTTTTTCTGAACATTTTTAACTTTACTGACCATAAGGAATGAGTGTGACCACCCAAAAGTAGCAGTGGCGGCTTAACTACTTCTAAACCATGAACTTTGTGGATATAAAAGACCGCATCCAATTCATAGCAAGGAGCTTACGGCCTTAAACATTCCAAATGATCAGGTCACGAGGCTACTAGGTTGCAGCATCCGCACATGTTTATAACCTCCTTCTACACGTGCAGTCGGGTAATGCTACCATCAGGAGACAACCTAGCGAAGTATTCTAAGAACTCACAGACAAGAAAGTAATCGTCTGTCAAACGGTCACATTTTAACAAGTATTCTTCACCAAAGCATATTGTTTAACCCACCAGGAGAAACACATAGGAGCTGGCACTTAGATGTTGTGAATGAGATATTTCCTGGAAGTCCTTAACAGCGCATCACCAGGAGAAACAGAGATACTGAGAGTTAGATGATTTCGTTGAATTAGCTGCGCCCGTATCGCCAACAAAACCACATATGATGAGAGATAGACATTTCTGTGAATTCCAAAATCCGATATGTTCTGAAACTCTTTAAAGCCACATTGCCAGCGAAAACAGAATTGCTGAAAACGAAATGATTTCGTTGAACTTGTTTAGGCCGCATTTACAGGAGAAAAGACCATGTTGTGAATAAGATATTTCCTTGAAACTCCACAAGTCAATATTTTCTTGTACTCCATTAAGACCATATCGTCAACAGAAACAGAGATGTTGAAAATGAGATGATTTTGTTGATATGGTTATGCCCGGATCGCGACCAGAAGCATAGATGATGAGAGTGAAGCATTTTTGAAACTCATTTAACCGATATTTTCCGAATTCCATTAAGACTGCATCGCAAGAGGAAACAGTGATAAAATTGTAAATGAGACATTTCTTGGAACTCCCTGTACCGATATTTTCTGTAACTCCATATTGATATGAATCTAAGACTCCTTCCATCCGCATCGCCAAGAGAAACAGAGAGGCTGCATATAAGATGATTTCGTTAAATGTGTTGAGCCGCATCGATCTGTAACAGATTGGCAACAGAAACAGATATTTGTATAGATGATTTAAGGAAACAGGTAAAGTTTTGAAAGTTAAAGAATAGTTCATCAAATTGTGACCATTTAAATGATGTTTTTTCTGAACATTTTTAACTTTACTGACCATAAGGAATGAGTGTGACCACCCAAAAGTAGCAGTGGCGGCTTAACTACTTCTAAACCATGAACTTTGTGGATATAAAAGACCGCATCCAATTCATAGCAAGGAGCTTACGGCCTTAAACATTCCAAATGATCAGGTCACGAGGCTACTAGGTTGCAGCATCCGCACATGTTTATAACCTCCTTCTACACGTGCAGTCGGGTAATGCTACCATCAGGAGACAACCTAGCGAAGTATTCTAAGAACTCACAGACAAGAAAGTAATCGTCTGTCAAACGGTCACATTTTAACAAGTATTCTTCACCAAAGCATATTGTTTAACCCACCAGGAGAAACACATAGGAGCTGGCACTTAGATGTTGTGAATGAGATATTTCCTGGAAGTCCTTAACAGCGCATCACCAGGAGAAACAGAGATACTGAGAGTTAGATGATTTCGTTGAATTAGCTGCGCCCGTATCGCCAACAAAACCACATATGATGAGAGATAGACATTTCTGTGAATTCCAAAATCCGATATGTTCTGAAACTCTTTAAAGCCACATTGCCAGCGAAAACAGAATTGCTGAAAACGAAATGATTTCGTTGAACTTGTTTAGGCCGCATTTACAGGAGAAAAGACCATGTTGTGAATAAGATATTTCCTTGAAACTCCACAAGTCAATATTTTCTTGTACTCCATTAAGACCATATCGTCAACAGAAACAGAGATGTTGAAAATGAGATGATTTTGTTGATATGGTTATGCCCGGATCGCGACCAGAAGCATAGATGATGAGAGTGAAGCATTTTTGAAACTCATTTAACCGATATTTTCCGAATTCCATTAAGACTGCATCGCAAGAGGAAACAGTGATAAAATTGTAAATGAGACATTTCTTGGAACTCCCTGTACCGATATTTTCTGTAACTCCATATTGATATGAATCTAAGACTCCTTCCATCCGCATCGCCAAGAGAAACAGAGAGGCTGCATATAAGATGATTTCGTTAAATGTGTTGAGCCGCATCGATCTGTAACAGATTGGCAACAGAAACAGATATTTGTATAGATGATTTAAGGAAACAGGTAAAGTTTTGAAAGTTAAAGAATAGTCATCAAATTGTGACCATTTAAATGATGTTTTTTCTGAACATTTTTAACTTTACTGACCATAAGGAATGAGTGTGACCACCCAAAAGTAGCAGTGGCGGCTTAACTACTTCTAAACCATGAACTTTGTGGATATAAAAGACCGCATCCAATTCATAGCAAGGAGCTTACGGCCTTAAACATTCCAAATGATCAGGTCACGAGGCTACTAGGTTGCAGCATCCGCACATGTTTATAACCTCCTTCTACACGTGCAGTCGGGTAATGCTACCATCAGGAGACAACCTAGCGAAGTATTCTAAGAACTCACAGACAAGAAAGTAATCGTCTGTCAAACGGTCACATTTTAACAAGTATTCTTCACCAAAGCATATTGTTTAACCCACCAGGAGAAACACATAGGAGCTGGCACTTAGATGTTGTGAATGAGATATTTCCTGGAAGTCCTTAACAGCGCATCACCAGGAGAAACAGAGATACTGAGAGTTAGATGATTTCGTTGAATTAGCTGCGCCCGTATCGCCAACAAAACCACATATGATGAGAGATAGACATTTCTGTGAATTCCAAAATCCGATATGTTCTGAAACTCTTTAAAGCCACATTGCCAGCGAAAACAGAATTGCTGAAAACGAAATGATTTCGTTGAACTTGTTTAGGCCGCATTTACAGGAGAAAAGACCATGTTGTGAATAAGATATTTCCTTGAAACTCCACAAGTCAATATTTTCTTGTACTCCATTAAGACCATATCGTCAACAGAAACAGAGATGTTGAAAATGAGATGATTTTGTTGATATGGTTATGCCCGGATCGCGACCAGAAGCATAGATGATGAGAGTGAAGCATTTTTGAAACTCATTTAACCGATATTTTCCGAATTCCATTAAGACTGCATCGCAAGAGGAAACAGTGATAAAATTGTAAATGAGACATTTCTTGGAACTCCCTGTACCGATATTTTCTGTAACTCCATATTGATATGAATCTAAGACTCCTTCCATCCTCATCGCCAAGAGAAACAGAGAGGCTGCATATAAGATGATTTCGTTAAATGTGTTGAGCCGCATCGATCTGTAACAGATTGGCAACAGAAACAGATATTTGTATAGATGATTTAAGGAAACAGGTAAAGTTTTTGAAAGTTAAAGAATAGTCATCAAATTGTGACCATTTAAATGATGTGTTTTTCTGAACATTTTTAACTTTACTGACCATAAGGAATGAGTGTGACCACCCAAAAGTAGCAGTGGCGGCTTAACTACTTCTAAACCATGAACTTTGTGGATATAAAAGACCGCATCCAATTCATAGCAAGGAGCTTACGGCCTTAAACATTCCAAATGATCAGGTCACGAGGCTACTAGGTTGCAGCATCCGCACATGTTTATAACCTCCTTCTACACGTGCAGTCGGGTAATGCTACCATCAGGAGACAACCTAGCGAAGTATTCTAAGAACTCACAGACAAGAAAGTAATCGTCTGTCAAACGGTCACATTTTAACAAGTATTCTTCACCAAAGCATATTGTTTAACCCACCAGGAGAAACACATAGGAGCTGGCACTTAGATGTTGTGAATGAGATATTTCCTGGAAGTCCTTAACAGCGCATCACCAGGAGAAACAGAGATACTGAGAGTTAGATGATTTCGTTGAATTAGCTGCGCCCGTATCGCCAACAAAACCACATATGATGAGAGATAGACATTTCTGTGAATTCCAAAATCCGATATGTTCTGAAACTCTTTAAAGCCACATTGCCAGCGAAAACAGAATTGCTGAAAACGAAATGATTTCGTTGAACTTGTTTAGGCCGCATTTACAGGAGAAAAGACCATGTTGTGAATAAGATATTTCCTTGAAACTCCACAAGTCAATATTTTCTTGTACTCCATTAAGACCATATCGTCAACAGAAACAGAGATGTTGAAAATGAGATGATTTTGTTGATATGGTTATGCCCGGATCGCGACCAGAAGCATAGATGATGAGAGTGAAGCATTTTTGAAACTCATTTAACCGATATTTTCCGAATTCCATTAAGACTGCATCGCAAGAGGAAACAGTGATAAAATTGTAAATGAGACATTTCTTGGAACTCCCTGTACCGATATTTTCTGTAACTCCATATTGATATGAATCTAAGACTCCTTCCATCCGCATCGCCAAGAGAAACAGAGAGGCTGCATATAAGATGATTTCGTTAAATGTGTTGAGCCGCATCGATCTGTAACAGATTGGCAACAGAAACAGATATTTGTATAGATGATTTAAGGAAACAGGTAAAGTTTTGAAAGTTAAAGAATAGTCATCAAATTGTGACCATTTAAATGATGTTTTTTCTGAACATTTTTAACTTTACTGACCATAAGGAATGAGTGTGACCACCCAAAAGTAGCAGTGGCGGCTTAACTACTTCTAAACCATGAACTTTGTGGATATAAAAGACCGCATCCAATTCATAGCAAGGAGCTTACGGCCTTAAACATTCCAAATGATCAGGTCACGAGGCTACTAGGTTGCAGCATCCGCACATGTTTATAACCTCCTTCTACACGTGCAGTCGGGTAATGCTACCATCAGGAGACAACCTAGCGAAGTATTCTAAGAACTCACAGACAAGAAAGTAATCGTCTGTCAAACGGTCACATTTTAACAAGTATTCTTCACCAAAGCATATTGTTTAACCCACCAGGAGAAACACATAGGAGCTGGCACTTAGATGTTGTGAATGAGATATTTCCTGGAAGTCCTTAACAGCGCATCACCAGGAGAAACAGAGATACTGAGAGTTAGATGATTTCGTTGAATTAGCTGCGCCCGTATCGCCAACAAAACCACATATGATGAGAGATAGACATTTCTGTGAATTCCAAAATCCGATATGTTCTGAAACTCTTTAAAGCCACATTGCCAGCGAAAACAGAATTGCTGAAAACGAAATGATTTCGTTGAACTTGTTTAGGCCGCATTTACAGGAGAAAAGACCATGTTGTGAATAAGATATTTCCTTGAAACTCCACAAGTCAATATTTTCTTGTACTCCATTAAGACCATATCGTCAACAGAAACAGAGATGTTGAAAATGAGATGATTTTGTTGATATGGTTATGCCCGGATCGCGACCAGAAGCATAGATGATGAGAGTGAAGCATTTTTGAAACTCATTTAACCGATATTTTCCGAATTCCATTAAGACTGCATCGCAAGAGGAAACAGTGATAAAATTGTAAATGAGACATTTCTTGGAACTCCCTGTACCGATATTTTCTGTAACTCCATATTGATATGAATCTAAGACTCCTTCCATCCGCATCGCCAAGAGAAACAGAGAGGCTGCATATAAGATGATTTCGTTAAATGTGTTGAGCCGCATCGATCTGTAACAGATTGGCAACAGAAACAGATATTTGTATAGATGATTTAAGGAAACAGGTAAAGTTTTGAAAGTTAAAGAATAGTCATCAAATTGTGACCATTTAAATGATTTTTTTTCTGAAACATTTTTAACTTTACTGACCATAAGGAATGAGTGTGACCACCCAAAAGTAGCAGTGGCGGCTTAACTACTTCTAAACCATGAACTTTGTGGATATAAAAGACCGCATCCAATTCATAGCAAGGAGCTTACGGCCTTAAACATTCCAAATGATCAGGTCACGAGGCTACTAGGTTGCAGCATCCGCACATGTTTATAACCTCCTTCTACACGTGCAGTCGGGTAATGCTACCATCAGGAGACAACCTAGCGAAGTATTCTAAGAACTCACAGACAAGAAAGTAATCGTCTGTCAAACGGTCACATTTTAACAAGTATTCTTCACCAAAGCATATTGTTTAACCCACCAGGAGAAACACATAGGAGCTGGCACTTGATGTTGTGAATGAGATATTTCCTGGAAGTCCTTAACAGCGCATCACCAGGAGAAACAGAGATACTGAGAGTTAGATGATTTCGTTGAATTAGCTGCGCCCGTATCGCCAACAAAACCACATATGATGAGAGATAGACATTTCTGTGAATTCCAAAATCCGATATGTTCTGAAACTCTTTAAAGCCACATTGCCAGCGAAAACAGAATTGCTGAAAACGAAATGATTTCGTTGAACTTGTTTAGGCCGCATTTACAGGAGAAAAGACCATGTTGTGAATAAGATATTTCCTTGAAACTCCACAAGTCAATATTTTCTTGTACTCCATTAAAGACCATATCGTCAACAGAAACAGAGATGTTGAAAATGAGATGATTTTGTTGATATGGTTATGCCCGGATCGCGACCAGAAGCATAGATGATGAGAGTGAAGCATTTTTGAAACTCATTTAACCGATATTTTCCGAATTCCATTAAGACTGCATCGCAAGAGGAAACAGTGATAAAAATTGTAAATGAGACATTTCTTGGAACTCCCTGTACCGATATTTTCTGTAACTCCATATTGATATGAATCTAAGACTCCTTCCATCCGCATCGCCAAGAGAAACAGAGAGGCTGCATATAAGATGATTTCGTTAAATGTGTTGAGCCGCATCGATCTGTAACAGATTGGCAACAGAAACAGATATTTGTATAGATGATTTAAGGAAACAGGTAAAGTTTTGAAAGTTAAAGAATAGTCATCAAATTGTGACCATTTAAATGATGTTTTTTCTGAACATTTTTAACTTTACTGACCATAAGGAATGAGTGTGACCACCCAAAAGTAGCAGTGGCGGCTTAACTACTTCTAAACCATGAACTTTGTGGATATAAAAGACCGCATCCAATTCATAGCAAGGAGCTTACGGCCTTAAACATTCCAAATGATCAGGTCACGAGGCTACTAGGTTGCAGCATCCGCACATGTTTATAACCTCCTTCTACACGTGCAGTCGGGTAATGCTACCATCAGGAGACAACCTAGCGAAGTATTCTAAGAACTCACAGACAAGAAAGTAATCGTCTGTCAAACGGTCACATTTTAACAAGTATTCTTCACCAAAGCATATTGTTTAACCCACCAGGAGAAACACATAGGAGCTGGCACTTAGATGTTGTGAACGAGATATTTCCTGGAAGTCCTTTACAGCGCATCACCAGGAGAAACAGAGATACTGAGAGTTAGATATTTTCGTTGAATTAGCTGCGCCCGTATCGCCAACAAAACCACATATGATGAGAGATAGACATTTCTGTGAATTCCAAAATCCGATATGTTCTGAAACTCTTTAAAGCCACATTGCCAGCGAAAACAGAATTGCTGAAAACGAAATGATTTCGTTGAACTTGTTTAGGCCGCATTTACAGGAGAAAAGACCATGTTGTGAATAAGATATTTCCTTGAAACTCCACAAGTCAATATTTTCTTGTACTCCATTAAGACCATATCGTCAACAGAAACAGAGATGTTGAAAATGAGATGATTTTGTTGATATGGTTATGCCCGGATCGCGACCAGAAGCATAGATGATGAGAGTGAGGCATTTTTGAAACTCATTTAACCGATATTTTCCGAATTCCATTAAGACTGCATCGCAAGAGGAAACAGTGATAAAATTGTAAATGAGACATTTCTTGGAACTCCCTGTACCGATATTTTCTGTAACTCCATATTGATATGAATCTAAGACTCCTTCCATCCGCATCGCCAAGAGAAACAGAGAGGCTGCATATAAGATGATTTCGTTAAATGTGTTGAGCCGCATCGATCTGTAACAGATTGGCAACAGAAACAGATATTTGTATAGATGATTTAAGGAAACAGGTAAAGTTTTGAAAGTTAAAGAATAGTCATCAAATTGTGACCATTTAAATGATGTGTTTTTCTGAACATTTTTAACTTTACTGACCATAAGGAATGAGTGTGACCACCCAAAAGTAGCAGTGGCGGCTTAACTACTTCTAAACCATGAACTTTGTGGATATAAAAGACCGCATCCAATTCATAGCAAGGAGCTTACGGCCTTAAACATTCCAAATGATCAGGTCACGAGGCTACTAGGTTGCAGCATCCGCACATGTTTATAACCTCCTTCTACACGTGCAGTCGGGTAATGCTACCATCAGGAGACAACCTAGCGAAGTATTCTAAGAACTCACAGACAAGAAAGTAATCGTCTGTCAAACGGTCACATTTTAACAAGTATTCTTCACCAAAGCATATTGTTTAACCCACCAGGAGAAACACATAGGAGCTGGCACTTAGATGTTGTGAATGAGATATTTCCTGGAAGTCCTTAACAGCGCATCACCAGGAGAAACAGAGATACTGAGAGTTAGATGATTTCGTTGAATTAGCTGCGCCCGTATCGCCAACAAAACCACATATGATGAGAGATAGACATTTCTGTGAATTCCAAAATCCGATATGTTCTGAAACTCTTTAAAGCCACATTGCCAGCGAAAACAGAATTGCTGAAAACGAAATGATTTCGTTGAACTTGTTTAGGCCGCATTTACAGGAGAAAAGACCATGTTGTGAATAAGATATTTCCTTGAAACTCCACAAGTCAATATTTTCTTGTACTCCATTAAGACCATATCGTCAACAGAAACAGAGATGTTGAAAATGAGATGATTTTGTTGATATGGTTATGCCCGGATCGCGACCAGAAGCATAGATGATGAGAGTGAAGCATTTTTGAAACTCATTTAACCGATATTTTCCGAATTCCATTAAGACTGCATCGCAAGAGGAAACAGTGATAAAATTGTAAATGAGACATTTCTTGGAACTCCCTGTACCGATATTTTCTGTAACTCCATATTGATATGAATCTAAGACTCCTTCCATCCGCATCGCCAAGAGAAACAGAGAGGCTGCATATAAGATGATTTCGTTAAATGTGTTGAGCCGCATCGATCTGTAACAGATTGGCAACAGAAACAGATATTTGTATAGATAATTTAAGGAAATAGATAATGTTTTTAAAGTTGAAGTATACTCATCAAATTGTGACCATTGGAATGATGTTTTCTGAACACATTTTCAACTTTACTGACCATAAGGAATGAGTGTGACCGCCCAAAAATAGCAGTGGCGGCTTAACTACTTCTAAACCATGAACTTTGTGGATATAAAAGACCGCATCCAATTCATAGCAAGGAGCTTACGGCCTTAAACATTCCAAATGATCAGGTCACGAGGCTACTAGGTTGCAGCATCCGCACATGTTTATAACCTCCTTCTACACGTGCAGTCGGGTAATGCTACCATCAGGAGACAACCTAGCGAAGTATTCTAAGAACTCACAGACAAGAAAGTAATCGTCTGTCAAACGGTCACATTTTAACAAGTATTCTTCACCAAAGCATATTGTTTAACCCACCAGGAGAAACACATAGGAGCTGGCACTTAGATGTTGTGAATGAGATATTTCCTGGAAGTCCTTTACAGCGCATCACCAGGAGAAACAGAGATACTGAGAGTTAGATGATTTCGTTGAATTAGCTGCGCCCGTATCGCCAACAAAACCACATATGATGAGAGATAGACATTTCTGTGAATTCCAAAATCCGATATGTTCTGAAACTCTTTAAAGCCACATTGCCAGCGAAAACAGAATTGCTGAAAACGAAATGATTTCGTTGAACTTGTTTAGGCCGCATTTACAGGAGAAAAGACCATGTTGTGAATAAGATATTTCCTTGAAACTCCACAAGTCAATATTTTCTTGTACTCCATTAAGACCATATCGTCAACAGAAACAGAGATGTTGAAAATGAGATGATTTTGTTGATATGGTTATGCCCGGATCGCGACCAGAAGCATAGATGATGAGAGTGAAGCATTTTTGAAACTCATTTAACCGATATTTTCCGAATTCCATTAAGACTGCATCGCAAGAGGAAACAGTGATAAAATTGTAAATGAGACATTTCTTGGAACTCCCTGTACCGATATTTTCTGTAACTCCATATTGATATGAATCTAAGACTCCTTCCATCCGCATCGCCAAGAGAAACAGAGAGGCTGCATATAAGATGATTTCGTTAAATGTGTTGAGCCGCATCGATCTGTAACAGATTGGCAACAGAAACAGATATTTGTATAGATGATTTAAGGAAACAGGTAAAGTTTTGAAAGTTAAAGAATAGTCATCAAATTGTGACCATTTAAATGATTTTTTTTCTGAACATTTTTAACTTTACTGACCATAAGGAATGAGTGTGACCACCCAAAAGTAGCAGTGGCGGCTTAACTACTTCTAAACCATGAACTTTGTGGATATAAAAGACCGCATCCAATTCATAGCAAGGAGCTTACGGCCTTAAACATTCCAAATGATCAGGTCACGAGGCTACTAGGTTGCAGCATCCGCACATGTTTATAACCTCCTTCTACACGTACAGTCGGGTAATGCTACCATCAGGAGACAACCTAGCGAAGTATTATAAGAACTCACAGACAAGAAAGTAATCGTCTGTCAAACGGTCACATTTTAACAAGTATTCTTCACCAAAGCATATTGTTTAACCCACCAGGAGAAACACATAGGAGCTGGCACTTAGATGTTGTGAATGAGATATTTCCTGGAAGTCCTTAACAGCGCATCACCAGGAGAAACAGAGATACTGAGAGTTAGATGATTTCGTTGAATTAGCTGCGCCCGTATCGCCAACAAAACCACATATGATGAGAGATAGACATTTCTGTGAATTCCAAAATCCGATATGTTCTGAAACTCTTTAAAGCCACATTGCCAGCGAAAACAGAATTGCTGAAAACGAAATGATTTCGTTGAACTTGTTTAGGCCGCATTTACAGGAGAAAAGACCATGTTGTGAATAAGATATTTCCTTGAAACTCCACAAGTCAATATTTTCTTGTACTCCATTAAGACCATATCGTCAACAGAAACAGAGATGTTGAAAATGAGATGATTTTGTTGATATGGTTATGCCCGGATCGCGACCAGAAGCATAGATGATGAGAGTGAAGCATTTTTGAAACTCATTTAACCGATATTTTCCGAATTCCATTAAGACTGCATCGCAAGAGGAAACAGTGATAAAATTGTAAATGAGACATTTCTTGGAACTCCCTGTACCGATATTTTCTGTAACTCCATATTGATATGAATCTAAGACTCCTTCCATCCGCATCGCCAAGAGAAACAGAGAGGCTGCATATAAGATGATTTCGTTAAATGTGTTGAGCCGCATCGATCTGTAACAGATTGGCAACAGAAACAGATATTTGTATAGATGATTTAAGGAAACAGGTAAAGTTTTGAAAGTTAAAGAATAGTCATCAAATTGTGACCATTTAAATGATGTTTTTTTCTGAACATTTTTAACTTTACTGACCATAAGGAATGAGTGTGACCACCCAAAAGTAGCAGTGGCGGCTTAACTACTTCTAAACCATGAACTTTGTGGATATAAAAGACCGCATCCAATTCATAGCAAGGAGCTTACGGCCTTAAACATTCCAAATGATCAGGTCACGAGGCTACTAGGTTGCAGCATCCGCACATGTTTATAACCTCCTTCTACACGTGCAGTCGGGTAATGCTACCATCAGGAGACAACCTAGCGAAGTATTCTAAGAACTCACAGACAAGAAAGTAATCGTCTGTCAAACGGTCACATTTTAACAAGTATTCTTCACCAAAGCATATTGTTTAACCCACCAGGAGAAACACATAGGAGCTGGCACTTAGATGTTGTGAATGAGATATTTCCTGGAAGTCCTTAACAGCGCATCACCAGGAGAAACAGAGATACTGAGAGTTAGATGATTTCGTTGAATTAGCTGCGCCCGTATCGCCAACAAAACCACATATGATGAGAGATAGACATTTCTGTGAATTCCAAAATCCGATATGTTCTGAAACTCTTTAAAGCCACATTGCCAGCGAAAACAGAATTGCTGAAAACGAAATGATTTCGTTGAACTTGTTTAGGCCGCATTTACAGGAGAAAAGACCATGTTGTGAATAAGATATTTCCTTGAAACTCCACAAGTCAATATTTTCTTGTACTCCATTAAGACCATATCGTCAACAGAAACAGAGATGTTGAAAATGAGATGATTTTGTTGATATGGTTATGCCCGGATCGCGACCAGAAGCATAGATGATGAGAGTGAGGCATTTTTGAAACTCATTTAACCGATATTTTCCGAATTCCATTAAGACTGCATCGCAAGAGGAAACAGTGATAAAATTGTAAATGAGACATTTCTTGGAACTCCCTGTACCGATATTTTCTGTAACTCCATATTGATATGAATATAAGACTCCTTCCATCCGCATCGCCAAGAGAAACAGAGAGGCTGCATATAAGATGATTTCGTTAAATGTGTTGAGCCGCATCGATCTGTAACAGATTGGCAACAGAAACAGATATTTGTATAGATGATTTAAGGAAACAGGTAAAGTTTTGAAAGTTAAAGAATAGTCATCAAATTGTGACCATTTTAAATGATGTTTTTTCTGAACATTTTTAACTTTACTGACCATAAGGAATGAGTGTGACCACCCAAAAGTAGCAGTGGCGGCTTAACTACTTCTAAACCATGAACTTTGTGGATATAAAAGACCGCATCCAATTCATAGCAAGGAGCTTACGGCCTTAAACATTCCAAATGATCAGGTCACGAGGCTACTAGGTTGCAGCATCCGCACATGTTTATAACCTCCTTCTACACGTGCAGTCGGGTAATGCTACCATCAGGAGACAACCTAGCGAAGTATTCTAAGAACTCACAGACAAGAAAGTAATCGTCTGTCAAACGGTCACATTTTAACAAGTATTCTTCACCAAAGCATATTGTTTAACCCACCAGGAGAAACACATAGGAGCTGGCACTTAGATGTTGTGAATGAGATATTTCCTGGAAGTCCTTAACAGCGCATCACCAGGAGAAACAGAGATACTGAGAGTTAGATGATTTCGTTGAATTAGCTGCGCCCGTATCGCCAACAAAACCACATATGATGAGAGATAGACATTTCTGTGAATTCCAAAATCCGATATGTTCTGAAACTCTTTAAAGCCACATTGCCAGCGAAAACAGAATTGCTGAAAACGAAATGATTTCGTTGAACTTGTTTAGGCCGCATTTACAGGAGAAAAGACCATGTTGTGAATAAGATATTTCCTTGAAACTCCACAAGTCAATATTTTCTTGTACTCCATTAAGACCATATCGTCAACAGAAACAGAGATGTTGAAAATGAGATGATTTTGTTGATATGGTTATGCCCGGATCGCGACCAGAAGCATAGATGATGAGAGTGAAGCATTTTTGAAACTCATTTAACCGATATTTTCCGAATTCCATTAAGACTGCATCGCAAGAGGAAACAGTGATAAAATTGTAAATGAGACATTTCTTGGAACTCCCTGTACCGATATTTTCTGTAACTCCATATTGATATGAATCTAAGACTCCTTCCATCCGCATCGCCAAGAGAAACAGAGAGGCTGCATATAAGATGATTTCGTTAAATGTGTTGAGCCGCATCGATCTGTAACAGATTGGCAACAGAAACAGATATTTGTATAGATGATTTAAGGAAACAGGTAAAGTTTTGAAAGTTAAAGAATAGTCATCAAATTGTGACCATTTAAATGATGTTTTTTCTGAACATTTTTAACTTTACTGACCATAAGGAATGAGTGTGACCACCCAAAAGTAGCAGTGGCGGCTTAACTACTTCTAAACCATGAACTTTGTGGATATAAAAGACCGCATCCAATTCATAGCAAGGAGCTTACGGCCTTAAACATTCCAAATGATCAGGTCACGAGGCTACTAGGTTGCAGCATCCGCACATGTTTATAACCTCCTTCTACACGTGCAGTCGGGTAATGCTACCATCAGGAGACAACCTAGCGAAGTATTCTAAGAACTCACAGACAAGAAAGTAATCGTCTGTCAAACGGTCACATTTTAACAAGTATTCTTCACCAAAGCATATTGTTTAACCCACCAGGAGAAACACATAGGAGCTGGCACTTAGATGTTGTGAATGAGATATTTCCTGGAAGTCCTTAACAGCGCATCACCAGGAGAAACAGAGATACTGAGAGTTAGATGATTTCGTTGAATTAGCTGCGCCCGTATCGCCAACAAAACCACATATGATGAGGGATAGACATTTCTGTGAATTCCAAAATCCGATATGTTCTGAAACTCTTTAAAGCCACATTGCCAGCGAAAACAGAATTGCTGAAAACGAAATGATTTCGTTGAACTTGTTTAGGCCGCATTTACAGGAGAAAAGACCATGTTGTGAATAAGATATTTCCTTGAAACTCCACAAGTCAATATTTTCTTGTACTCCATTAAGACCATATCGTCAACAGAAACAGAGATGTTGAAAATGAGATGATTTTGTTGATATGGTTATGCCCGGATCGCGACCAGAAGCATAGATGATGAGAGTGAAGCATTTTTGAAACTCATTTAACCGATATTTTCCGAATTCCATTAAGACTGCATCGCAAGAGGAAACAGTGATAAAATTGTAAATGAGACATTTCTTGGAACTCCCTGTACCGATATTTTCTGTAACTCCATATTGATATGAATCTAAGACTCCTTCCATCCGCATCGCCAAGAGAAACAGAGAGGCTGCATATAAGATGATTTCGTTAAATGTGTTGAGCCGCATCGATCTGTAACAGATTGGCAACAGAAACAGATATTTGTATAGATGATTTAAGGAAACAGGTAAAGTTTTGAAAGTTAAAGAATAGTCATCAAATTGTGACCATTTAAATGATGTTTTTTCTGAACATTTTTAACTTTACTGACCATAAGGAATGAGTGTGACCACCCAAAAGTAGCAGTGGCGGCTTAACTACTTCTAAACCATGAACTTTGTGGATATAAAAGACCGCATCCAATTCATAGCAAGGAGCTTACGGCCTTAAACATTCCAAATGATCAGGTCACGAGGCTACTAGGTTGCAGCATCCGCACATGTTTATAACCTCCTTCTACACGTGCAGTCGGGTAATGCTACCATCAGGAGACAACCTAGCGAAGTATTCTAAGAACTCACAGACAAGAAAGTAATCGTCTGTCAAACGGTCACATTTTAACAAGTATTCTTCACCAAAGCATATTGTTTAACCCACCAGGAGAAACACATAGGAGCTGGCACTTAGATGTTGTGAATGAGATATTTCCTGGAAGTCCTTTACAGCGCATCACCAGGAGAAACAGAGATACTGAGAGTTAGATGATTTCGTTGAATTAGCTGCGCCCGTATCGCCAACAAAACCACATATGATGAGAGATAGACATTTCTGTGAATTCCAAAATCCGATATGTTCTGAAACTCTTTAAAGCCACATTGCCAGCGAAAACAGAATTGCTGAAAACGAAATGATTTCGTTGAACTTGTTTAGGCCGCATTTACAGGAGAAAAGACCATGTTGTGAATAAGATATTTATTTGAACCTCCACAAGTCAATATTTTCTGGAACTCCATTAAGACCATATCGTCAACAGAAACAGAGATGTTGAAAATGAGATGATTTTGTTGATATGGTTATGCCCGGATCGCGACCAGAAGCATAGATGATGAGAGTTAGGCATTTTTGAAACTCATTTAACCGATATTTTCCGAATTCCATTAAGACTGCATCGCAAGAGGAAATAGTGATAAAATTGTAAATGAGACATTTCTTGGAACTCCCTGTACCGATATTTTCTGTAACTCCATATTGATATGAATCTAAGACTCCTTCCATCCATATCGCCAAGAGAAACAGAGAGGCTGCATATAAGATGATTTCGTTAAATGTGTTGAGCCGCATCGATCTGTAACAGATTGGCAACAGAAACAGATATTTGTATAGATAATTTAAGGAGACAGGTAACGTTTTGAAAGTTAAAGAATAGTCATCAAATAGATAATTTAAGGAAATAGATAATGTTTTTAAAGTTGAAGTATACTCATCAAATTGTGACCATTGGAATGATGTTTTCTGAACACATTTTCAACTTTACTGACCATAAGGAATGAGTGTGACCGCCCAAAAATAGCAGTGGCGGCTTAACTACTTATAAACCATGAACTTTGTGGATATAAAAAACCGCATCCAATTCATAGCAAGGAGCTTACGGCCTTAAACATTCCAAATGATCAGGTCACGAGGCTACTAGGTTGCAGCATCCGCACATGTTTATAACCTCCTTCTACATGTACACGTGCAGTCGGGTAATGCTACCATCAGGAGACAACCTAGAGAAGTGTTATAAGAACTCGCAGGCAAGAAAGTAATCGTCTGTCAAACGGTCACATTTTAACAAGTATTCTTCACCATAGCATATTGTTTAACCCACCAGGAGAAACACATATTAGCTGGAACTTAGATGTTGTGAATGAAATATTTCCTGGAAGTCATTAACACCGCATCAAGAGCAGAACAGAGATACTAAAAGTCAGATTATTTCGTTGAATTAGCTACGCCCGCATTGCTAGTAGAAACACAGATGATGCGAGGTAGGCATTTCTGTAAATTCCGTTATCCGGATTTTTCTGAAACTCCTCAAATCGCCATAAGAAATGAGAAAAGAAATGCTGAAATAGGATGAATTTGTGTAGGCCGCATTAAAGGAGAAATGATAATATTGTGAATAGCCGATATTCTCGGGAATTGCAGTAAGACCGCATAGCCAATAGAAATAGAGATGTTGAGAAAGAACTACTTTCGTTGAACTGGTTTAAGCCGTTTTGCCAGGAGAAAAGTCAATGAATATTTTCTCATTAGGCCCGAATCACTAGAAAAATCCCAGATGCTTACAATACGATGATCTCGTTGAGCTCATTAAGCCCAAATCGACATAGGAATCATGGAGGCTAAAACTAATATGATTTCATAAAACTCATTAAGCCTGCATTGCTCTTTTAACTTTCAGCCCGCATTGTCAGAAAGATTGACGATGTTGCAAATTAGACATTTCCTTAAATTCTCATCGGCAGGAAAGAACTGGGCTGGGTTTTCTATAATTTTGAAGAATTAACCGCAACTCCAAGTGAAAAACAGAAGATTACAAAGCAATATTTTCGTAGATCGGCATATCCAAAAGGACCAGACGTTCAGATAGTTTCGTGGATCTCGTTAAGCTGCTTAGACAGGGAAAATATCGATGAGATAAGTGAATATTACATTTCATTAAGCTCTTAGGTTAATATCTTTTATAACTTGTAAATCCTTGCATCGACAGGAGAATCAGGTATGTTATGAATGAGATATTTCTTAGGAATCCTTAAGTCAATATTTACATACTGGAACCCAAGTAAGTGCTGAGAGTGAGATGATTTCGTCGAACTCATTATGCACACATCGCAAAGGGAGGAAGCGAGTTTGTGAATGAGGCATTTTTGGGAACTTCAGAAGTCAATATTTTCTAGAACCCATTAAGACTGCATCGCTAACAGAAACAGAGATACTGAGAGTGAACGTATTTCGTTGAACTGGTTATGACGAACTCGTTTCTGATTCGAGAACTCCTTAAGCCGGCATCAGCAGGAGACATAGAGATGCTAAGAATAATATGATTTTGTTCGATTCATCATACTATATTAATATTCTGTGCATTACTGTAAACCATTTTTCTTTTTGCGGAATTCACGACCAAGATAAATTGGCGGAAGTTTATCTCCGCAAAATAATATCTAGGACCATTCTTGCATAATTAGATTCAAAGATACCTCAGTTCAATTTTAAATCCACGGAACTAAATCTCATTTTCGCAGGATTGCAGTTTTGCAATTCTGTATAACATTTCGTGATAGCACAAATGAAATAAAATACTTAATAACATGGTTTGTTAAAGACACATAGCATAATCGAGAATAATTTGTTTTTAGGTCACCTGACCATAGGTCATGGTGACCTATTGCGATAGTCTTTTGTCCCTCGTCGTCCGTCAATATTTCCTTGTGAACGCGATAACTTGAGTAAATATAAGCCGAGCTTCAGGAAACTTTGTATGTAGACTAACATTGAAACGGTCTCTGACGAGTTCGGAAATCAGCTTGATTCAACGGTAATTTACGGAGTTATTGCCCTTTGTACTAATGATTACTATTGGACCTTGTGAACGCGATAACTTGAGTAAATATAAACCGAGCTTAATGAAACTTTGTATGTAGACTAAAATTGGAATGATCTCGGACGAGTTTGAAATCTCGGACGAGTTCGGAAATCAGCTTGATTCGGCAGTAATTTACGGAGTTATTGCCCTTTGCACTAATATTTATTATTGGACCTTATGAATTCGATAACTTGAATAAATATGCACTAAGTTTCATGAAACATTTTATTTAGACTAAAATTTGAAATATCTCGGACAAGTTAGAAAATTGACTTGATTAGATCGTAACTGACGGAGTTATTACCCTTTGTAATTATAATTATTGAATCTTGTGAACATGATAACTTCAGTAAATGTGTATCGAGCTTAATAAAATTTTGTACGTAGACTAACGTTGGAGAGATCTCGGACGAATTTGAAAATCACCTTGATTCGAAGATCATTTACGGAGTTATTACCCTTTGAAATGAAAATTATTGAACTTTGTGAACACGGTAATGTGAGTAAATATGCACCAAGCTTAATGAAACTTTGAATGTAAACCTATAAGATCTATGTTCCTATTTTGTGAACAAAAGACATTAGTTGGCTAGTAAATTACATAACTAATTTGTATAAAATATCATGTGACCGTTAAGGCTCACGGGCCTCTTGTTTCCAGTTGAAGTGAAAATTGCGAATAATTTACTCCGTGAAAATAAGCGTCAAAACAGCAACGAAAGAGTATGTTTTGAGTTCATTTCATAAGCACGTGATTGCAAATAAATAAAAAGGTGATTTAAATTAGTAAACTAAGGTAACGTTTTCTCTTTCAATTAATTTTCTACGAAAGAGTACGAAAGAGTATATTTCAAAATATTTCGGAAACTAATTACTCCTAATAATTTTTTATGTCTCAACCATGAAAAAAAATTGAATACTGCTGACAATTTCAACTTACGGCTCATCAGACTATCGGCCTACATAGACTGCCAGGCTTTCGGTTTATCGAGCCATCCGACTATCCAATCGATACAAGTCTCCATAGCTCTGGACAGCAAATGGTCAGCCCCTAACAAAATTAAACGAAATATATTATATTTCTCAATGGCCCAGTTTCTGTAACGTACAGTAACAAGGGGACGGCTCTCAGTAAAAATGTATCTTGTCTTTATTAATAACCTATTGAATAAAGTCGAAAACTGTGGTAGAGGTAGAAAAATACAGTAGAAAATGTAGATTTCTGTATTTCTGGTCAAAAAGTAAAATTATGGTATTTTCTGATAAGAGAACATTAAACATCAACTGTACATTTAGTCTTCATAATAATGTTTTACCTATTGTTTTAGAAACTAATCATCTTGGTTTTATTCTGAATTGTAAACATCATTCCTTTGAAAGTATCAAACAGGGATGTTACAAATTAAAAAGTAGTAGTATTTAGCATTACTACGTTCTGGTGCACATCAGGGTGCCCTGAACCCCATTACTATTTCAAAAATATCAAAATAAAAGTTTATCCTTTTGCTCTATATGGTTGTGAGCTTTGGGTGTTATCAAAACCTGATTTATTTATGCTGGAAAGGGCTCAACAATTTATTATAAAGTTTATACAAGGGTTTGACAGAAGAACTAGAACAGACATGTATATATCACTATTAAAACATGGCTATGATGTCACCTTTTGTTGTCCCCAGTACTTTATTTAGACTATTGTTCAAGTACTTGTTCTGTCTGTAGATTAGTAGACCTTTCACTGTACATTAGTTTACCTGTAGCTGTAGATTAGTTTCAACTAATCTACAGGTTCAGGTAAACAAATGTACAATGAAAGGTTGAGAGTGACACTACATGCAGCATTGTAAAATTGGACAGATAAATAACAAGTAAATGTAATCAAATTCAACATAAATGTAATAGAAAACTTCAGTATATATATTGGTTCATGGACATCGGCATAAATCCAATCACATCAACCACAACGCATAAAATCTCTCCTTGTGTTGAAAATCAAGGCCCTTTAGTATTTCGACAGCACAGGTATTCCACCAATGATGTTTTGATTTTAAATAGAAATGTGTACTTTCTTTCTTTGAAAATTGAATGAATGCTTTCGGTGTATTTCCCAATAATTTCACTGTTAATTGCCTTATTTCTTGAATACATACACTGAAATCCACGTTTTCCGAATTGAATAATTTCGGTATAATTCCTTATCCAAGAATCACGCAAAGCCTAATGAACAAATTTGAAATTTTCTTTTCATCACTTTGCCGTTTTCACTGAATTTCAATGTAGTTTCCCTTAGAATCCACTAAATCTTGATATTATGTTTTAGGACCAATCATATTCTTCATTTCATAACATAGAGCGGTATATTCCAAATCAATACGTTTCCATGCTAATCCTCCATATCTTGTGAATTTCCGGCAAGTTTTATCCAAGTGAATGGTCTGCCTCTGACATAAAGAGCAGTTGAATTAACATGTCACAAAATAAACTCTCTTATTGGAAATTTGATAAACACTTTAGATAGTTTGACTTCGTAAAGATCTTATCTGCAATGTCTGCCATGTTGCCTCTTGTACTGCACCACTCAGAATGAAGAGAACTCAAACTCACAAAAATTTCTCTGGGAACAACATTGGTATGGAATTTCATGAAAAAATCATGCGATGCATGCTTGACCAGAGTAGACATATTACAACAGTTACTGTGCTGACATGTTCAGTGTCAAAGGTGGTTGAAGGCTTTACCTGTAGCTGTAGATTAGTTACACAATAGCCATAGTTAGCACTGTACATCAATGTTTTAAGTAAGAGAAACACCTCAAACTGTAGATTAGTCAAGATAATGAACAATACTCGGCCCTCGCATTGTCCATTATCTTGACTAATCTACAGTTTTCGGTGTTTCTCCTATACTTAGGATGGACCTCTATTGAGGCATATATAGATATTAAAAAACTATTTAATTGTTCCTAGGCAGAGTTCGTAGAATAAAAAGAACAAATTTGATTTTCAGAATTTTTAATGTTAGATATTTTTTAATTGTTCAAAAAGGTTTTATTCCAAACATCACCACAATACTTAAGAAATATAACTTATATATCAAAATTTGTTTTAATTTTTTTCCTATAATGGATCTTTTCCTAGTACAGTCAGTGGCCACAATACAGTACGGAAGTGAAAATTTTGTTGTGTATTATTAGTAATTATACATATTTTTAATTGTCATTCCTAAAGTCTTTTTGTTTGATTAGTTTAACGTCCTATTAACAGCCAGGGTCATTTAAGGACGTGCCAGGTTTGTTGGTGGAGGAAAGCCGGAGTACCCGGAGAAAAACCACCGACCAGCGGCCAGTACCTGGCAACTGCCCCACATGGGATTCGAACTCGCGACCCAGAGGTGGAGGACATGTGGTAATATGTCGGTACATCTTAACCACTCGGCCACCGCGGCCCCTATTCCTAAAGACATTTTGCATTAAACCGTAACAAGATTTTATATACTGACTAAAAACTATTCTACATCCTATATTAATTACCTAAAATACTTTCCGTGCCATTGTTATCGGAGAATCGATTATAATTGTAGACAAGTAATTTTCATGACGCCATTTTACTATATTTACATCTTCACTGCAGTCCCATTATGTAACCTTACCAAACGCTGACACGACGATTGTGACGTCACAATAATGATGACGTCATAATAAGCGCTTGAAGTTCATTGTCTACATGACTGCCAACTGCGCTTGGTAAGGTTACATAGTGGGACTGCAGTGAACATGCAAATATAACTCACAGATATTGCAGCGGAGGAACGTCTTCATTATTTTCAAAATAAGCGCTTGTTAACTAGCTTTATGTCGTCATCTTTGAAGATTTTACGTTTGTAATTGACTTCTGAGGTGGAATGTAAAATTACTAAGAATACATAGTTAAAAAATCGCTGGCGTACTGTATTATGGCCACTGACTACTTAATATGTAACTACAGTGAATGCATGAAACAAATGTCTGTAATTGAGAATGTCAAATGACGCAGAATTCACACGATTCTAATCATTACATGATTGTTTATAACCCAATTACCTTTGGAAACTAGCTCTACGTCATTCAAATTGCCTTCGAACTGTAAGATATACGATGAAAATGATTGTGTCTGTACGTGTGGAAAATTCTGTAATATTATGTCACTATTGTGGACACTTTTACACTGATGTTGTTAGTCATATTGTTTTAAATTCTTCATTAACTGAACAAATATGAGATGATATCATATGTTCAATTGTATCAATCACAGATTTTATTTGATATTGATACTCCCTCCCAGATGATTTTGAGCTAATACGTGTATGAGGTCCCTTGGGCTACACAGTGGAAATATATGACACGGAACAATTCAGATTGATATCTGTGTATACTTTTAAAAAATTGTTCAATTTTTACATACATGTATATTCATTTACATTTATTGTAAATATATTGAAATAATTTTGATATAGAAATGTAGAAATTTATTATTATGATTATGCGCTCTTCAATTTGGAGGAAAAGAAAGATAATAATACTGGTAACATGTAGCAGAGTATGGTGAAAAGTATAAAGTGCTTGCACATTTAGTATATAATATATCATATGTATTGATAAGTCTATTCAATTTCACATGACGTGTCTAAACAGAAACAAAAATAACAATTTATCAATAGGAAGCTGGGGTTACATAATTTACACATGTTTCATTATCATTATACATGTACAGTACTGTACCCTCATAACCTCAACAAAATAAAAATATAGTCTTTAGATAGAAAGTTCCTGTTACTAGAATGTTTAATTGGTGTAAAGTGGTAAATATTGGAGGGAGCTACATTAAGCTAAGCCAGGAAAGTAATAATAACTTTAGGTAATTACTTTAATAATAGATATTAGGGCCTTGGTACAGATTAGTAAACATAGATCAATTAGTTCACTTAAAGGGAGATCATTCATGCAGACACCCGTCTGATATACATTGATATACATTTGTATTAAAATGTCTAAATGTACCAGATAAACATTTTCGGTCAAAAGTAAGGAAAGGTGGGGCGACTTTTTAAACCTTAGTGAGGATGACTGGGCGAACATTTATACATTGCCTTTCCAATCCACCAACAATTCCAAACTGTTTTGGTTTCAGTGTAGAATATCCTAATATAATTAGCTATCATATTCTAACAACAAATTCATAGAAAACTTGCCAATAATCCTATCTGTAGTATTTGTAATTTAGAAAGAGAAATTATTGAGCACTTATTCTGGGAATGCTGTGAAATCTACAATCTTACCCTAAGTTTAGATGTACATTTTCTGCTAGAAGCTCTCTTCATACCTTTAACTGCACATTGCTTTAAGGTATACGTTCACTACTAAATTGTAACTACCTTTATCATAGAAAATTGACAATAAAATAATAGTATTGATGTAACAGTAAATTTATTTAATTAGTCTAAGATGTCTGTACAAGTCACTGAGTAATGCACTACTTTTACAATTTTTGATGACTATAAAGTTGTTCAGAAACACATAAGTATTTGTAAAGGAGCGAAAGATAAAGAGAAACTTGGATGTGACAGGAAGAAGAGAAAAACTTATCCGGATTCTACAATAAATATGAATTTCCATGTCTTTACTCATGTGTTTCAATTTGATTGGGGTATCTTTGATATTGTTTTCAGTTTTAAATGCGTTTCTAGTTTTGATAAGCAAACGTGGCCTATATGAAATATCTTTTGTTTCCAGTCTCTGACAATGCCGTTCTGTAAAAGTTCATCATATAGATTCTCCTCACTAAAAGGCCAACTTCCATCTATCTTCTAGATTTTATATTATCATATTAATAATGTGTATAACAAATGATGACAAACTACTAAAAGTATGCATGTACATTGTAGTTTTGTTTTGATTTGGAAAAATAAAAGATATCTGTACCACGTATTTAGAACAGATCGTCCAGATGCCGAAATTTTTGCGAAATCGCTATAGCAATAAATTCAAAGACTGTATGTATCCATAAACTTGGTCTACAGATGGGTGAATGCAGAAATCGCTATGAAAAAATGCAAACTACTTGCTGGATCTGTTTATCTACCAAATGACTGTCTATTGTGTAAAAAATGATTTGATGTTGCACATGTTTACGAAAATCCGACTTTCTGATATTCAGCGATATCCATTCGGTACCCCAATTGCAATATGCCACAACGACAGTATTAGTGAACACTGTTATACCAGAACCAGGCAAGACAATTACAAACATCTAGACTGGATGTTACGGTACCAGTAGTGTCAGAGTGTCGGTTGTAACTGTTCCTCCGACAACTAACGGGACAGTGAGCGGTCACGTGACAGTTTTCGACTGTTCCGTATAGTCTTGCCTTGCTGAGCAGATTTTACCTTTTGTCTAATTATAATGTGCTGTTTATTCTGTTTCAACAGTTGTTGCTGCTTTTAATATGTTAACAGAAAAATTGTTGTGTTGTACGAAAAAAAAATTATAAGTGAGAATCTACGTCCTTGCATTCATTTTTGTGTACCGCAGATAAACTACATTGTAACAAATCTTATCAAAGATCATGTTTTAGACAGATCCCTTCTACTCAGCATTGATTACATAATGTAAGTACGTGTATTTTATTTGGGACATCGCTAAATTCTTATACTCATTTAAATTTGTTCATAGCATATCTTATATTTCCTATTGCTATTTACA
This sequence comes from Argopecten irradians, assembly GCF_041381155.1. Taxonomy (NCBI): domain Eukaryota; kingdom Metazoa; phylum Mollusca; class Bivalvia; order Pectinida; family Pectinidae; genus Argopecten; species Argopecten irradians. The sequence goes on from NC_091139.1 coordinate 26,048,585, forward strand.
TAAATATTTTCTAATAACTATGGTATTTTTATAATGATTGATTGTTAAATTAAACTTTATTATTTAATTTATTTATTTCTTTAACTGGTATACTGGATCTGTTGAATTGATTGGCAATATAGATAAAAAAAAATCGTAAATGAAGAAACAGACTTACATGATCTCGATCTCACTAGCGGGTCCGTCCATGTCACAAAGAACCTATAAATAGATATGTACATTGTACCTTGGGTCAAAACCGGGCGCTAATTACCGGAAATACTGTGACGTGACATTGACCACTAGGACATTTCGGACAAACGTATCTAGTATAATGATAATTCATTGTCCTTACAAACATGGGATAATGACTATGGGATTAGTGGATTTTTTTTTCAGATGATTACAAACAATTTTAATACCTTTGGATTTCCAACAAGAGAATTCGAATGTCACATGCATTAACGCTAACGTTTACACTGTCATTGGATCTGTTGGGAAGTATAGATACATGTACACGTATTCATGGGAGTTATTTTAGCAACAGTATAGATACAAGCAAAGATAGATTTTGCTTCTTATAAATGTATAAACGTAATCAGTGTTTATTCTAAAATAAACATGAAAATGATGTGTAGATGCACTGGAGTATGGCAAGGACGTATATGACTTATAAATCCTTGAGTATGGGAAAGAATTTAAAAGCAAATCAACTCTAAAGCGGTATCTAAAGCAATTGAAATTAACAATGGAAACAGTTTTCAGATTTAAACGATGTTTCAACACTTATTTTGAGAAAACTTCAGCATTCCAGATAACGTCATTGGTCTAGATGACAAAGTTCATGTTCGTCCATATCAAATGTGGCTTAGCTTTAGGAATCAAAATGTGGTTTCTGAGGTGTCAAACGATGTAATACATGTATATAGTATTTTTTACGTAATTTAGCGCCACAGTTTCGCTATATATATTAACGCGATAATAACGCCAAAGTTCATGTAATAACGAAATTTATTTTTTATTTCTTCTATCGATCGACTTTCGTATAAAGTAATGTATAATCATACAGGACGAAAAATCTAGTTGGTGGATCCCAGGGTAGTGTACTGGGCCAAGTCCTATTCTGTAAATGTAAACGATGTGCTAGATATCGTTAATCACAGTGTTACGGCATTCTTTGCTGATGACTCTAAAGTGTTTAAGAACATCAATAAACAACACACGAGCAGAAGATTTATATTTAATAATACAGTCAAAGGGACTAAAGACTGAAAATTTTCGCGGAACAAAAAAAAATGTAACGACTTCAATTTTGGTAACCTAATAAAAAAAATCTGCTAACCTATCGATATCTCCTCCAGAAAACAAATTACAAAAGGTATCCACAGAAAAAGACCTACATGTTTAAGCACTTAAAATTCAGCCTGCGTGTAAGTTAATCAGTTAAAAAAGCAAATATAGATCTAGCATCCTTTGACTAATATTTAGAACTTTTTTACATGAACATAACAATGTTCTTATTACTATTAGGCCCCATTTAGAATACGCAACTAAAGTGTGGTCTCCCATATTAGTGAAAGACCAAATATCTGTTGGAAATGTCCACAGGGGAGCCACTAAAAGAGTACATAACGTACAAGATTTAGGACTAGGATTACCATTTCTAAAGTAGACGAAAACGTATTAATGTTGTAGGAGTGCATAAAACATCAAATGAGCTGTAAAACTGGACAAGATTAAAGTTTACTAAATACAATTATAACATATAAAAATTATATCGATAGCCTAAATAAAGGTTACGACACCAAACAAATGCAAACCTGCAAAATCTAAGCTTAAAGATTCATTTCGCTGTTGAGCTGTCTGGTAGTTATTAAGGTAATAATTTTAAGGGTTGAAATTGTATGAAAATTAGTTTTAAAACAAATACAATGTATTAGATATCTGCTTCCAAAACTTTATGATTTGAATACCCCATAGCATCCCTGTGAGTACATACTGTATTGTTATAGCCCTATAAAATAGTTTCTATATAAACTCTAATGACAAGAGGTTCATGGGCCTTAACGGTCATATGACCATTGGCATAATACAACACATCAAAGAATATAGTAGTGGTAAACAATTAAAGCAATACAAAAGAACTCTTTTAATAGAAGAAGTTTAGGTTCTGATATATTTGATGAATTAGACCATGAATGAAGGTCCCATGATCCCCACCATGCTACAAATCCAATGTCCAGTCTCTAGGCCTCTTAGTTATTTACAAGAAGTCATTTAAAGGTTTTAGCCTATTTGACCCCTGTAACCTTGAATGAAGTTCAAGGTCATTCACTTGAACAAGTCATTCTTCCAAGCATGTCACAGGCTCAATATCAGGTCTCTAGACCTCTTAGTTATTCATAAGAGGTTGTTTACATATTTTAGCCTATTTGATCCCTGTGACCTTGAATGAAGGTCAAGGTCCTTCATTTGAATAAACTTGGTATCCCTTCATTCAAGCATGCCGCAGGCCCAATATGAGTACCCTGGGCCTTGTGGTTCTTGAGAAGAAGTCGTTTAAACATTTTAGCCTTTTTGACCTGTGACCTTGAATGAAGTCAAGGTCCTTCATTTGAACAAACTTAGTAGCCAGCATGCCAAAGGCCCATTATCAGGTCTCTAGGCCTCTTGTTTATTCACAAGAAGTTGTTTAAAGATTTCAGCCTATTTAACCTCTGTGACCTGAATGAACACAAGGTCATTTATTTGCACAAACTTGGTAGCCCTTCATCCCAGCATGCTGCAGGCCCAATATGAGTATTCTGGGCCTTTTGGTTCTTGAGAAGAAGTCGTTTAAAGATTTTAGACTTTTTGACATCTGTTTGTCAACTCATTTTGGGGTCTCTGCAGTAACAATGTTTAACTAGATCAGGAAAAACCGTTAATCAACGACAATTTAAACAGCCATTTTGATGGTGATCAGTTGACGTCACCACATCATCATTAGGACATCATAATGGTCACGTTTTGGGTGTCGGTTATACCGTCATATACTTCACTTTGCCTTGGTTAGTTTATATAAAGTAGAAGTGACAAGTAAATGTTAATATTAGATTATAAAAGCAATCCAAGTGACAAGCGATGACATAAATTCACAAGCTAGTAAAGCTAAGATATAAACACATTTTTTAAATATCAAAATTCTGTGTTCTCAATAAGAATCAAAAGCATTATCAATATATTAACATTTATTCATAGTATGTACAGCATATGTCATAAAATTCCTTTTTAGGCAGCTTCAAAGATCTGGCATTAAGGTGTTTGACAAAGTGCAGTGTATCTTGGCCTCGGTACACTAGAGCTAGACTGTTCTCCACAGGACTCACAGATAGCAACTGGAAAATAAAACCAAAAAAGATTATAAAAGAGAACTTGTCTGAGATTCAGGGGTTAACAGTGCTGTTTGTGGGGGAAAATTGAGTACTAATTTACTCCTGTGTCCTTAGATTGCATTGGTGCCATTGTAACACAGGAGCATGGTTTTATATGATGCCATCATTGCCTCCACTGGATAACAAACCAATGACCACTAGATCATACAAGTCTAACACTCTACCAATAGATTTAAAGATAAGTTATCTCTAGACGTGTATACCAGTATTACTGCTAGTAGTCACCAGGGTTACAGTAAAATGTTATGTATATAGGTATATTGATACACTGACCTCCTCATCTTCTCCTCGAGCAATGTAACTTGTGATTCCTCCCTGGTCCGGCTCCCACCCTGATAGAAAAAGAGGAATTATTTACTATCACTGCTCTAATGATTAATTACTGTAAACCAACTATCATTTGCATGCAATTTACTGTTGCGAATTTCACGATTTAAGTCAATAAGGAAAAGTTCATCTCCACGAAATAATGTCTACATCATATATATTGATAGGAATTCACATTCCATTGTTAAATCTGTGAATATCAATGTTCGCAAACTTGTTTTGAAATGGAAATCGCAAAAGTTTAATAGCCTTGAAAGAAAGTTGATTTACAGTACTGGTAATTTAAATTGACTAGCATCACAATGAGTTTTGGGCATCATATCAGTCCATCCTATAAGCCTGCTGTTCACTATAGATGAATTTATATGGATCAGTCTTAAAATATTATAGTTTCATGGTTATTATTTATAACAAATTCAACCAGATACTACATCCAGACTCTATCTTATCCAGTTATTGTTACAATTACTGGGTATTAATCATTTCAGCTTTTTATACTGGTCTAGAGCTGATGAAGTTGGGTCAAGACCACTACAAAAAGTCAATAATTGAACATCAGAATATCAATTTAGATTAAGTTGGGTAAAATTGTATAAGTCTTAATACAGTGCAGTTATACACTATAGGGAGTATCACTTTACCTTCACAACCAACATAAAGAATGACATCCAAGGCGAAGTCCCTGTCCCCTTCAATCTCATTATCGTGTACCAGTGTGTATGAACCTTGTCTCCATCTACGAACTTGACAACAAAAGCATGGCTGTCCTTTTGTCCCTGTGATAATAAAGTCTTTCGTTAGATATACCATAAATTGGTATCATAAGGTTGTATATTTCTTGCTTGTTTTAACAATTAAGACAATGCCTGAGCTTTAACACTATTCTGTCTCTTGAGAACAAATGGATCTACTGTCTATAAATATGTCAAGTATAAACCCTCGTTGACCTTCAGGTTTTAAAACAGGCATTGGAAGTCCTTGCCAAAGCTTGTATGAAAACAAAAGAAAGGTCGGTTATCGTTTCATATATATGAATAACTGATATATGGTTCAATCAATCAAACCATACAAACTAAAACACCTTTGCAATAAAAGTTTGCCCCTTGATCTTAAAGAAACTACATTCTTTAAATTTCATTGAAAATATGTCCTTGCAGCTGAACCTGTCCTGCAAAAAAGATAATGTTAAATAAATGAATGTAAATTGTTTGATGTTCTTTTAAATTCAACAGGGTTATCCCACCTGACCTTTGACAAGGCGAAAGCCCTTGGGATTAACCTATAGGCTATACCTTTAAAAATTTAACTTGAAATGAGTATAATTATAGTATATGTCCTTCAAACAAAGTTGTATCCTTTTACCTTTACCATTAGTTGTTGCTTCCTCCTTGTCACTGTCATCAGTATCAGACTCAGGTGCCAGTTCATGTAGTTTGAGTCCAGTTAGGTTGGACAGGACGAGGAACATAGCATCCGACTGGAGCACTCGTCTACATTCCTCGACGATCTCCTGGGAACCATCTAGTACAGAGTAACAACTGGGAAAGACAGAGATGTAACATAGGTTAAAAGCCAAGTAAAATGGTACATTGTACTTGTACAAAGTAATAGTATAGCAAATCATTCCACAGAGATCTGAAGTCAATCAGTACAAAGTAATAGTATAGCAAATCATTCCACAGAGATCTGAAGTCAATCAGTGATAGCCTAAATGTTTATATATGGCTAGTTGACTAGATTTTCTAGTCTTACAACAATCTATCATAAATATCTGTCGTCGTTGTGAGATCAGAGGAACCTCTGTGTAAATCTCTGAATGCCCCGATCCTTAATCTGGTCTAGGCAATTATATCAGATTGACAATGACCTTTATTTTTCCCTGAATTTTTCAATTTGCTAATCCATCAACTGATTTTATTAGAGATTTATAAAGTCATCAGTAAATCATATAAGGTACAATTTGTATAAGAAATCCTACGTACCGCTTGTTAGCAGGTCCCCTTGGTGTCCAGGAGTCACATTTCTGTAGTGCATTCTTTAACTGCTCATACTTGCTGTTCTAAATAATGGAAATATATTATGAGGAATTGAAAATATACGGTAAAGTTGTGTATAGAAGATTTTTTGACAATCGGGTAAGTGAAAATAGACTACCAACAACAGATGTATGTTTATATAATTCATCCAGAATACTGCATACCATAAAACATAATTGTATATGCCATTAAATTGTGTGCACTTTGCAGGCAAAAATAAGTTGCTATCAAAAATAAATTGATTATCAACATTTTAACTACAAGTAGTACAAAAGAACTTTTTAACTGAAAATTAAAAATTTGAACTGCAATGAAAAAACACCTGGGGCATCAATATAAAAACGCAGAATTATCCTTCGTAAAAATAAGTGGGTCACAGTATACCATTATTTTCGAGAGATATTCTATGCTGTTTGTAGTAGGTAAATATTGATACCTGCAGGAAGTTCTGTAGTTCTATCTGAGATTCCTCCTCGAAGCGCTCACAGATATCTGACTGTGACACCATGTCCAGGTATGTAGGGTTAATCCAGTCAAAAAACACATCCTCCTGTTGAAACAATAAGGTACATCTGTAATACCATGATAACAGAATATTGTAAATACATCCAACCCTGCAAACATGTTTAGACTCTTCTTGTTCCAATATTGGAGCAGTCCGTAATGAAATTTAACACTTTTTGTCTCTCCTCTCCATTTCATGACGAGGAGCAATATAAACCTTACTTTGTGTAAAGTAGAACTGCATGGCCTTGACCACACATCATTGACAAACCTAGGGTCTGTGAGGTCAAAGACATCTATCGGCAGAAGTTGGAATATAATATACATATACTTGTATGGAATTTAAGTTTGATACTGGAATGCACTTTCTTCTTTGAAGATACTGAAGCACAAGTGTGAGAATTTAAATATGAAACAATTATATTGATTGAAATAGCCTGAACTAGACATATATGTAGAATAGTAAATAAACTAATAAAATCCAGAAAGACACCTTTTATCAACATGAAGCAGAAATGTTAAAAGTTCATAAGAAACAATTTTTTTTTATCAATTTGTTACCTCTATTGAAATAGCCTGAACCAGTGGTGGGTGTGGTTCCTCAAAGGCCGCAGGTCTTTTTATAGCTGGACCGTGGAACCAGCCACTGATTGACAGACGTGTCTTGTCCTCGGACAGAACCTCAGCAACCTGTCAAGGGAGACAATTCAATAATTTCATTTCATGAACGACTTAATCTGTCAATGTGACTGTATTGTTTATCTTGGGTATTTTATATATAAGTAAAACATGTCTTAACAAACACCTCTATATTCCATCTTTATATACTACAGGGTTATGCATCCCTCTGGTTATATTTTGATTGTGACATCATGTCTTAACGAGCACAAGAAAACATTGAGTTTCGCTAAAAATATCACCATGGATACCTACTTCTTGACTACTTTATCAATTGATTTGCCAATTTTAACACATGATTTTTACTTGTGTAGAATTAAAATCCACTTGATTATATTTACATTAAAAATCCTTTTTTCTTTGTTCCTTGGGTGATATTTACAGACAGGTCATGATGAGATATTATTATCTTTCATATGTAAAAACACATTTTGTCCCTTCTTATATTTTGTTTACCTGATGGAATGACACTGGTGTCACCTCAAAGAACAGAAAGTTGTTTCTCACTGGAACTATAGTTTTGACAATATCAGCTGGCTGACCATCATCTGAAAGCAATAATTAAATGGATTCATGGTTATTGACCTTGAATATTAACATGAAAACATTGTTATAGGGCACCATTCTTTACAACTGTGGGATTGGTTTGTTTAGTTTTATAATGCCTATGATATTCTTTCACAGTTGAGGTAATTTAATTATACCATTTGCAGCATTTATATTTCTCATTTAAAGTTCTAGCTTAGTACTACTGGTATATTTAAATTACCATGACTATTGCTTAATTTCTTTTGCCAAAATGGTTTTTTTTTATATTACCATGTTTGCAGATGTTTGTTTATTTGTTTATCTACCAACTGTACCCACCATTGACTGTGAATAGGTCTAGCGCTCCTCCATCCTTGTCAGACCATGAAGGAGGGACAAGATAGTAGATAAAAGCAATGCGTCTTCCCTCTAATTCATCATCATGGCACAGCAGTGTATCTACAAAAGTCACATGACTGTCATGTGATGTATTTGGAATACAGATCAACCATCATGACATGTAAGTATAAGCTATATCAGAGTATATGCCACACTCTGTATTTCCAATGAAAAATATGTACAGTACATATATGTATTTGGTTGACTGCTTGATTTTCCAATCAAATTTATTTATTTTTTAAAAATCTTCTCTTTAAGAACATAATTGATTATCTATAATACTATGATTTTTTTTTTAAATCATAATACATATGTATATGTACAAACGTATACCTGTAAACTCATATTTGGCACACGACATATCAACTGTATCATTGAGGGGTATATGGGTAACTGTCTCCAGCCAATCTTTAAACTTCACATAAATAAGATCTCTGTACAAAAAGACATGAATATGTTACATTAGATGAAATTAAAGTAGTTTATTACCAATTTTCAATTAGTTTACCTTCAAATTCAGGCTATTCCAGTAATACATATCTTTTAAAATTAAATTAATTTGAACAATTTACGAAAAGTAAGTTAATCAAAGTATACTGAAAGGAAGCAAATTTATTCGTCAAAGTCCTGAGGTAAGATATTTTGATGAAGCACTCTTTTATCAAAAGTTCAAAATATTGAATCATTTGTTTTTTTCAAAAACATCATTTAAGAAGATTGATTGCATATTCCTTCTAAAATCACCATATTTATTACCTTACAGGTAATATGCACTGTTTAGTTGTTTTATTTCACAAGGAGAACATTTAATTATTTCTTCTTTGATACTAATTGGCGGTGAGAAATGTTCAAAGCTATACATGTTAGTTTACTTGTCATTCTTTCCATTTAATTGGCAGGTACATGTATTGAAGTTCATGGAAATTAACTTGATAGCAAATATAGTAAAATTGAATACCATATATCATTCAGGGGTATATATAGTCATTGCCTATTTTACCTTAATTTTAAGCCTACATGTAATGTACAGTATATAGTCAGTATTAGTCACCATATTTTTTACCTCATTGCACTGATGTGAGGGCTCTGAACAACCTTGAGGTCTTCTCTGCTCTACAACAAATAAGGAAATATTACAGTAAAAGACTGTACATGTTTTAGCACAGTGAAATTTTTAATAAATTCAATATTCTGTTTAGACAATCATCCATACCCCAATTAGACTACAGAAGTATTTCTTTTATGAAGGTTGGGTTGTAACATTATGATCATTCTTGATTTTGAAATTGAAGAATACCTGATGAAATTTGTAGAGGTCATTGTTTTTTTCTGCAAATGTCAAGTCGAGCAGCTCGTCCTGAAGGCTTTCCAGGAATTCTTCTTCTTCAATGAAAGCTGGCAGAACACAGTGAGTGAATGGTTCATGGCACAGTTGCAACCCACCTTGAAAGAAAACCAGTAATATAATTAAGATTCTATATGTATCTTCACATAAGTTTTAAACTTAAGAACTGAAGCCAATGACTTTATAATACACTCCAAACTTTGTTGCAAGAAGAGGAGGGAGGGTGTATAAATGACTATTGTCTTCATCCACTACTTGAGACCTTGGTATCCTTGAGATGAGGGAAGGTTACATGAACATGAACATGTTAGGGACCTTGTCAATTTTTAAAGTCTGTGTCATAGACTTATGACCATAGTAAATAATGGAAAGAGAGCATTGGTAGGAAAACTTATATAAAACCCTGTTGAAGTGATTAAGTCAATAACAATGTAACAGTGCCAGAGTTTAAGTGTGCCATTAGCCTGGTTTGAGCCTACGACCCCGGACTTTACTGACTGAGCTACAGAATGAATCTAGTAGGTGATCATGTCACTATATTTTTCAATATGTTTCCCCTGAACACAAACCAATCCAGGTTCTCTCTCCAATCAATTTTATACATCTACAGCTCTTGAGCTACATGTATCAGCTGCTGTTTTTATCCTTTTCCAAAGGATCACTTTTGTATAGACTAGCTGTAACGAGATTAGACTAGGTCGATCATCAGTGGTAGAGAATTTGGCTAGTGTGCAGAGGTCCAGGGTTTAAATCCTGATCTTGCCACTACATTTTTTCCTCTTGATCCTATTACAAATTTAGTGCCCAACTAAAATACCCATGGATCTTGTCTTCAAGGGCGAAGGAGGTAGGGTGTAGTGGGATGGGACTGTGTTGATAATCTGTTACCAGGTGCAGTAGAGCATTCAGCTAGTGTTCGGGAGTCTTGGGTTCTGATCACTTCATTTTCTCTCCTGTTACAAGACCAATTAGGTGCATTGTAAATAACGGCAGCAAATGTAACAAGGGGAGACTAAGTCAGTGATTTTTTTGGGTGCATTTGACGCAAAATTTAGCTGTATTTTCCCAATTTCATGTAAATATTTTCCCAAATAAAGAAAAACCTTTTCTAAATATATGCATTTCAAGGGAGGAGAATGAAAATTTTTCCCAAATTAAAAGGTACAGGCCCCTGAAATGATCATATACAAAAATCACTGCTAGTGTTCAGCATATTGATTATCGATACTTAAACATGCTGTATATTGCTGTATCGTAATAACAAATCAACCTACCGTTGTACATTTGTATTGTTTCAGTGCATTCTCAATATGCATTGTATTGTTTTAGCCCTTCCAACACCCAGCCCTAGTGTGCAGCCAGCTGGTCCACATTACTAGTACTGGTCAGGAGGGCTGGGTATTGGAAGGTCTAAAACGATACGATACGTATTGACAATACACTGAAACAATACACAATACGTATTGACGATATACTGGACCTCTTTTTTCAAATTCAGTTGACCATTGTGTTTTGAATATTGTGACGATAAAGACAATTTTGACAAAACATTCTATAACCTGGCAAAAACCTACAAAACATCTGATTTGGTTCACCATCTGTGTTGATTTATTTCTGTCAATTTGTATTCTTAGCTATGAAAAGACACTTCTAATCCAACTAGGTGACACAGATGCTTTAAACACTTCCTTTTGATTGAAATGCTCTTACTTGAGTGATGTTTAAGAATAACTTTTGTTTGGATTTTCCTCTTTCTATAATGAAAACAGTATGTTGAGTTGTTAAAACGATACAGCGATATACAGCATGTTTGCGTATCGATATTCAATACGCTTCTGAAAATCGATATGTATCGGTATATCGATATATTGATCCAGCCCTACTGGTCAGATGCTAAATACTAACTGAGCTTAAGGGAATTCACCCTAGAGGGAAGCTACAAGACGACTAGCTACTGTTGTACGGAAAAGGTAAAGTTATAGTCAAAAGTTGATCTCTTTTCCGCTACAACAGTAGCTAGAAGACGACCATATACAATTAAAACAGGTGTGCTACATGCACAGTATTACATTTGCTCAGAAACATATATACATAGAGCTACAGTTGGGAGCAAGCTAAACTTCTACTTCTACCATATATGGTAATTGCCTACTTCATGAAAGATGAAGACTTGTGCAAGTTTAATGTATGCGTAGACTGGTACATGTTGATTTTAATAATTGATAGTGCAAATAGAGGATTTGAAAGAAGAGAGTGTTGGTTTTTATTGGTAGTGAAGAGTTAACATTGTTGTGCACTAGAGTTAAAATCGTAGTGCACTAGGAGTGTTGAAAAGAAGCTTCAAATACTTAAACAAAAGATCGTTCTGTAACCTTTATAAAGCCATGGTGAGACCACATCTAGAATATGCATCTACCGTCTGAACAACAAATACAAAAAAAAGATAAAATCACACTTGAGAAAGTACAGAGGCGTGCAACAAAACTCATCAAAAATATTCAAAACAAATCTTACCCAGAACGGCTACTAGATTTAGGACTGCCAACCCTAGAATACAGACGTCTCAGGAGTAAAAAGGTGGAAGTATACAAAATTCTGAACGACATAGACAAATGTGATAAAAATAAATTACTTCCCCGAAGTCATACTCAAACAAGAGGTCATAGTAAAAAACTTGTCAAGGGACGTTCCAGACTTAACACCAGGAAAAATAGTTTCTCACTAAGAGTAGTAAATCAATGGAACTCTCTACCTGAAAATGTCATATCATCAGAAACTTTAAACCAGTTTAAGTCAAGACTAAACAGCCATTGGAAATTCAAGCAAGAGAAGTTCAACCCTACCTGCTATGAGAACACACAACTACAAATATGGTAGTGAAGAGTTAACATTGTTGTGCACTGAGTTAAAAAGACTAGAGTGTTCAAATACTTAAACAAAAGATCGTTCTGTAACCTTTATAAAGCCATTGGTGAGACCACATCTAGAATATGCATCTACCGTCTGAACAACAAATACAAAAAAAAGATAAAATCACACTTGAGAAAGTACAGAGGCGTGCAACAAAACTCATCAAAAATATTCAAAACAAATCTTACCCAGAACGGCTACTAGATTTAGGACTGCCAACCCTAGAATACAGACGTCTCAGGAGTAAAAAGGTGGAAGTATACAAAATTCTGAACGACATAGACAAATGTGATAAAAATAAATTACTTCCCCGAAGTCATACTCAAACAAGAGGTCATAGTAAAAAACTTGTCAAGGGACGTTCCAGACTTAACACCAGGAAAAATAGTTTCTCACTAAGAGTAGTAAATCAATGGAACTCTCTACCTGAAAATGTCATATCATCAGAAACTTTAAACCAGTTTAAGTCAAGACTAAACAGCCATTGGAAATTCAAGCAAGAGAAGTTCAACCCTACCTGCTATGAGAACACACAAGCGCCAAACAATATGAACAATATTCAAATTGGTCAGAGATGCCTACGGCATATTTAAAGACCTCGACGACAGGTAACAGGTAATTAAAACAGGTGTGGTACATGTACAGTATGATAACAACATTTGCTCAGAAACATATATACATAAAGCTACAGTTGGGAGCAAACTAAACTTCTACTTCTACCATATACGGTACTTGCCTACTTCATGAAAGATGAAGACTTGTGCAAGTTTAATGTATGCGTAGACTAGTACATGTTGATTTTAATAATTGATAGTGCAAAAAGAGGATTTGAAAGAAGAGAGTGTTGGTTTTTATTGGTAGTGAAGAGTTAACACTGTAGTCCACTAGAGTTCTGTATGTAAACAGTGTAAATGTTTCTGATTTGCTGTACTTCAGTTCTTCAGACCGTAGGAAACTCCAACATATATGAAAACGTGTGATTCTACTACGCTTACCTTGATCGTATGCTTTGGAACCTTGATACGAAGCCTCTATTTTCTTCACGTTAGTTTCGTCTGTGTACTTTTTGTTCAGCGAGACCGTCGCCGGTTTTGGAGTACATGTGGACTTTGTTTTATGTTTTCCTCTTTTCTCTTTCGGTCCATTATCGCCACCAGTTACTACACGTTTCCGATCCATGAATTTTACGTGTTGTCAAGGTAGACGAAGTTTCTAATTACTTGCACAGTTGAACTTGACAAATGTGCAAAACACACAACACGTGTGTGCCGCTGATAAACCGGAAGTTGGAATTGTCGTATTTTGTACTTTCGTTTTCATAAACAGAACATATTCATGATATCTTTTTTATTTTCTGTTGTAAAATGGATAAAAATTTTAAAAAATATTACAAATACATTAATGAGTATGTTATTTCGATTTTGTTAGTACAAATAAATTTCATTACAACATTTATTCTACTTTTTGGCAGTAAAGCACATGTGCACTTCCGGTTTGTGTTTTCACGTTTTGATTTCGTTTTAGCGAGAAATACAGAACAGTAAATTCTGTATGCAGTATAGAAAATGGTAAGTATTTTATATTTTCATCTATATGTCTGATGAATTATATCCCATGCTAAAAGTAAGGAAAAAAATAACGGTGTAAGGTCACTTTTGTTAAAACTTTATTGCTAAGATCAAAAAGTACTTCTTTCAGCTGTCTTTCATTCTTATCGTACATTTGTTGTGTACCTAGACTATATACATGTAATGGTCAACGACCAGTTCTCGCCATCGCATATGTATCTGTACGATTACACGCAAATTTACGTCAATAAAGTCATCTTCTAGAAGACATAACCATGCTGATTTCCACAAAAAAAATCTCAGAAAACTCATGTGTGATTATCACATTCAATGTATACGTACAATTCAAAAGTAAACATCCTATGATGGCGAAAATGAGTACTTGGCGAGAATTGGTCATCTGTCAATGTTTATGGGTACGTATATACGAGTATTAATGGACTTCCCCTCATGACCCTTTTATATTAGAACGATTAATTTGGTTGGGCATCGAGACTCAAAGTGTCCCAGGTTCGAACCCTGGTTGTATCAGGCAGTAATTCCTATTTGAATTCCTCTTTGAGACTCCTTTAAATTTGGACTTTTAATGCAGAGGTTTTGAGATCCCAAAACGATGTGGGTAAAATTAAATACAGTTAATGTTGATTAGTCCCACCATCCTGTGATTATAACATCATCATTTGACGTGAGTTTTGTGACGTCATAATCACTGGAAGGTGCATGGGGTTAATCGACGTCAAATTGTACTTGACTGGCATCGTTTTGGGATCTCGAAACCCCTGTATTGATAGATGCCTCTTATTCAAGCCATCTAAGCTCTACATATTCAGTCAAGTCAGGTTGAACTTTAAATATATTAATAGCTAGCTACATGTACGTACCGCTTGTTATTAAGGGTCTATTTCAGAATAATTCATATTAAATTTACTCACTAACTGTTTTTGTTACAGTTACCACTTTCACTTCTAAGAACGGCAGTAAACCACCCTATGGTAAGTGCCAGCTGTGATTACTGCAAATGTGAGAAGGGGGAATTTCTCCAATGACCATTAACCTGATCATGTGAGCTAATTCAAATTAAATGTGCTGGTGTTTAATTAAGCATTGCATGATATCACTATTTTTTCAATTTCATTGATTTAAAAAAAAATGTTAGCATATTCTCACAAAAGTTTGCGAACAATATTTTTTCATACCGGATGAAATTAAGAAATACATACACAATCAATACTTATAATTAATTTTTCAGATTAACTGATGATATTTTATAATTAATTTTTCAGATGAACTGATAATATAAAATACATTTAAATTAATTACTTTTTCATTGATTTTCCAACGGATAATTTTTCCAAATCAATATACAACATCAATGTTTTTATTGTAACATCACAAATACATAGCATTCTAGATCTTAATTATGTCAATTAGAAAGTCAAATTTATTATGAAAACAAACAAAAATTAATTACTGGTATTTGGAAATATTGAAATGAGAATTCAAATTATAAAGTTTTCTGTCATCAGGGCTTTTTTCAGCATTCCCCATGGCAAAACCTCAAAAATTTTCCCAAATCAAGCCTAAAATTTCCCAAAATCAAAGTTTCTTGAAAACTATTCAAAAATACTGCATGATATAAGTTGGTTAAGGCTTTAAATATTTGTGAATTGGCTTCAGAAAAGTAAATAAACTACACTGGAATTAAAAGATCTTATTTGTTATGCTTTATTTCATATTTCATAATTGGTATCATAATGACTTAAATTAATACAAAGTTGATCAATAACTCTCAATCTGACAAATGTGTGTGTATGCCTTTAATGTTATTAGTGTTTATTTCTTACAAAACATTTTGTAATACCTGATATGAATATTATAAACCTGTTTAGTCATTCTTTTTGTACAGCTGGTGGAGTTAAAAAATGGCGAGACATATAACGGTCATTTGGTCAGCTGTGATAATTGGATGAATATCAATTTACGAGAGGTCATCTGTACATCAAGGGTAAGGTTTAAATAAAAAGATATCCACTAGTCTCGTCAACATATGATATTGATGATACAAGGTATACATGTATTAGTTAAAAATTACCAAATGAATATGGTATCATTTTAATTAAATGCTGATGAAGTCTAGAATTTTTGAGGATATTTTCCAGCATATAGCAACATAAAATTGATGGAGAATTTCTGAAATGCCAGTGCACGTGGTATATATACTTGTATGAAAATACTGGTAGGATCTACATGGTCATGTTGGTGTTAGGCATCAATATTGTAAAAAGTTTTTTTATGTCAAAAGTTGATCATGCAAATTTTTAATTTGAATAATTTCATTTATCCTTTATACTGATATTTCAGTCTACTCTATTTAAACATCTTAAAGAACTTTATGGGCAGTTCAGGGTGGTGAAAATAATTATGTTAATCTGATATAGTTTATTGGAAATTTCTTCACAAGGGACATAACTCTGCCTACCTTATGAAATAAAATGAAAATTTTAAAGATGCTCCACCGCTGACAAATGGTATTTTTTCACTATTAAAAACAGGAGCAGACGATTTATATTTTTCTTCAGATACAAAATTTACTTACTTTAGACCATTACCACCAATGAAAAGTTTGAGCTTCTAATTTTACTTCACGTTAAAAATATAAAAAATAATTAATTGCATCCCGAAAAAATTCCCTGCCACTATATCCTATATGGAATGAAGTACTGATTGCGCATGCACCAAAGGCGAAGTAAATTATTTTATATTGTTTTTTGTGTTAATTATATATATATATACCCGATTAAACACCAATTATTGTTTAAATGATGAATATCATTTATGCTCTGTCTGCGGTGGAGCATCTTTAACTATGAAAATGAGAACATTAGTGCAAATTATTTCTGTTGAATAGGATAGATTCTTGACTTTAGAATCAACATTATTTATTACAAAACTATCTATCGTTTGCTTTTATTGATTCTTCAATAAAACACTCGGTTTTATTGTAATGTATTTTGTCATTCCAAAACCTACCTAAGTGGGTTACTGATAATCAACTGAAATCTTTAAATATCTGACATTAACAATTTCTGTGAAACATATTTGATTTAATCAGTACATAATGGAAGGATGTTTTATTGTAACAATTCAAACTAATTAATAAAATTTTCAGTAAAAACAATTAAAAGCTGCTCACAGCTTCATACAGTAATCTCTACTAATTATTTTTCCAATCAGGATGGTGACCGTTTCTGGAGAATGCCTGAGTGCTATATACGTGGCAGCACCATTAAATATCTACGTATCCCAGATGAAGTCATTGATATGGTAAAGGAAGAGGTCATCCAGAAATCCAAAGGTCGTGGTGAGATGCGAGGCCGTGGTGGTCCACAGAGAGGCCGTGGTGGTCGAGGTAAGATACCTAGCACTTTATTTGGAAAATAAATTGACATCACAATTCATTAAAGAATATAACAAAACCACTTGAATCTTCCCCTTCCTTAAAATGACAGGTGGTACCAGTAGTCTTATTTTTCCATCCTGCTTAATTATTGTCAGTTGAGAAAATTGGCTGTAATTAAAGTTATTCAATTTCCATGCAGTAAACAGCTGTAATGATCGGATACATTTTCATATGCATATATTGATCATTGTTCAACTAAAATGGCCAGGATTTACAGGCTGTGACTTTAAACACTAGTCCTATCCTATGCACACGACTAGTAATTTTATGGCTGGACTAGTGCCAATTGTAAAGAACAAGTCTGATTGGACTAGTGGTTCTTCACCCAATTAAAATCAGTGTAAAACGCTTTTTTCACAATAATGATGGTCAATTGCATTTTCAACATATTTTTAATGTATTCTGTATGAGTTTATTTCACTCTAAATGCATCATTTTGTGAGAATTTGCATTCTTGAACGGATCTATTCAGACTCTACTTTGGGTCAAAAATCGTAGTGATGATGACTGAAGTGCTGAAACAAAATGGCTGTATATATATAATTTGTACTTGTGATTTAATAACCGGACTACTAAATTTTTGGGTTTTACTAGTCCAAATGACTAGCAAAAGAAAAATTAACATCACAGACTAGATTTATCTACAAGGAGCATACATCTTTATAATCATCTAGAATTTTCTAAAGTAATGGGCAATAAATTATGCTTTTGCACATGTATACATACTGCACTAGTGCATCAACAAAAATGACAACAGTCATCATCATTACTTAGTGATCATGGTGTGGTTCATTGTCTCCCTTGAGCTGTATATCTTAAATTGATGATCCTTCTAATTCAACTTCTACATCTATATTGTAGCATGGGACCCTCAACTAAATGTCTTCGAGTTATTTATTGTCCATATAATATGAAGAAGAACTATCTACAATATTATATACCCCTATAAGTGATAATTTAATGACTTCATTTAGAAACTTAAGTTTTGTTGATCTGTCAGTCCGTTGAAAACATTTGTCAAGACTTCTTCTAAACTTTGTGCCAAATGTTTTATTCCTATGGTAACCAGGTCATATGTAGATACATGATTGAGTTTTGAAAAATGACCAATAAAATTAACTCGTTAGCTATATATTGATAAATTTTGTTCAATTGATGTAACAAATGGATATCTATAATTCATTACATGCTTCAATAATGGTTACCAGTTACCATGGAAACATAATGGAGGAATGTTTGACTGGCATGGTCTCAGATAAGGGGTACCAGGGATAGGGTATCAGTTTAAAGTCATTGGCTTATAGTTCTAGTTTTAATACATATGATGGTCCTAATAACCTGTCTAATCTAGCCTGATATTCTGTGGGACACAACGTAATGGTCAGATCTACCTTGGTAATCTGACATTCTGTGTAACACAACATATTGGTCAGATTTACCTGTCTAATCTGATATTCTGTGTAACACAACATATTGGTCAGATTTACCTGTCTAATCTGACATTCTGTGTAACACAACATATTGGTCAGATTTACCTGTCTAATCTGACATTCTGTGTAATTTACCTGTCTTATATGACATCCTGAGAATCAGGAATTGAAATCGCATGAGAAGTTCATTAAAAAGTGTTAGGTTGCACAAGAAATTATTATTTTCCATTTTGGGAAATGAAAAGGGCTTCGAAAAAATGGCAAAAATATATTCTTTTTAAGTATATATCATACATTTACGTATAGTGTTTGAAGTCTCCAAGTAGTTTCTTTTTCATCAAAAATAATTGTTTTTATGTTACACCAAAATTCTGGAGGTGATCACAGAGGAATCTGATGGATAGTCATAATGTAGAAAAGACATTCATCGGTGTATGAATGGTTAACACCGTGCAGACATCACTAGTGCATTACAGACAAAGATTTCGCATATAAATCATCGCTAATGTTTGAAAGGAAGCCACTGAATGCAGCTTTAATGTTTCTACCTTTATAGAAAAAATTCTGATATTGTACAATCAAGTTGACAATTATGTCATTGATGAATACAAACAGCTGATAGAGATGTAGATGTTAAAAGATATCAAGATAACGGACAAATCTTATCTCAAATGTCTTCCTGTCGGATGCTGGTCGTGGATGATGGCTTTTGTTTTCATGCATGACAGATCCAACAATCTCATACCTTTGTCTGAAGTGCTTCCAAACTTAAACAGCGAATTAAAGGAGAAAGTCACTTTTTCTAGATCTGTTTGTTAACCTTTCACAAATATGGGGGAAATGCATTATAAACTACATTGTCACCTATGTGAATAGCAGTGGCATCAGTTGTATCAAGGCTATATGTGGTGTGTTTTTCATCACTAAAAAAACCTGAAACAGATTATGTGTCTGTTGCATGCTTGGTATATGTAGGGCTATAAATTTGTTTAAATGAACAACCTTGACCTACCGGTACCTTGTACAAATGTGAAAGAGATTCAAATTGACTTCTATGATTACCAGATAGCCAGAGATGGACTTAAGAATGGGACATTTAAGTGAAGCTTTCTGCAATAAGCTAAGTGCAAATGCTTGCTAGTTTGTTGAAATAGATCACATTGACCTACATTCAAGGTTACAGGGTTCAAATTGGCAGATTTTAATTACCTATCCACAAAGATAGGTCATTTTTTTTATATCTCTTTAAAAGAAGAAATCATGCATGAAGTCATGATGAATTTGATGTGTGTAATTGACCTTTACCAGGTAACATGTATATTGAATAACTAGGCATTAAAAATAAAAACAATATTTAAAGTCTACCACATATAAAGCTCTATACATGTACAGGTATTTGTTTTAGGCCGCTTGGACCTTTTGTTTATTTTTCACTTTGGAATTTGTATAGTTTTATCACAGCTGTTTGAAATTTACATCATTTGCTCAGGAACCTCAGTAACATGAAAGAAATGTTGCTTGGTGTGTGATAGATTAAAGTTTATCTCCATTTTAAGTTTATGTAAGGTATTTCATGGGTACACTAGTGTTTTACACGTCAGCACTCTTATGACTACTGCTGCAAGTATATCATTAAAATCTTAGATAAAATCATTCTTCAGGAGACAAAACATACACATTTCTGAGATATTTGTTACAGAAGGGTGTGTGTTTGTTACACAATTTTCTTTTCTGGACATTCATATCTGTGTTTTTTCCTTGTAGTACCTACCACATTGGTGATAAGGTCAGATTAATGTGATGGCTATCTGAGTAATCTCACCGGGTTTGCTTTTTATTTTAACCTAACATTGTTTTTCCTCATCACAGAATCCCATCATGGAGGACGCTTTAATTTAAAGAATATCACACTAATGCATAAAAATCTTTCAAAAAAAACAGAAACCTAAAATGAATGATATACAGTGTATAAGCAACTGCTGTTCCTCTTAATCAAACATGTCTGGATGATTTCTTTTTGAAGAACTTAGGAAATGTTCAGAAAAAGTTTGGATTTTCAACACTTTTTGTAAAGTTCTGTCATATTTTCAAATATTCCATGTAGTTTGCTTCGTATCATTCATTTCTTTTTTCAAATAAAAAAAAACAGTTGGTAATTTGCCACTTTTTTCAGATATTTGATTAATTTACTTGTATTTATTAATGAAAGAAGATGTTAAGAAAAACATGAGTTAAGATTAATTCAGTATACTTCTGGTATCTATCATGACTGCTATGAATATGTATATATATATAAATTATTGTTTTAATGTATAGCTGGTCATCACTGGTCTGTCTGGGTCTTTTTGAGGGTTTTAAAATTTATAGAAACTAAGGGGTTTTATTTAAGGGATCATAAAGATACATTTTGGGGTTAAATCCTAAGGAATTGTCGTAACTTCCGATTAGCTTGATGTTTTATGGGACGTGTACACTGAGTGCACTGATAGGGTGGGGAGAATTTTGACAATCATTATGACACGCTACAACATCTTGACTAAAAATCTTGTATATGAACTGTTCTAACTGTCAAAACTGATCTCAGTGATAGAAATATATTGGATGAGAGATAGACAAGATCTTGTTGAAGTTCCTTCTACAGTTGATATATTTCCCTGGGTGCTTGAATATCCGCTAATGGACCATTAAGATCGTAGTCTCAGTGAAAAAAAAAACATGGCACTGTTTTCTGTCAAAGTTTTCGTGTGAAGCATCTTTAAAGTTCTGTCATTTCACAGAAATTCCACAATAAATCGTAGCTAGCTATGAGTCTTGTTGTAAGGACTAGTGCTTTGTACTTTACACGCTGCAAGATCTTTTTATTACTGCAAAAACATAATGGCTAATCCAGAAAGTCAGGATGACCTATAGCCATCAATAGCTTCATTTATCACTCTCTCCTATTCACCAACTCAGACAGTAGAATTAATATGCTACAGTGAAGGTACATATAAGTACATGAATTCATCACTGTCATTATTACATTTCGTGTATTTTCATATTTTCTCATTTAATCGTCCTGGCTTAAGTTATAGTTACATATACATGAATCTTTTTTTTATCCCCCGCTTTCTCCGAAACGGGGGATATTAATTTGGGTTTGTCCTTCTGTCTGTCTGCAGTTTGTCTGTCTGTAACACTTCATTTCTGTGCAATAACTGTAACAAATGAAAACCAATTTTCTTGAAACTTGGTGACAAGGTTAATTGCCTTAAGGGCTCGGCCAAGTTCGATCGTGACTGTCGATGGACCTTATTTAGCACATGAGTTATGGCCCTTTGAATTACTAACAACATCATTTTCTGCTATTCTGTGCAATAAGTGTAACAAATGAGAACCGATTTTCTTCAAACTTAGTAACAAGGTTAAATGCCTTAATTATAAGGACTCTGCCAAGTTTGATAGCGACTTTCAATGGACCTTATTTAGCGGAGTTATGACCCTTTGCTTAAATAAAAAAAAAGTCAGTTTCTGCCACTTCCGTACAATAACTGTAATAACTATTAACCAATTTTCTTCAAACTTGGAAACAAGGTTTAGTACATTAAGAGCATGGCCAGGTTCGATCAACTCTTTCAGCAGATGTTATTTATCAGAGTTATGGCCCTTTAATTCACTACAAATGTCATTTTTCTGCAGTTTCTGTGTAATAACTAACAAATGTTAAAACTAATGTTGTTAAAACTTGGTAGCAAAGTTAAATGTCTTAAGGGCATAGCCAAGTTCAAAAACATCTTACTTCCGATTAAGACTTCAGTTTATTTTTTCATGTTTCAACCAAGGTTAAACCTAACCTCAATAATGTTTACCTACAATATGTCCTAAAAGCGAGGGATGGAAATTCCACTAAATTGCTTGGTTTTTTGTTTAATGTAAGGATAAAGAAGTAAAATGCTCAGGTGTTTACAGTAAAACACGGTTATAGCAAACCTCTTGGGACCTATAAAATCATTTTGTTATAAGCATAGATCTATATACACTTATTACAGACACCTTGACAGGGAATAAAAATCACCACGTTATAACCATGAATTTATTGTAAGCGTGTTTGTTATAAACATGCTTTACTGTATGTATGGGAATAAAAACTTATTTCACTAAATTAAGGCAATGGACAGACAAATTATAAAAATGCTGACATAGAAAATATATATATAGTACGGTATTTTTGGGTGTATAGTGTGCACCCGTTCACTTGTTAATTAATACAGAAGTTTATTTGCTTTCTGT
The DNA here is from genome assembly GCF_041381155.1 of Argopecten irradians. Lineage (NCBI taxonomy): Eukaryota > Metazoa > Mollusca > Bivalvia > Pectinida > Pectinidae > Argopecten > Argopecten irradians. The sequence goes on from NC_091139.1 coordinate 26,071,452, forward strand.
ATGCATATTCATCAAATTTGACAGAAAAATAAACTGGTAATATGACTAGTTAAAACTGCCCTAGCGACCACCTTTAGATCTGCTACCACTTTCTCAGGGTCCCAAATGACAAATTTCAACACAATATATGTCCTGGGTATAGAGACAACTTGGCTGTAAAGATTTTAAAGTTTTCCATGTCCGCCAGGTGGCCTTTATATAGCCAGGTTTGATTTAATAAAAATAAAACAATTAGATGAAATATTTAGTAAAAAAAAAAAATTGTAACATTCGACTTTGGTCAAGTACTATGATTTCTGGCAAGCTAAATAGCTTTTATATGGACCTTAACTACTGTGATTGTATACTCATGCCATCCCTATAATAGTCCTTAGGTCACACATGTACTTGTGATACTTTACAATTATTGTTAAAAACCAATCATACATTTTGTGCCATTGTTTTGTATTTTACAGGTGCTTTCGGAAGCCGTGGAGGCGGAAGGGGAGGAGGCCGAGGTGGTCAGCAAAGACCTGGGAAGGGGCGGGGCGATTGATAGTGGTGTAAAAGGACATTTTCTATGCTGTATATGTACTAAATATTGTGTTTCCTTTTTGTTTGGGGTAAGCAGCAGCTAGATGGACTACCAAGTTCTCTTAAAAAGTACTTAAATATAAACAATTACAATCAAATTAATAAAAAGGTTTATAAGTTTATAATAATTATGAATTCTCTTCAGATTTTGAAGACAAAATTTAAATCTGAAAGACTTTAGCAAAAAGGTGTTTCCAGAAGTTTGCAAAATACACTTCTTTCAAAGTTGCAAAAAAGGTATTGCACATGTTCCCCTAACAATAAAGGTAACAATAAGAATGAGAGATTTCAAAAGTAAGTACATGTATGAGAGGATGGATGTAAGTGTGTAAAGTATGATGTATAAATGTAAAAAGATGTGATGGTGATTGGTTAGTGTCATATCACTGTGTGAATTGTTAGTGAACAAATGTATGGAATTACTGATATTTCGCTTGTATTGGTGGGTCGTTATATTCATGCCTTGCATGACCAGTGCTAAATCTCAAGGACCCACTAAAATGAATAAGAATTAATTAATGTCGTCATCTCAAAAATAGTTTAGAGACTAATTTTTTGCGAAACTGTTAAGTGTCAATTGATTTGGGGATGCATTCGGTGTATATATGACATTAGAAAAATGTTGTGTTTTAGGTTCAGAACTTCTTCTTCTTGGATGATTGTAAATGTATTTGTTTTGTTTTTGAATGCTGACGTCATTTTGCTGCTAAATTGCAATATGCCATTGTAGGTCATTTTCTAAGAAGTTTTCAAATTATTCATTCTCATTGATTTTGTTATACACTTTAAGTGCTTAAAAGTATTGTCACTAGAAAATATGTGCTTTGTGAAATATAGTAATTGTTTTTACTATAAATGTATGACATGTTTTAGATCCTAAACATTTCTGATGCATTATCTTCCAACATGATTCTAAATTCCCAGAATAGAATCTCTACTGGATATTTATGGACCTATATGTTGATTCAGTTGACATGTTTGTATCGGTTGTTACCTCAAGTGATGACAGGAAATTGTTCATGGTTCTACATGTGTTTAAAAAGACTGAGAAACAGACTGGTCTCTACTGTCATACTTGTTTTCCTGGGCAACCTTTACAACATAAGCTACATGCATATGATGTATGTTGTTTCTTGATCAAGCCAACAGCTACAGCATCGGTTACATTAAAGATGCTCCACTGCTGACAAATGGTATTTTTTCACTATCAAAAACAGGAGCAGACGATTTTGTATTTTTCCTCAGTTAAAAAAGTTACTTACTTTACACCATTACCACCATCCAAAAGTTTGAGCTTCTGATTTTACTTAAGTTAAAAATAATTAATTGCATCCCGAAAAAATTCCGTGGCACTATATCTTATGTAGAATGAAGTAATGATTGCGCATGCAACAAAGGCAAAATAAATTAGTTTATGTTATTTTTTGTGTTAATTAGGCATTTATATACACAATTAAACACCAATTATTGTTCAAATGATGAATATCATTTATGCTCCGTCGGCAGTGGAGCATCTTTAAATGGCTTAGACAGCACTTTTTAAAAAAATAATGTCTTGACATAAAATATGAATGTAAAACTCTTAGAGAGTACTATAACCTCAGTGAAAGCAGTCATGGTTTGACATAAAACATCGTGAAACATGAAAAGATATGTCATATTGTTTCATTAAAATTCATGTACAAGTGTTCAGAGTTTTTATTTTTCTTCTGTGTTTATAAAGCTATAGCAAACCTGGCCGAAAGATTTGATAGGTTTATGCCATGGAGCATTGTCCAGTCATTTGTTTGTCTGTCATTTGCCAGTATTTCCTTTAAATTGATTCAGTAGTAAAAAGTATATGACTGGTAGTGATATGAAAGAATTGCCTCAGTTAACTATAAACTGTAATTGTTTTACATCAATTGCAAAATAAGTTATACAACTGATACAAATTGCTTTCGATGACCAGGATGCAATGTGTGTGAAACTTACCAATGAATGGGAGAACTGCAGTTCTTCGAGAAAACACACATGATTGGACAGGTGATCCCTGAATTTTTCATATCTGTATGAGGATCAAACTCAGACCAGCTACATGTGGGTGAATAGCATAGCTTTCACCTCCTTTGCACCTTGTACCTGCCAACCCAAGGAGGCGAGAGTTTGTCTTAAGGAGATTAATAAACAAAATTAAAAAAAAATAGAAAATAGTTTATTTGAAAAATTCCAGATATAACCACAATAAGCATAGCCTGTACAAATTGTACAAATAATCAGATTAGTTAAATTGATCACTGTGATAAAATTCAACACATTTGATAATTATCTAAGTGACCAATTAGTTTATATTGCATATGTGATGCAATTGTGTATCATAAAGTTCTGTTTGATGAAAAATCTTCAAAGTATTCTTAATTTATTTGATATACTTATTGCTCTCTTGCATGTTAAGAAATATGTCGTCAGAAGTGTTGCATAATATTAAAAGAAAATTTATTAAACTAAAGATTTTAATATAATCATTTTTGTCTCTTACATGTAATTAAAAACATCCTGAATTTTCAATAATGAAATAAAAGATTGATTAACTTGAGTCATAACAATACTTTAAAGGTCAGCTGGTGCTGTAAACAGAAGTCTGGTATTGTTTTCAAATCTGTCAGTGAATCGGATCTGAGTTCAGACAAGTTTATCCCTTCCTTCCTGTGTTGGGCCATGTTTTTGTACTGTTCTGGGTCAGTCTAACTAGGTCTGCGGGGGATTCAGGATTACTAAAGCACACCTGTGGCCTCGACTTTGTGTTCTAATTAGTCTGTAAATATGATATCATTGCTGTCTGGCATCAAAGGGATTCTGCTGTCGACCCGTGTATAAAAAATACATCACTAAACATCAGAATGGCTGGAGCCAATACATACAAGGTAGAGCTGGAATTTTCTCTACATCATTACCAGAACATGTTTTGATATTAAAATACGCTTCTTTACCACATTTCTGTGTTGTGTGTGTGTATTTTCTACAGCCTTGATTCTCTTTGATGGTCATGTATTTGCAAAATGAAGTTCACCAGGTACAGAAATCTTTTCACTTTTTTTTTTTTTACGAGAGAGTATTTCAAAATTGGAGTTATGAATGAATCATTTTTACTGGTGAATATTATACATGTATGATTAATCTTGCATTTAAAATAATTAGTTAGGTACTAGTATTATTGCCTATACTTAATTGCCTATTGCTTTGAGAATCATTTGTAAAAACCATTTAATATTCAGGAAAAACCAATACTTTTGATATATTATATATAAAATAGATACTTTATAGTTTAATTTTTGTGTCTTTCTTGTGACTTCCTTGAGACATGAGCTCTTCCGTGAGACACGAGATGTTCTATGAGACATGAGCTCTTTCTTGAGACATGAGATGTTTTATGAGACATGAGCTCTTCATTGAGACATTAGATGTTCCATGAGACATGAGATGTTCCTTGAGAAATGAGCTCTTCTTCGAGACATGAGATTTCCTTGAGACATGAGCTCTTCCTTGAGACAAGAGCTCTTCCTTGAGACATGAGCTCTTCCGTGAGACATGAGCTGTTCTATTAGACATGAGTTCTTCGTGGAGACATGAGCTCTTCGTGGAGACATGAGCTCTTCGTGGGACATGGGAGACATGAGATGAGCTCTTCCTTGAGACATGAGAGTTCCTTGAGACATGAGCTCTTCCATTAGACATGAGCTCTTCCTTGAGACATAAGCTCATCCATGAGACATGAGCTCTTCCTTGAGAAGTCTTCGTGGAGACATGAGCTCTTCGTGGAGACATGAGCTCTTCGGGAGACATGAGCTCTTCCTTGAGACATGAGATGTTCCTTGAGACATGAGCTCTTCCTTGAGACATGAGCTCCTTGAGACATGAGATGTTCCATGAGACACAAGATGTTCCTTGAGACATGAGCTCTTCCATTAGACATGAGCTCTTCCTTGTTAGACATAAGCTCATCCATGAGACATGAGCTCTTCCTTGAGACATGAGTTCTTTCTTGAGACATGAGCTCTTCCTTGAGACATGAGATGTTCAATGAGACATGAGATGTTCCTTGAGACATGAGCTCTTCCTTGAGACATGAGATGTTCTATGAGACATGAGATGTTCCTTGAGACATGAGTTCTTCCTTGAAACATGAGATATCCTTGAGAGATGAGATGTTTCTTGAGACATGAGCTCTTCCTTGAGACATCGTGTCTTCCTTGAAACATGAGCTCTTCCTTGAGACATAAGATCTTCCATGAGACACGAGATGTTCCTTGAGACATGAGATGTTCCTTGAGACATGATCTCTTCCTCTTGAGACATGAGATGTTCCTTGAGATATGAGTTCTTCCTTGAAACATGAGATGTTCCTTGAGACATGAGCTCTTCCTTGAGACATGAGTTCTTCCTTGAGACATGATCTCTTCCTTGAAACATGAGCTCTTCCTTGAGACATAAGCTCTTCCATGAGACATGAGATGTTCCTTGATGCATCAGTTCTCCTTCAGACATAAGGTTTTTCTTGAGATATATAGTCTTTGAGACATCAACTCTTCATCAGGTCTATCTTGGGACATCAACTCTCTCTTAAGACATCACATTATCCTTGAGACATCATGTCTTCCTTAAGACTGCTGCTCTTCGTTGAGAAATCAGCTCCTCATTGGGATATTAGATTTTCATTGATGCATCAGCTCTTCATTGGGATATTAGATTTTCATTGATGCATCAGCTCTTCCTTGAGGCATCAACTCTTCTAGAAAACATTAGGCTTCCTTGAGACATGAGCTTCAATGAGGCATCAGCTCTTCATTGATGCATCAGGTCTTCCTTGAGAAATCAACTTTTAATTGAGTCAAAGACTGAGAGACATCAGCTTTTCCTGGATACATACGCCGGTCTTTTCTTGTGACATCAGCTCTTCTGTGTAATATTAGATCTTCTGTGATACATTAGGACTTATCGGTTCTTCCTTGGAACATCAAATTTTCCTTGTGGCATCAAGCCTTCCTTGAGACAACAAATTTCCCTTGTGGCATCAAGTCTTCCTCGATGCATCAGTTTTTCTTGAGACATCAGCTCTTCATCGAGGCATCAGGTCTTTGTTGGTACATCAGGTCTGCCTTGAGACATAATTTCTTCTTTGAGGCATCAGACTCCCTTGGGATATCATGTCTTCATTGATACATCTGCTCTTCCTTGGGACATCTTCTCTTCCTTGAGGCATCAGCTCATGTTTTATAATTATCACCCACCCAACGAAGTTGGCGGGGGATATACAAATGGGTTCCATCCGTCCGTCCGTCCGTCTGTCCGTCCGTACGAATGGTTTCCGGAGCATAACTCTAAAACCAATAGAGATATTTCCACGAAACTTAATACACACATTGGTCTTATGGTCTAGTAGTGCCTTTTGCTATTTTTAGGTTTTCATTTTTTGGATTTTTTCCGTAACCATGGAAACATTGCTGAAAATATCATATTTTTGTACCAGGTTTCGTTTCCGGAGCATAACTCTAAAACCAATAGAGATATTTCCACGAAACTTAATACACACATTGGTCGTATGGTCTAGGAGTGCCTTTTGCTATTTTTAGGTTTTCATTTTTTGGATTTTTTCCGTAACCATGGAAACATTGCTGAAAATATCATATTTTTGTACCAGGTTTGTTTCCGGAGCATAACTCTAAAACCAGGAGAGATATTTCCACGAAGCTTCATGGACACATTGGTCTTATGGTCTAGTAGTGCCTTTTGCTATTTTAAGGTTTTCACTTTTTGTGACTTTTTTCTGTAACCATGGAAACATTGCTGAAAATGGCAGATTTTTGTGTAAGAATCGTTTCCGGAGCATAACTCTAAAACCAGCAGAGATATTTCCACGAAGCTTCATGGACACATTGGTCTTATGGTCTAGTAGTGCCTTTTGCTATTTTAAGGTTTTCACTTTTTGTACTTTTTTCTGTAACCATGGAAACATTGCTGAAAATGGCAGATTTTTGTGTAAGAATCGTTTCCGGAGCATAACTCTAAAACCAGCAGAGATATTTCCACGAAGCTTCATGGACACATTGGTCTTATGGTCTAGTAGTGCCTTTTGCTATTTTAAGGTTTTCACTTTTTGTACTTTTTTCCGTAACCATGGAAACATTGCTGAAAATATCATATTTTTGTACCAGGTACGTTTCCGCAGCATAACTGGGAAACCGGTTGAGATATATGCACGGAACTCCATAGGCACATTAGTCTTATGGTCTAGTAGTGCCTTTTGCTATTTTAAGGTTTTCACTTTTTGTACTTTTTTCTGTAACCATGGAAACATTGCTGAAAATGACAGATTTTTGTGTAAGAATCGTTTCCGGAGCACAACTCTAAAACCAGTAGAGATATTTCTATGAAACTTCATAGACACATTGTTCTTATGGTCTAGTAGTGCCTTTTGCTATTTTTAGGTTTTCACTTTTTGTGCTTTTTTCTGTAACCATAGAAACATTGCTGAAAATATCATATTTTTGTAGCAGGTTCATTTCCGGAGCATAACTCTAAAACCAGCAGAGATATTTCCACGAAACTTCATAGACACATTCATTTATGGTCTAGTAGTACCTTTCGCTATTTTTAGGTTTTCATTTTTTGCACTTTTTCCGTTACCATGGAAACATTGCTAATAATATCATGGTAAATGGTAAATGTTACTTTGCAAAACTCCACCCATCTTTGTGTATATAGTCTAATATAAATGTCAAGGCTGTATACCTGATTCAACAATTGCAGCCCCGCTCTATTTGAATTATACTCCATCTTTCTTTAGCTCAACTTCCTTTTTCCTGTTTTTTTTATACACATAAGTCTCCACAATCAAACTTACTTCAGCTTTGATATCTCCATTGGCGGGCGATCTGAATGACTATGTCCTTGTTTAATCTTAAAAACAGCAGTTTTCTCGCCAATCTATCTTTTCATTGGGTGCTGTGTTTGCTATTCCACTGACTTTGATCTTTGACATTCTTACAAGGAGTGAGTTTTACAAAGGCTGGATTATGATTTTCCTAAATGTTGACATACTGTCGTAAGGAGCTATACATATGGATTGGCTTTAAGGCTATTTAAAACGCTCAATTACAACCTATTTGGTGTGCTATTAGCTTGTTAATTATGTTTGCAAACTTTTTCTTGTTTTCTTGTATAGAACTGCTCTGCTTCGCATTCCAATGTGGCAACAAGAAACGGAAACGGGTTTAAATTTAAGTAGCCATATTTCAGACTACGTATTTATATGTATACATAATGAACGTTTAGGTTTTTTTTCAAACTGGCTCTAATTGCATTAACGTCCAGAATTACTTGACTTACAATCTCCACAGGAAACGACATACAAAAGTTAACTTCTATAATATTTTCTCAAATGGAATTTTAAATCATGGAGTTTCCGTAAACTAAGGAATGTTGGTGAAACTTGCCCTGATATTGTAATATTTACACAAACAAACTTTGACAGACTTCACTTTCAATGAAGCAAAACATTTCAAAACATTAAGTCATCGCCATGACGATAATGTTGATACCGTTAATTCAATTTACACATTATCATTATCTTAGTAAGTAATAAAATGACTGTGACACTTGGTCAGTTATGAATCTGAGAGTAAGTTTTTGATACTACTGAGGGAGATCGTTATGTGTCGAGATATTGGTTCCCTGTGCAAGGGTTCTGTTAAATCTTACCTCATGATCGAGAAACGGTCAAAAATCTAAATAATTATGTATTTACTGACCTAAAGCATCTTCTTGTAACAGAGAAACTTCTGGTCCTTTTATGGTTCTATTAACTGGGGCATGCCGTCAAACAAGCACATCTCACTCGGACATCTGGCGAACCAGTCGTCCCTCTCCATTTATGCGGAGCCCTAAGCAGGAGCAGAAACTACCAATTTATTTATAGATTATAGTGTGTCTCGGCCAAGAAACAAATTCAAATGCCTTTCTCACAAAGACAAGCACACGGAAGACGGTAAGAAGATAAGATCCTAAACTTAGTCACCTTTCACAATCATATACAATTCTAACGCCCTGACTTACACCAAGCTGTTGAAGACTTTCCCCAATCAATATACATGATATATGAACGCGTACAACTTGCCAAGCTCTTGCGTATGCGGAACGTATGGTTCGTACGCGGACATGTTTGATATTTTGTATGCAACACAAGAGTTTTCGGCTATCTTTGTGGACTAAGTTATTTAAGTGACATTTGACTGACAGTTACACGTTCGTCACCGCATTCTCGTCGTCGACTCGGATTGTTTGACCACATTGATTTCGATGTGGACAGAAAAAGCAATTTTCAGGCAATCTTCTTAAATAAGATTATACAAATTTATCGAAGATTACCAAAAATGTCCTCGAGATATATTGCAACTGTATGAGCATGTGTCCGAACTGCATAGAAAGTGGTCCAAAAAAGGTATTCTTGATTCCCGCATTACTTTTAAATATTTGGACTCATTTGTATCTCTGTTGGAACACTTACTCGTCAATCGTACTCTGGCGCATTTCCAATCATGCAATATAGCATTTTAGAAATAGTTACAACTTGTTGGAGGGATGCCGAAGATATGTGACGTAACTATCCCATGGTGTGACGTGTTCCGACGTGATAGAGAATACACAGACCATCTCCCCTGCTGTGGTATGCATTCGCACACTGCAGGGTGCTGCATAGCGGAGTGGCAGAAGCGCGGATTTTTCAATCGTACATTGTCGGTTCCAGGTTGTCGTTGCTGGTGGGCGCTAATGGTTACCGTATGCAGGAACATGTCACTAACGATCTTGGGTCTCTCGACCGAATTAGAGTCGACATTGTATATACTCGCGTAAAGCATTTACACTTCAAAAAACTAGAGAAGCGGGTAAGGTTGTGGCAGTTTATGACAAAATGGTGTACGGTTGATGTTTCCTTTCATACGTATATGAGTAGCTATGTATGAATTTTATTGCTTGTCTACATTGTGATGCGGGAGTACGTGGTTTGTATGTACTTGTTCTTTATGCTGTAGATTATACAATATTAAGTGGAAACCTAATTTGCTTTTACTCAAGCTCCACGTAACTTATGTTTGTTATGCATGCATGTAGTATTTGGGGCTAATCTGTCGCATTCATGATCAAATGAGCCCTAACTTTAGAATTTCAGAAACCTGACCGAACAAAATTTAAGAAACGACATCAATTATCGTTCGTTTGTATCTATTATTCGAAGATATACATTTTATGTGCGCTTTGAACACCAAAGGGTACAGGGCTGCGTAGAACGATTATACATACACATGTACCCGGCCGCCTACTGTACCTTTCGGCTGCGAAGTGGTAAAGATTCCCCCAACATTTCAAATCCATGTTCGCCCTGCAGGTAGGGCGTTAGAATTGTACCTGCTGCCCCTATTGCATGATCGTAAAAGGCGACTAAATTTAGGATCTTATCTTTTCTTTTCTTCCTAACTGACTTTATCTTTCCTAATGCCTTCCTTTGCACTGCCTCACTTTTGGCCTTGCGTTGAGCGTTCGCCCCTGTGAGAAAGGCTCTGGGTTCTGTCCCCAGGCCGAGACACACCAAAGTCTATAAAAGTGGTAGTTTCTGCTCCTGCTTAGCGCTCAGCAAACGGGGAGTGGGACGACTGGTTCGCCCGTTGTCAGTATAATGTGACCGGGTGGGGTGTGTTGATTGGTGTCTTAGGCGGCATGCTTCAGTGATATAGCACTATAAAAAGGGCAATAGTTCCACTATACAAGAAGACACAACATGAATATACTGCAGTCTCCCAAAACACGCACCTCGCACAACATACACGCAGCACACCGCATACATGGGAGGCCGTCCTTACATGACCATAGCTGTTAATAGGACGTTAATTAATCAAACAAACAAATGTTCGCAAGAGACTTGAAGAATGGCCCTAAACAGGGGACGTCCAAGAACCGGAAATACGTTAATCATACACATAGTAGCTTCATGTTATTCGCTGGATCCTGTTTTTAACAGACGTTAAAACGTTTATTATTGAACATCATTGGATATACATTTGACTATGTATTAATGACAAAACTATATGTATAATTTGAAATCAGAAACGTAAAGGCCTCAATAAAAATTGTTGTCAACTGTTGTCACCATAAAAATCTTGGCATATCAACGGGTACGATCAACATAGGACTTTCATGTGAATAACGTCAGCAAATAATGTTCAGAGTTTCGCGATACTGTCCGTGTAACTTCCCCGTAGTATTCATGTTATAGAAATGTACTCGGTAAAACCGTACGTACATAATGTACTCTCCGGTTCTGTTCGCTGTACCCTGATTAACTTTTTGAGGACATTGAATTATCATTTGGTGCGATTTTCTGATGATATGGAGATTAAAAATCTTTTCTGTGTTTTATTCTGATAACTGTTGATATTTCAAAAATGTGTTCTAGATTAACAAATGTTTTACGAAGTCTCCTTTGTCGAAACGCTGAAAGAAAGTAACTCCTAAAGTTGTTAAATGGTTGATTAGATTTTAAAGTATATATACTGTAATATTAAAAAAGAAAAACAGATAAGAGAAAATGACTGATTCTTGTAAAACCTAAATGCAAACTGTCTGATTAAAATCATTTAAAGCTCGGTGAAACAGATTAAAATGAGAATAACTTTTTACTAGTGCGTTGTTGATAATGACTTTGTAAATACCATAGTATAGACTTTGGCAGTTGGTTGAGACAAAGATGAACCAGAATGACGTCCTATATAATTTACTAGATCTAGACTATCACAGTTTGTGGCATGTCTGAGGACCGGTATTATGTAAACAAACGCACGTGAGATTTTCCTATGGTATCTTACACCTACCCCAATGAGCCATGTTTGTCAAAACATGGTCCTTGAGAGCCCTTCACGCCAGCATTGAGTAACGTGTCGTACCAGACTAATGCCTTGTTGATTTTATACGGTGAGATTAAAACTACGTAAACTTGGAATGTCCGTATCTAAACAATCACAGGCCATCAACTTTGGTTTTGTAAACAAGGATGATGAAATTGTAAATAGGCCTATTGAACGAATATTTACCCGACATGATTAAAATATTTAAAATCTAAGTTCTAGTACAATGTGTATACTACAAAAAATATAATGACGCACATTTAGATAACAAAAGAAATTAAAAATGTCTGCCTTACAGTCTCTGATCATTGTACAGATCTAGAAGGGTAACCTTTTATAATAGTTCAATCAATTTCAGATGGCGCACATGTAGGAGTGATTTTTTGAGAAGAATCAATAAAAGAAAATGCATTTCCTGTTTTAATTAAATGTCTGATTTTCGAAAAACCATGTAAAATTGCTTATTTTCATAATTCAAAAATCATATTAAACCATAACAATATGAATTTAAACTGATCATATGAGACCAGGATATAACGTTGAAACTTATTTATTTGTATGAAAAGTATCATGAATACTTAAACGAATACGTTTTAAAGCAGTTAGCCAATGGAAAATGTCGTCAACAATGACAAAGAAGGAGTTTCCAGTCTCTATATATGTATGTACATATACATTGTTTTAGGCCTACATGTACATATACTTATAAATCCTTGATTTAATCAGAGATTTACATGTACAATATAGATAGCCTGTATAATTAAATTATCTATGTCTCTGATGTAATGTGTACGTTGTACCAGTTTGTTCAGTCATGCGATTATGATTGGTATTTACGACACAGGACAGATTAAGATCGGCGATATAAATAACAACATAGAGTTTACCACTGAACCACGTGGCCTTGTTTACTATGCACGCTTCCGGCCGGTAATATCCTAAGAACATATCAGTAATCTCGCTCCTTGTATTCAATGCGTCGGTGGTGTAACGGTTAGCATGGTTGCCTTCCAAGCAGTCGATCCGGGTTCGACTCCCGGCCGACGCACCTTTATTTTTATTATTTTTACAATTTTTCTCTGTTATGCGTTTACTGTACAAAATGATTTCTTTTAATAATATGTATATGAAAAAAAAATGATAATGATCCAATTGACTATTTGTGCTGCAGAGACTATCGGTGATAACATTTAGCACGGGTGAGGTAGTGTTCTCTTCAGATGAATTACAAGCAATTAATTGGCAAACATGATATACATATGGGGTATAAAGGTTATGATATAACCCGATTGAGTCATTAAAGTTGTCAGATCAGATAGACCGACAGTATTTACGGATTAACAGCTAGGCCTAAGCCGATATAATCCTAATTGATATATTGTTAGTATAACAATTTCGCTTCTGTAATGTCTAATGATCGCGTGCTGTAAATGCTTTTACCAGTGGGATATTATCTTTGGAAATTCTCTCGGCCGTTTTTAATTAAAGTATTGTGTTATTTTAGTGACATATCCACCTTTCCGTATACATGTATTTTAGATCACACCGACTTCATATTTTTTTATCAATTAGGGAAAGAAGTTACCGAATAATATGATAATAAACATATATTATTTCAATAGAACATACATTTTGATTAAGTACAATCAGAAATGAAATTCCGGTTTCTATGTATGATTAACGAGAGATTAACATAGTATTATACTGGAAACCATTATCAGGTTCCTCTGACATATGATTTTTATCTTCTTTTTTTCTTCGACATATGTTTATTTTCTTTATCTTTAATTTCATCTTTAATGGTAAAGATGTATTCTTTTCAAATCAATTTCTGGTAACTCTGTGATGAATTGATATTTCAGTAATTAAGTAACATGGATTAAGAAAGAAGGGTAGGAAATATCGGAAATCTTATATGTGAAATGTACGTTGACCTTTTGTTTCTATCCGCCCCCGCGATCGGAGAACGGTACACCATTACCCCCGGGCCAGCAGACAAATATACATTGATCAACAACTGTTTTATCGCTAATCGGTAGCATTGTCGATCTGTACACCCTTTGATGTTTATCTACCGTAAGGGCCTGTAGTGCATTTAGTCAAGCAAAACCACATTAGTTCGTTACCGTGCGCTCTCTTAAATACCCAGATTGGCCCTTTAAAAGCGATCTCATGTAGCTATCATATAGCCTACACACTGAAAATGTTTAGGAGGGGAAAACATTCAAAATAGATTCATTTTTTCATAAATCATTATATTCTTTATCATTTATTGTATCTCATGATTTAATTAACGCATGGTTGGGAGGTCAACGTACTACTGGAATGAATTTTACCTGTGAAAATTGTACAGGTGGGGGTTGGCGCTATGTTATGTAAAGCGCTTACACATTTGTATACGATATTATGCGACCGCACGTATGACCTGCTTAATAGGTATATGCATGAGCCTTGCCACGCTGAACCCAGCGAAAGTCGATTCATGAAGAAACGTTGAGTTGAATTGACCGTAACTGCCCAACTTTTTATCGCTCGTGTAAAGACACATGCTATTTATATTCCGGAGTGAAGAACCAATCGAAAAGCCGTATGGACGAAACAGAATGTACACACACATAGCATATGAATCGTACGTACCGAGAAATAATGTTGAGTGTGAAAATGGAACTGCTTTCTAGCTTGGATTTTAAAGCGACAGGAGAATCTCCGCCTTCTAATATTATAGGCTGGACACAGAGGCAAGCGGTCAGTCGTATGTGAGAACTTGTATCGCGAGGTCAGCGCGTGGACCCTCTACAGGAGAACACGAGGATTATACTACTGAGGCTGCCTTGAAGGAAATAACATGTGCTTTGAGGGGATGGAGTTCACGTGAAGGAGTTTAAATGAATACAATGCAAAACCAAAATGATAAATCATTTATTGATAATTCTTTTAATAACAATACACACTGGCCTATCGGACAAGGACGCAAATAAAAGGACTAAATGTAGGACCCAAGAAAATGTAAGTACATGATGTTGGACAGTATCAATTCAGAAAACTATTTTCAAAATAGTTCTGGGCAATAGTGTACTCGGACTCGTGTTTTCTGGTACACTGTTCAACATATTCCTCTTTTGATTGTCTTGAAAACACCAATTCCTAGATCGAACCATGGATGATGTCTTTGATATAGTCTGCAGTTCTACATTTGTAAATTAAGCAAAATGCTTCGTGGTCTTCTTTGTATGGGACTGTTAGGCGAATAAGTAAGATTTGATTCTTGGTAGGATTTGAAGAAACACTTTGACAGTTTGGAATACAAGTAGAATTCATAGAATAGTTTACTTCTTGGGGAAAGGTTCTCCATGTTATAGGCATCACAGGTTTCGTTGGTTGAACCCCAGTGGATATAAAATTACAGATAAGTGCACCCTACTTACTAGGGGTCATTTAGTTGAAACTGGACCCTGAATTTGCCATGACCATAGATAAAGATCAGTTCTTAGCATCTGGGATATAAACTATTGAGATCTGATTGAATCACAGTTAAAATGAATACCTGCCGGTACATGAATCATTTTGAGAACAGCTCATTTTCACTTATAATCATTTCACTATATATAACATATTTTGAGAAATTCAAAATAATACCACAGCAATTGATAACTATCCATTTTTTGAAAGAAAAAACCCCAATGCTTTTCATAAATGTTCATCGGTTTACTTTGATCAATATTTTAGATTGAAACAAATAGAGAGTTGAAGATTATTAACATTTTTTTTTTGTTTTAAATTAACCTGATAAGTGTTGTAAATCACATATTTGAAAGCCTTAAACTGTATATTATTATGTATATATATGGAATCAAAGTCATCTACCTTGTTAAAATGCTAATTAGAAATGCATGATCAAACTCATTTATTAATGCATGATAATAGTGATAAAGCACTGTTATATAATTAAATGCTGAATAAAAGATTTACGAGTATATGAACAATTAATGTTATTTTTAGATACTTTATAATGATATTAACAACACAAAGTCTATTAAATCATGAGTTTTTAATGTTCTAATAATCCAATTTGAAAGTCAATAATAAGATTATAACATTGAGCCCTTTTCATTATGACAATTACATATGGTTTTAAACATAATTCCATTCATTTTTATAATACACCTTAATTTGATACCAAAGCTCTATTGTACACCATTATGCTATGCAAGGACCATTTAGTTTTCACAATTTTCATAGGATTTCAGAATCTATTTGTAAGTTAATAGCCTCATTTAAGATTATCTATATGTATAGCCTTGAGAAGTTAAGAGAGAGTGTGAAAATGGATAGCTTCTAACACTCAGTCACCAAAGCCTGTCTATGAGGTTAAACAAAGTTTAGACTAGGTATAACTGTCAATGAAAAATTTGTGATACATGTTTGGCAGGGAGGGTTATAAGAAAATACTTGTCAAACTTTGGTTGAGAAGAAACCTTATTCGTTGATTTTTAAATAGAATTTCTGCATCTGTGGGGGTGTTTCCAAACATCAAGTGTGTTATTATGCTGTCAGACGACAGCCAAAAAAAAACCATATAAAATTTATTAGAAAGCTAATTCCTAAACTTTAATTAAAACTTGGCATTATGATGAAGATGATTCTTTAAGAATATCTGCATGCAAATTTTTTCTTAACACGTTTTAACATTATAACATCAGAAAAGATATTATGTGGAATTCAGGTGTGGGATTCTTCTTCATAAAAGATTAATACCAAAGTAACATTTCTTTGCACATATTACGTAAGTCAAGGTTTGTTGTCACAAAGAAATATAATAAAAGTGAAAATTATAATTCAAACACAACAGAAAAGCAAAGCCTGGCCTTGTGTGCATATACAACAGCAGAAATTTGGCAAGTCCTAAATTGCCTGCTGTTCCTATGGCGATAAAGCAATGATAAATTATACACGTTATAAATTTGATGGGTGTAAAGTAAAAAACATGAAATGGTTTCGCCCTGACAGTAAAACACAACAACAGCATAGGATATATAAACTGTCATTGTAAGAAATTCCTGAGAATCATTGTCATAAATCTGTATTATATTTCATCATGATTCACAAATTAACAAAAAGAAATTATATAGCACATGAAATCCTTTATCATTTATAGTAACACAAGTTTGTAAGGAATATATATGTATTGCTATGTAACAAAAGTTGTTAAAGAGATTTTGTTTAATAAAATTTATTAAATAAAAATTTCTGAAATGTGTATCATCTTACTGTAGTGTAAGTGATTAGGCTATACTACTAAAATGCTCCACTGCCGATAGAACATACATGTAAATGACACTTATCACAAAAATGCATATAGATGAAATTGAAATTGATTTTTGTGCTATGTGCAATGAACACTTAATTTCATTTAGGGCATATAGTGCCATGGATTTGTGTAGGACGCAAATTATTATTTCTAATATTTTTATCTTGAATTAAAATAAGAAGCTCAAACTTTTACATGGTGATAAAGTAATTAATAAAAAAGTTTTGAAGTGTTCACACCCATAATATGTACAATATTTGTCTAAATTTAATTCTTTATTTTTTGACACACCATATTGAAATTAAATGTTAAGGAATGTTTTGTTTTGCCAATTTTGGTAAAAATAATTTGGTATAAAAGCGACCACCTGAAAAAAAAATCAAAATTCTTAAAATCTGATGTTGATATTTAATGGCCATGGTCTGTAAGTTCAAATCTAACATCTTCAAGTGTGACTCGATGTCTGACTAAGAAATATGATCTAGTCAAGGCTTACATTTGAAGGAAAGATAATACAGATTATTACTATATAATATAAAGCATGGCTGTGTTATAATTATGAAAATGAAATCTTGTTTTATACACCTGGTGAACAATTCATAAGGTCCAGTTGAAATACTTATATGAAGTAGATGTTCTAAAAGATTGATTGATAAAAATCAAATATACAACCCAGATAAGGGGGTACTACATGTACACAAATCAAATAAAAGTTACAAAGCTTAAAGCTGGCATATTTTAAAAAAATTTTTGATAATGGATTGTTTGCCAAATTCAAAAATTGAAAAAGTTGATGAATCTAAGACATTTCAAAATTTGCTATGTTCTATTAAAGTTTCATGGTTTTCTTCTGAAAGATGGAAATGTCCAATGCAAACTGACTCAGTGAAATAAACCATCAAAACAATTAAGATACCAGTAAAATATGATATTGTATTGAATGATGTAGTTGATTATCCAAAAATTTGAAAAAAAAGTGAATGCTAATATATTGTTGATAATTAAAGGCTATCAAAATTATATGGTATTTGTCGTACCATATTTGTGACTACAAGTTGCTTTAGTGTATTAACACTTGATCCTATAGTTGATACTCTTAATACAAATTTCTTTTACATTGTGTATTGGCAAAAGTTAATGTGCATAAAATGTTCAACAAATAGCCGTAAATTAAACAATCTGTTCATCAGTAAACATTTTTTGTTTGTGATCGTTAGGGTTGGCAAGATCCAACATCAGATTAAAGCTGATTTTATTCTTATTTTTGCTTATATTGCATCAAGATTGTATCAGAAGAAATCATATTTATTAAGCATGAAGATTTTTGTTTAAAAGTTTTACAAAGGGTTTTTCTATTATAAATATTTATTTAAACTTGACACACAGATTTCATAGATGATGACGAAAAGCGTTAAAGACGCAGCCTTTTTCCTTCGTTTTGTTTTTTAAAAAGTTGAGAAACTTCTAGTCTGTGCTGTTGTGGTAATTTATAATGGTATTCAAGTGCAGCCTCATCGATCTTGTATTACAAGAAGACCCCTGGATCCTATCTAGCAAAATGTGAAGACTATCTTATCCAAAAATATAAATTGTTTTCTCCTGCATTCTTCAGTTTGTAATACATGTATTTAATTGGGAGCAGTTGATAATTTCTAATTTCCTTGGCATTAACTTTATAGAACAATTATATAGTATCAAGATGTCAATTTCATTATCACTCACATTTGATTTCCTTAAAACCCTATATTCATAGATATCAAACCATACTATACTTTAAAAGTGATAAAGGGTATTAATAATGAATATTGTAGCAATTTGTTTGTGATTATGAACCTAAGGGTGAAAGTACCTGAAAAGAAGAATGAATTCTTTATTCCTTGAAAGCATTGACAGTTGATCAACCGTTTGTATACTACACTTACAAATTCAAATAACCAGCACTTTATGAAATATTTCAAACTCAATTTATTGAGAGGTCTCAGGTTTCTTTTGTGGGCAAAATTGGTGTTGAGGTCGCCCTGTTCGGGATGTTTGGGTATAATTGGATCTTTGTTAAAATTGTGTTGATTTTAGGCCTAATGGGACTTCCCACCCTTCCTTAGTATTATAGAGACGCACACTTTATCAAACACATGTCCATTGAGTGGTCACACCCCTAATCCAAGGTGTATTGTCTGGTGGTCAAGAATGTCACTTTGGACATTACTGGACAAACATTTACTAAGGATATGTTCAACATCCCAAAATTGTCAGGTGTTTTAAATGTGTATCGTGATCTTTTGTGAGGGAAAACCAGAGACCTAGCATTAACATGGAGTTATTTGGTGATATTGTTTGTGGAACAAGTACAGTTAATGAAACTTTTCTGTTACTTTCACATCATCATTCATGCATTCAGTTTTACTTAACATGCCTCTCAATGTACATGTATAATTCCCATTAATTGGTTGAGCATCATGAGGCTATTGCCAGGAGGTCCTGGATTTAAACCCTGTCCAGCTGTGTATTTTTCTGCAATTGATTACAATTGGAAGGCATTGGTACTTAATTGTCCTATCAGAATCTTGATTATATCAGTCCAATCAAATTCTTTATAGTAGTTGTACAGATGTCCTATCAAAACCTAATAGTAGAATGTCCAATTAGATTCTTTACAATAGTTGTCCAATCAGATTTCTTGCTATGGCCTTTCTGACATTTTATTGGGAAATTTAAGACTGAGACAGACCCTTTTGGTGGTGGCCCTTAATATTCAGAAACAATGTGGCCCTTAATATTCAGAAACAATGAGCATATAAAGATTTTATTCCCCTGTGCTGATCAAGTTTGATTTCCCATAAATAAACGTTAGAAAAACTTTACAAAAAATGATGAAAATTGGTACAAAATCTTTAGAATATTAGTACATACTGAGTATCAGGATTTCTTGCTTTCTGTGATGTAATTATATGTTTATCTAAGTTTGAGGTAATGTGAAACGATCGCTGTAAAAATTGTGTGCATCTTATATACCTGGGTATGTGTAGATGCTGTTACAGGTAATTTATGGTTCATGGAATCGCAGATTTACTACTTTGCACGACAATACAAATGTACTTTTATAAATTCATGTTTCTAGTCATTTGTATGAAAAGGATTAGAATTTTAAACAAAATTGCAGGTAGCATTATTTTGCTATCTTATTTTGTAAGCTCCATGTTTCCAGAGCTATTTATGCAATGTTAAATCAGCAAGTTATTCCCCATCTCTAGTTAAATAGTCATTTCAAATGTAAAGCCAGTTGGCTTAAATAGGTGTGAACAATTTAAATTTAAATTGAATGTTTCAGCAAAAAATGAAGCATAAAAACTAGATTTGACATCCCTTTAGTACACCAAAGCTTCCTGTGCATTACGTGGTAAAATTCACATATGCATGATTATGGGACTCCGAACAGCTACTGAAATTCATGTTGCCCCTCCTTCCTTTGTCCATCCATCATATGAATCATTTGGTTTCAAAGTTTTACATTTTTATGCATATTTGTTCAAAATAAGTCACCATTGGGATATTCTGCATGGTTTTATTCTTATTTCTATATTTTCTCTTAAGTATGACTGACATTTCCATTGTGCAAACAAAAGTAGGTCAAATGCTCACTGACCTTCATTATGACCCCTGACCTAGATCTTCTGATGGAGATTAAAATTTTCTGAATGGCCTTTATTGTAAAGTTTGGTTTAAATGCTGGTCTTATAGACCTGAACCAGATATTTCAAACCACAAAATGTTTCGAAAGCTCTATACCAAAAAAGAAAGTTAACCCTTTTAACAGCCAGCATTTATAGAGTGCATGGTAAATGTTTTGGAAGACTGCGATATATATTTGTGTTGTGTCTTATTGAGATAGAGGAACTCTAGTCCCTTTTATAGTGCTATCACACTGAAGCATTCTTGCCAAATAGACACAAAACAAAATTAACCTAACATTTTTATGCTATAAAGTATAACACATAGTTATTAGTTTTTTCTGTCAATATAATTCTATAGTACATTTTGTGTATACCGTATTCGACCCAATAAGCGCCTGTGTCCCTATAAGCGCCCTTCCCCCATTTTGAAGCCACGATTTCAATTGCCAAGGCATAAATAAAGACAAAAACTATACAAAATTGTAAAGGTTTGCATTAACTTCGTTTTATTGGCACCTTTTCATTCTTTAAACGCCCTGGGCGCTTATTGGGTCGAATACGGTATATACAGATGAGTCTAATACCCACAATATATACATAAATTACATGTATTATGATGATCCACATGATCAGACCACCATTGATGCTATTGTGTATCACATGTCTCGTTAATTAACATGCTCTACATGTACACCATACTGCATGTCTACATGTGTGTGTGATATGGTGAGCAAAAACAACAGGAATATCATGCCTGTCTTTTCTTCAAAGAGTGTAACATGTCACTTTGGTAAGTTAATCCTATATATCGATAGATATAGTGTCTGTTTAACTCATACCAAGGAATGTACGTATAATTTTACCTGTGATTCATTTTTAAAGGTATTTGGTGACAAATGGTTTGACCTTCATGAACTTTTGAATTTTGTTTCCGACAGAGGATTAAATGGTAATTCTGTGTGTGTGGTTTAGAGAGTACATCCTTCATATAACAAATAACTAAATTAATTTATTTCCCTTTTTCATCTCAATATCAAACTGAACAGATATTGCAATGCAACCTGTGACCGCATATGCATGCTTGGGATTTTTGTGAATATGACAAAGATAACTACAAAATCTTACTTCTTTGTTTATCTTTAATGTTTTTCTGTCCACCCAACTAACAAACAAATCCTTGTTTACCTTGTCAATATTATATGTCTGTCATTGTAATTGCCAGTCTTAGCTTTCACAAGTTTTTTAGGGATCATCTTCTTATGTATAACATCATAATGAGATTGATGATTCTGTATATGATACAGGTAGGTCACTATGACCTACATTTTTACCTTTGACCTACATAAAAAGGATTTGGTCAAGTGCACTACAGCTTCCTCTCCATGTCTCCTGATAGGGTCCAGTTGCTGGATCCCCCAAGAACTCCCAGTGTTGCTGCCCTGCTATTGGTTGTTGTCTTACTGTAGGTTTCTTTCCTCACTGAAACAAAATATGATAATTGATATTGATATTTGAACTAAGACTTAATTAAAAACTTAAACAAGATCAGTTGCTCAAGTGCGTTGTTTTTTCATCCATTTGAATTATAGGCCTTAATTCCACCTATAGATTTTACATTGATCAAAATTTAGCGTTTCATCAATAATTTTCTTACATGTGAATGACTTTTAGTCAGACGCACCCTTGCAGAAAACTTGTAAAGAACATGCAAAGATAAGATGAAAAGAAAAACAAAACTTTTGTGGTAGAGAGAGAAAAAATTGTGAATTATTTATCTTGTGTTAAGATTGTGTTTTTGTAATCAGTGATGTACACTTTCACAGGTGTAGACTTGGGGTCAAAGGTCACAGCTAAGTTGAATGCTTTCGTTTTGTTGTTGGGAAAGCTGGCTATCACTATAGACTTGGCGAGGTTGTAGGTAGCATGGAATAAGATAAACCTTTTGTGTGTATGTTTCGTCCGTCATTTTCACATTATCTTTACCTACAGTTTGATGAGAATCTGGATTTTTACTGTACTTATTGTGGTTTACTTATTATTATTTATACTGGTGGAATATTGATGATTCTATTTGATCATCATTGAAAATTTTCATTATGGATATATATAGCACTTGAGATGTGTATGAAATATTTATCATATGTAATACTGATGTTCTATTTGTGGTCAAAAAATTAAGATGCTCTGTAAAATTATTGCTAATTGCCCAATTCATCTTTAGAATTGTAAGTTCAGATGATCTGACCACAACTTGATGGTTTTTCTCTGGATAATCTGACCTTATCCTAGCATGTCCTTAAATGACCCTAGTTTGTTACAAATATAGAATTTACAATAAGATAAATCTAAACACTTTTCTTTTCTGGTCAATGGTCCATTCATCATGGCATGAAGTAGCCATTTTTATGCCATATATTGAAAAGAGATACCATGATTTGTAGCATCTACAAAGGCCTTTTACCACAACTAACTATTTTTGACTGCCCTGCAGGTGCAAATATTAAAGGTGTGAAGTTTAATGTTTCCACATTCTTAACAGTCTGTCCTTATAAACTAGAAATTAATCGCTATCATAGCGCTGGGGATGCTTTAAAAGATTATATCTCTTAAAGGGATATAATGTTTGTTATTAAAATATGTGAAACTGATTTTGGGAGAACGAAGAATGCACAGGATCCCATTTTGAATGTCTTATAGGATAGGGGGGCCATAAAAATAAGTATTTACTGGTGAACTTTTGATGGTGGCGGTATATATGTGTTAAGTCATAAATTATGTATGAGGTGGCTCTTTATACATTAAGTACTGTGTAAAATACTTATGATGAAAGAGGTTCCTCTCTTCCTAAAGTCGTTATACTGTTATAAACTTGAATTTGTATATAAACACCAGAAAATTTATATTGAAAATCATTGAACGCGATACTTGTAGCCGTAGAAAGTCAATTTTGTTATGGTAGAAACACAGAATAGATGGATTAATAAGTAGACAATTTTAGCAGTTTGCTTGATTTCTTTGTTACAATGAAAAAAATGAAAGGGTGTGTATATTTTATATGATTTTGATCCGTGACCACTAGAAACTATCCGTAATAAATCATTTTGATAAATGTATATGATTGAATAGATTGTATAGTGAAAACATGTATATGATTGAATAAGATTGTATAGTGAAAACATGTTCCGTTAAAAATATCATGATTGCCTTTGCTATTTCCTGCGTTCACACGTCACTATATAGAAAACTAACATTTCCGGTTTTATTGTCAATGTTTTCTCCACAGTTATAGGCGACGATCAATCTCAGAGATTTTCTTTACATCTGTCGTAATGCTCGAGATATAAATCATAATTATAAAATGCAATTTCAACATGGTGGTCCCTAAATTTATGTATTTTTTCTGGGTATAGATTTTTTAAATACATACTTATATATTTTTATGTATAATTGGTGTTGCTAAAGACTTTAAATTTTTACCTAGTGTGACCGAAGTATGTATCTTCAAGTGGATCTTTTTATTTTTTTTTTATTTATTCTGAATTTGCACATTGAATCTTTCCTTGAATAAAAGACATTGCTTAATATTTAAAATAATTCAGATTTATAACAAATAATTTGATAGTGAATCATATTTAACTCTTTCATCTTTAGTATATTGTTGTAGTTATCTTAATTTAGTTAGCATTTGATTTTAAGACTTCAGTATTAAATGTTTCACCAATATAGAATGTATTGGCTTGAAATAGAACTGTTATGAATATGTATAGATTATTTTGACTTTTATGATTTCAAAAGACGTTTCTAGTAAGATTTGATATTTAATAAAAGTTTTTGTGGTGAGCTGTCATTCATTATCATAACAAAAATTATAATATATAACTCGTTTACGAAGCTTTAATTATGGAAACCCCCTACTAAATTTCACGTAGGCCACGCAGGAATGTAAAAATATTTATCTTCCTGGCTGTTTTTCATTCAAATGTATCTTATCATGAACATCAACTGTCATCTTCGGTAAGAAATCGGTAGTAAAGTTGTACCCTTTCTTTGGATAAGGGCAGCACATAAAGTAGATTGTAGCATGGGTTGTTTCTAGTGAAAGTGTTAAAACTGCGGCAATGAAATTTACAGGAAACGTGTGTGTGGGAATGGGAAAAAAACAAAGTGGGATAGAACTTATGGTTAGGGATGAGGTAAAATGAAAGATATTTCCCAACAACAAAAGTCATGACAAAGCCTATGAAACTTGAGGGTGCACGAACCAGAATGTCAATAAGTCTATTATCAGTTGATAAAGCCACAACAGTATAATTAAAGATTCAAGTAAATGTCAGAGTTTCCATGTATAGTTTGTATTTCAGATTGAATCAGTGACAGATATTATTTTTAGAGAAAGGTTGATACAATGATTGAGGTTGAGTAAATTAAGACTTCTATAGACTGCAAGACAAAAACATTCTTAACTTCACACTTAAGATACATTATCAGCCTCAGCTTCCAGTTATCTTCTATATTTATTTTTATAGACACCCAGGGATAGAAAGGAGTTGTTTGTTTGATTGAACTGCAATATACCTGGAAATGGGATGGTGGTAGGGGGTGGGGCCTTATTTACAGGCATGGTCTTATTGTCAAAAAGTATGGTTTGTACTCAGGGGTCTAGCTCAAACATTACTTATTCTCTGTCACCATCAAATCTTTAAAAAGGATATATAATTATATATGACTTGGCCCAGATATGCATGATTGGTGTTTGTCAACGATATACTTACTCTTTTGGAGTGCCTGGTTCCATTTTTTGTGGTTTTCTCAGGACACTTCATGTAACTCACATTTTATCCATCAGGTTTAAATTTATATGTACTTCAACTTTCATCAGCAAGGGGTTCTTGAATGTAACTTCAAGTCACATTAGCTGTGATCAAAATGTAAGAAGAAAATGTTACCATGGTAATGCTAGCTAATTTAAGTTCTTATCCTGGCTACCAATTGAGCTACCTGTATGCTCATCGATGAATACCTAGTCAAGTCCTGATATAATTCCATATACATATGCTGTTGCTACAAATTGTAGAACAATTAAGTCAAAAGGATGTAAATGTTACACATAGACATTTGTTTTTATCTATATAGTTTTTATCAAATATTATCTAATTACTGTTTTCTTCTTTTTTATAGCCAGATCATCAGAATTCCTTTCTGTGGACGCTGAATCGAGATCCACCTTCTTACTTCTTTGGGACAATCCACGTCCCATATACCAAAGTGTGGAACCACATACCAGAAAGCACCAAAGAAGCCTTCCAACAATCGGAGAACATTTTCTTTGAGTTGGATCTTACTGATGTTTACACCGTGACCGCTTTAGCAAATTGTCAACTCTTGCCAAATGGCGAGAATCTATCAGATGTTTTACCAGTTGACATGTTCAACAGGCTGAAGAGCCATTTAGAGTATGTTAGACAAAAAATGCCCTCCTGGATGTCCGCTGACCAGAAGGGGAGAGGAATGTATGCGGATTATTTATTCAATGCTATTGCCGGAAATTGGCAAAGGAAGAGGCCCATTTGGGTGATGTTAATGGTGAATTCTCTAACGGAAAGTGACATTAAATCTAGAGGGACACCCGTCTTGGATTTGTACTTAGCTCAACAGGCGGAGAAAATCGGCAAAGTGACAGGTGCAATAGAACGAGTGGAAGAACAATGTGTGCCGCTTAATGAGCTAAATTTCTCACAGGTAAGTTGTTCTACCTGAATACATTTTCGAAAGTTTGGATTTTATCACTTCAGTTTACAAGAACAAAAGCTTTATTGGTTATTTACAGGTATGAAGACGTTATGATTTGGTTGGAGGTACATTTGTATTCTGTATACAATTCGTGTAGGTGCAGCCAACATTGTTCTCCTCATAGAGAAATACAGAAGCTCAAACGATATACTTACCGGTACCTTTCCCTGAGAAACATAAACCATTTGGTTTTGGCTGAAATACAGCTTCTATCACTGAAACTTTAGCCATTTGTTTTTCAACAGGAATACAGAAATGCACATACAGTTTTGTGCCTAAAAATTGAAAAAAACTTTCGCTCACCTGTCGTTGGTTGTATCTTCTGATAAGTACACCTGTTCTGTAAGTGCCGTTAACAGCATAGGAAGTGCGTTTCTCACCCATTCTAGAATTTTATTGTGCTAGCTTTTTGCCATATAATTGAAACATTTACTTCAAAAACCCTGAATCGGTCAATTATGTTTAATGGAATGTTAGGAGCACACCTGAACCCTAAGAACCCCAAACAGGTTCATTGTACTTCGAGTGCTTGTTTTCGTTTGAATTTTACATAAATTTTGGAAAAAAGCTTTTTTTTTTTAAAGATAAACTTGCAGAAGATAGGCTATTAACCAAAAATGTATACCGTTTTACACTTCATATAAAAGTTTTACTGGCCGATAAATGTATACATCAAACATCTTATCAAAAACAAATACTTTTAGAATATGATATTCAAAAGATTCAAGAAATGTTTTCATTTTTAACCAATGAAAGAATTTTTTTTTTAATTACTTTTTAGTTTAAATATCAGACTTTTTTTTCCAGAAGCTTTTTTTAAACTTATAATACTATCGATGATGTTTTTGTTGTGTTCTGATAAATGGTTGCTCACACCCTCTGTGTTTACACAGACCACCAGTACTTTTCTACTTCACATGGTTGAAGAGTTCCACTTAAGGGAGGTAAACAAAATTGCACAAACACATTCTTGAGGCCCCTGAATGCTATAAAACCACTTTACTCTATAAGAATGTGTACAAAGATATTGTGTTTGGTTTCTCCCTATTGTATAAAGTAAAGCCACCACCCAGTGGTGTGTATAAAGAGAGTGGAAGTCGCAGATCTGCATTTACCAGGGATGTTGTTGAATGGATTCATTTATTTTGGAGTCCAGAGGATCACTCGACTGCAGGACTGGATTAATACTTAGTGGTGGTCCTATATATACTGCCAACCTAACTGATATAATGATTTAAGTTATTATCAATGCAAATTTACAGAGCACAGTAATGGAGAATTGGTAAATGGAACACTATTGGTTTCAAATGTTTTTTATGTGATTCACAGTGTGCCAATTATGTGTATAAAGCTGTGAAACTTAATGATAAATTTCAAAAGCTGACAATATCTATAATATGTACATATTCCAACACTATATAGGAGACCTATAACAAAATGGCTGTCACTTCTTTAGAAACAATGACAAAATTATATAATGGGGCATCAGTTTACCATTTGAAATCAATTTGTTTATCTCAACACAAATGCTTTAAAACATTATCAAGCATTTTGGTAGGCAAAAATATTCAAAAACTTCAATTAAAATGAAAGTCATCAGATGATGGTTGTTTTAATATGTAGACCAAAACCAGCAAAAACAAAAAGTCTTGGTCATTTATACATGCTGCTTGAATCGGATTTCAACTTGATACGGGATATACTTCATGCACATTGGTCTGCAACTTGCTGCACTTTTAAGGAAAGACTGCATGCCTGCAGGGAAACATTTTTGTGTTGTATAGGGGAATGTGTTTAGAAACATCACTGTGTATACCCAATGGTGCAAACAAGAGATTAACTTTCTCAATATACTGGTAATTCTCACTAAGTATTAGCCAGTGATGAATACTGTTGTACAATTTATGGCTACAGATTTCTCAGTTCATGTCTCAAGTCTCCAACACCAGGCAGTGATTGATTTTTTTGTGATTCAGTGTCATGGTGTTCTAGTCACAGAAGCACCTTAGCTGCAGAAATCAGTGTCTTGTTTCAGATAATTAAACATCCTGAACCATCTTGTACATACACCCAATCCTGTAAAATGTACAGCACCATTGCTCCCCGTTTGTTAGATCAAGTTTCGGGATTAGCAAGGTTGCCAAACCCTTGATGGATGATGATGCATCATATTATTTTTAACCATAAAGGTGATAACTTCCTAAGAAAATTTTGGTAGATTACTTCATGTTTCTCTCATTCTTTATCTCTATCTCAAAGCCCATTAGCTGACAAAATGATGAATGCTCTCTGATACCTCAAACTATCATTAAGACATCAAAATACCAATTGTTATTGTGATATCTCAAAAACATAGTTAAATTCTGAGTTGTTGGTTCTTTTCTAAAAAATAATACAAATGAGGTGTGATTAAATATATGTTGAAAGAATATCTATAGGGCTGGTACCAAACATGTCAGACTTGTCATTCAATATGTCTGCCATATGATGAGGATGGTATCTGTTGGGGAAGGTTTTATTGATACAGTTGAATCAAGTTGATTGCTTAGTAGAGATATGTAACATTTTAAAGCTGTATCATTGAAGTGGGCCAATATGTTATATTGAAGGTAGTATCACAAGGGTAAAAGATTGATGATTTTTTTTTTGGAAGTTAATCAGAAAATATGTTCTGCATAATCTTTGTAGATTGTCAATAGATACAAAATTCCATAAAGTTACATTCATATTATTTTGTAAATAATCTTTGAAAATTTATATGACAGGATAAAGGCTAATTATAAAGCAATGACAATTCATCATTAACATTTTGTTCCTTGTAATAAGCAAAACATCTGATGATATATATATATAGTAAAGTTGTAGAAGCTTTTTTTTGACAATTTTCAATAAACAATGAAAACTTTTATACTCCTCAATTCATTTAACTATATTCAGTCATTTTACAGATCAATTGCCGATACCTGGTACATTTTTTGAGGTTCATGCATTCTTGAAATCTGTTTTAAAACACATATGATATGAGCAAATCATCAATGGTACATTAAAGTGTCATACCATTTTGTGGATCGTACTTCTTGAGTGGTTTTTGTGAATTGTGAATCTGTCAGCCATTTTGTTGGTTACACATTGTCAGTAGTCCTTGTTGACTGAAGGAGAACACCAGATATTTCTAATTGGGCTGGACATGCATGTGTGAAGTCAGTGTGTACTTAGACATTGATTTTATTTCCTACTTCCATCCTCCTGATTACTTCACCCCTTCTTGACACTGGTCCATTGGGAGGAGCAGACGGTCAGGGGAGCTGTCAGTAATTCTGATCAGGGCTGGGGAGCTGTCAGTTATTCTGATCATGTGCAGAGCTAGGGAGCTGTCAGTAATTCTGATCATGTGCAGAGCTAGGGAGCTGTCAGTAATTCTGATCATGTGCAGAGCTAGCTAGGGAGCTGTCAGTAATTCTAATCATGTGCAGAGCTAGGGAGTTGTCAGTATTTGCAGAGCTATAGGGAGTTGATAGTAATTCTGATTGTACACAGGGTACTGCCATAATTTAGTGATTGAACACAGGGATTTGTCACAAAGAGCAGAAAAAGTCACTCTTTTGTTGCATTTGTTGACACAATCTGATTTCTGCTTGAGACTCTTTACTCTATCCTTATCTTTATATATTTTGATATTCTGTTTAAAAAAATAAACATTGACAGTTGATCACAGAAGAAATGGACAAGGCCTCATAATAAACAAAACAAATGTGCCAAGCTTGTGGCAAGGGTTTCAAACCAAAGACACATTGGCCATGAGCTCTAGACAACTGCTTTTCTAATTGCAAGGTTATACATCTGGTCTAGATCTGTCACCTTGCTGCACATGAATATAAGTGTGCTTAAAATACCTGTTGAGAATTAGGCCAAGGTGCATTGAGTTTTCTAAAGGATTTAACAGATCAATTAATTCTGATGTTTATAGCTCAAAAGTTTGGGTTCTCTATGGCTCAAACATTTGGTTTCTCGATCTATGGCTCAAACATTTGGTTTCTCGATCTATGGCTCAAACATTTGGTTTGAGACTAGACCTAGTGGCTGTATTTCATCTCTCTCTCCTTGCTGGACCATATGAATTTTTCTCCCTTTCCTTGGATGCAGTTACACTTGATGAGACGTGATAGAAATCATGTGAGGCTCGAACCTTTAGATGATTCAATGTTAACACAAGTGACCAAATGTTATCACCGTAAAAGTTGATAACAGGTTGGTATGTGTGTGGTATCAAAATGGAGCTTCACAATCAATAGATCCAGATAATCCAGTGACAACACAGGGTGACTATCTATAAAATGATCAGTTTCTGACTCTGATAACATATAGGTACATGCTAGTTTTATAGTTATATTTAGTCGTACAATGATACATCAAAATAGTTCTAATCTCAAGGTCATAAGGTCAAAATATTTCTGTCAATCAACACATTCCATAGATAGAAAAGTAGACATACATTGTATTTCATTAATCTGTAAAAATGTTGTAATACAAGTATGAGTGATTCACATTTAGATTATCATGTGATGGAAATATGTCCAGTTATCAGTCTATAATTAGCTGAGGCGGTATGTGTGGTGGGAGTTAGAGGAGAGAGATCAGAAGCGATGTAGACAATATGAAGCAATACAGTGATAAGTCATTTGAGTATACACACAGTTAGTCCTTTTAAAACAGAAACTGCACAACATTGAACCATTGCATATTTACAAATCAAAAGTGTGTCCATGGTTATATATATCTTACCTAAAGACACTACCACTGTAACAGGACAGACCAGTTCACTTCTCAGCACCCTGAAGACACTACCAATGTAACAGGACAGACCAGTTCACTTCTCAGCACCCTGAAACACAAACTGCAAAGGGAAAGCTGAACCATTGCTCCCCAGATCGCCATTTAAGGTTACATAAATATTGCATGCTCAGTCCAACTTGTTTTATGACACCCCCCTCATGCCATCCGAAGATTTGAAAATTGTAAAAATCAAATATTTACAATTTTTATATTTCCCAATGCATCAAGTCATGAATGTCAAAAGTTTGGCATTTATGATGGATACGCTAGTCTTGAATTGGATATAAATGTACTTATTTCTGGCGTCTATATCTTACATTTATCAATGTTTTATCTCCCTTTAATGAGCACCACATTTACGAAAACCACACATAGACAAATTATTATCGCTCCGAAGGTGGAAACAAATTTTTGACCTTGAGTCTAAAATAATTTTTCTGATAAACCTTAATTTACTTGTAACGATACCCAATATAATGGTTAATAAAAAACAGCAGAAATTTGTAGTTTTAGTAAAAAGGAAATAGTTGCCCCAGCAGGTCCAGTAAGGCACATGTTACAGTAATATTGATAGGGAAAGCAGATTGTGAACACCAAACATTTATACCATACAAACGCATGCTGTTACCAAAAGATCACTTTCTTTTTGAAATTTGAATCTTGATAAATTGTGTATTAATGGAGAAAGCCTGCCAGTGGAGAGATGTATCTTACGCTGTAACAGCTGTAAACCGTTAAATCCTTGTAAAACGCCCGCTGTTTCTGTCGGGGGAATTAACTATTGTTTTATTGTTAATTACCAACACAACCTTGATGTTGATGTGAGGTGCAGAGGTGCTGCCCCCTAGGTATGGCATACAACACCCAAGATCTGCCGCTAAGCGCTAACAATAGCTTGCCAAACATGACCAATTGTGCAAGGAACAGGTGTAGAAGCTGATAAGATAAGTCCAACAAGGCGTAGAATTGATAGTAGGCTTAATAATGTTGCATCAGTAGATAATTGATATTAGACCGATATTCGGGGAACATAAGTATCTGAAATCTCAAGATTTTGTTGTGGTAAATACCTTTGGTATTCACATATAATTAGGAGTAATTGAATATCAAAATTGTCCCTTTGGGAATTCGAAAAAATTGAATGGAGCAATACAATGCTCAGAATTAGGTGTTGTGAAATACAATGTCTGATGTAGTACTGATTTCACAATCAGGCCTGTCTATAAAGACCACCCAAGGTGGTGTCTGATTCACAATCAGCGTCTATGTACTGATTCACAATCAGGCCTGTCTATAAAGACCATACAATGCTGATGTCTGTGCTTACTGATTTCACAATCAGGCCTGTCTATAAAGACCACCCAAGGTGTGAAACATGCTGATGTAGTACTGATTTCACAATCAGGCCTGTCTATAAAGACCACCAAGGTGTGATACATGCCTGATGTAGTACTGATTTCACAATCAGGCCTGTCTATAAAGACCACCAAGTGTGAAATACAATGCCTGATGTAGTACTGATTTCACAATCAGGCCTGTCTATAGACCACCAGTGTGAAATACAATGCCTGATGTAGTACTGATTTCACAATCAGCCTTCTAAAAACATGCGATTGATCACATAAGAAGCCTGATGTAGTCTGATTTCACAATCAGGCCTGTCTATAAAGCTATGCCTGATGTAGTAGACCATTATAAGACCCATTGAATAACACAATGCTATGATGTAGTACTGATTTCACAATCAGGCCTGTCTATAAAGACCACCCAAGGTGTGAAATACAATGCCTGATGTAGTACTGATTTCACAATCAGGCCTGTCTATAAAGACCATGCCTGATGTAGTACTGATTTCACAATCAGGCCTGTCTATAAAGACCATGCCTGATGTAGTACTGATTTCACAATCAGGCCTGTCTATAAAGACCATGCCTGATGTAGTACTGATTTCACAATCAGGCCTGTCTATAAAGACCATGCCTGATGTAGTACTGATTTCACAATCAGGCCTGTCTATAAAGACCACCCAAGGGATAAGGTACAAATGGTTTGTTGTATATTTGTCTTTATATACCATACACAGGTCAAACATTTTTGAAAATGGCCATATTTTGACCTGTAGAAAGTGGTCTTGTTTAGCAGCAGAAGTGGTCACTAATTGCATGTTTGTATTGTTACATGCATAAAATAATCTTAGTAATTGCCAGGATGAGATGAAGGGTTAAGTTATAATGCAAATGAATTACAGAATTTACTTATAACCTTAGACTACTAATTTCAAGGTCACAGAGAAATTACTCTTGAGAATACATTTGAAAAGAACTTCTTTGTTAAGTATAGAGACTGGTTTGTCATCATCTGCATATTCAGCAAATCTGAATCAACTGATTGATGAAAACACATTTGGATTCCACTTGTCTTAATTGTCATTTGTCCAAATTCATAGGCATTGGCAGTCACAGAAAGGGCATTGTCAATGGACGATGGTCAATAACATGTTCTATCGAGTACAATGAACGCTTTATGATGGAGAAGACAATCTGTTTGTGATATCAACCAGCTCTTGTTCTTTTTAGTGCATGGCCTGAATCTTAAACCATTCTCCTTCTCCAGTACCTCTGTAGATTGTCTTCAGCTTTAGGCCTTTGAACTAGGACTTGGCTACAAGATTCTGTACATGTTTTGTGCAGGAGGGATGGGGATCTTGAAGACAGACACAATGTTTTTCAGCTTTCTAAAATGTAAGTGCTACAGACTCTGTTATCTGTTTATGATGTCATCTATTCTTCTTACTTTGGAATGCAGGGTTTAATTGTCTAAGAAAAAATCTTACAGGATCTGCAACAAATATCTTGTTGGTTGAAATAACATAGATATCAGTGAATCCGAATTGAGCTATGGATTGCTATCTGATATAGACCATGTGTCTTTAAGTGCATAGCTCAAGTGCCGTTAAGTGAAAGTGATATACAGAAGAAGCCATTTGTCACATTTGTTTTTGAAAAAGTAATTCTTTTTGTCTACAGTTCGACTCTGCTTTTAAATCCAAGTCTATCTCCCATATTTTTTCAAATGAATTTTTGATCAGAAATAAAGTTTTTTCTTTATGAACACTCTTTTAACTAAAATCAGTTCAAAGAGTTTACTGAATATCATAATAAAAATAAAGTCATTTATAACCGAAGTGTAAAGGTCAGGGTTCAATGATAACGGCTAACATGAAGGACAAGGTTAAATCTCATTTAACCCCTGAAACAGAGGTCAAGGTCAGATAATGAAGTTATATCTGACACAAAGTTCAAGGTTACATAATAACAATTTTTTGCATTACTAGTATCAAGGTTAATATTACAATTAAGAAGGTGTTAAAGTCACATAAAGGTCAAGGTTAGATAGAATGTTATGCTTAGCACAAGGTCAAAATTTGATAATTATAGTGGCATCTGAAATACCCAAGTACAGATTTGGAAAGAATCATGGGCTGACTCGAAACATATTAGAGTTTAACACTGATTAAATGTGGTCCATTTTCGGGAGATTCCACATCTGTGAGGCATTGAATTACCCATAATTCTAACTCTTCTGTCTGATTAAAAAATGTAGAGAGCAGACCAATCGTACATTAACTTATACAGAAAAAAATTCTAGTAGTATGTAATTAATTTGGATTTTTTGTTTGATTTTGATAAGACTTGACTAGAACGGCTGGTTTTGGTCACTTTTATTGGATATACAGACAGTACATGTGTCTTGTTGGGGTCTGTAACAGATAAATCAATCAATGCCTAGGATCTTTTTTTGGATTAGAATCTTGTGTTGATTAGCTTCATAAAATCAAGGTCCTTGAAAAATATGGCTTTATATTTAGGGTACTAAAAATTCTGGCTTTGCATATTATCTGCCCTTGCAGGTTTGAAATAATGATTGTGTAAAACGCGAGTGTAACATCATATTTTACAGATATAGCAATGTGAGCTTCACCTGAAAAATAATCTTCCTGCAAGGGAGATATAACTCTGTAAAGACAAGATAAGTTAAAGATGCTCCACCGCCGACAGAACATAAACGATAGTCATCATTTGAACAATAATTGGTGTTTAAACGTGTATATATATGTCTAATTAACAGAAAAAAATAATATAAAATAATTCATTTTGCCTTTGGTGCATGTGCAATCATTACTTCATTCCATATAGGATATAGTGCCACAGATTTTTTTCGGGATGCAATTAATTGTTTTCCATATTTTTAACTTGAAGTAAAATTAGAAGCTCCGACTTTTCAATGGTGGTGATGATGTAAAGTAAGTAACTTTTATAACCGAAGAAAAATACTAAATCGTCTGCTCCTGTTTTTGATAGTGAAAAAATACCATTTTTCAGCGGTGGAGCATCTTTAAGGTTATAGGTCTCAATAATATTGTAGATTAAAATTTTACACTTTTCGATTATCAGAAAGTATTCATGCATCTCTCTGTGTTGAGGAATGTATATTGGTTTGGAGTCAATAGTTTAGTGTATTGCATAATATTTGACATTGGAAATCTATAGTTATCCATAGACATTCATGGTGGCCTCATCATTATTAGAACCCTCTCTGCTAATTACCATAATTTTAACCCACTCAGATCTTCCCTTGCTTTGATAATCAATACCTTTAAGTAGTTAGGGTTTATCATTACACAGAAATGGTTTCCAGAGTGGTGGGACATATTTCTGATTTCTATGTCATCAATTATTGGCGATAATTTAAGGATCATTGAGATGGGTTCCCATTCCTCATTCACCCCTGTAGACACAAATGAACACTTCCAAATCAAAGGCTGGAACAGTTCATTATAAATTATCAGGGCTGAATGAGTTAAAGAACTACTTCATTAGTCCATTGTGTTCTTCCTGCCATCTGCCTACAACTTCCCCCAGGGGAGATAACTCAAGTGTATAATGGAATGAATGACTTGATAATGACTATTAGAGTGTAATTGTTCAGTCATTTAGCAACATACATTTCTATTAGCCAAAGTGTTAAACAATGTCAGTAATTATACAGACAACTTCTACCAGCAACTTTTCCGACACCTAGATGGAAGACCTTGTCCAAGAAGACCCCATAATCATGTTAACTCCCTAAGGGACACTCGGAAATACACTACTAACACAATGACTTATGTTGCTGATAATTGCTGAAGATTGAAAGTGCTGTGAGGATAATGTATTTTTTCCAGTATATTTTCTTCATTAGTTCGATCACAGGGTAATTTATTTCTATTAGTGACGAAATGAACTGCTGGTTGAGTTATTTCTGTAGAGAAGAACCTGAGAGAAGACACCAGCAGTGTCGATTTGTGAACTGTCAACACATATCCACTATGTTGTCACCACTTTTCTTAAGTCTATACTTATCAATTTCATTTATTTGTCATATTGTGTGTATACCTGGCTACAAATGAAAAAAATATAAACTGAAACAAATATATTTATCACTTAGTTTGAAGTTCTTATTTACTGTATAACAAGTGACGTAAGTAGACATGTTCAATAATTTACTTATTTCCTCCATCAGACAACTACCAACATCATCTTTTATTGTGATTTACTGCCTATATAACTCGACCTATTGGTAAAAAGGTTTAATTTTTTTGTTGATTTGATTGTGATGTAGTAGTGGAAAGCATTAATAGAAGTACAAGTAAATTATGTTATATTTTTGTTAGGATGAAGAGGCCAGTTTTGTTTTTTATAAAAGGAAACCAAATGTAAATTGATAACGCCTATCACTTCCCTAATATTATTTATATATATATACTGAGGTATTTTTTTAATCACAATACTTAACCTTTTCAAATGTTCACTGTTATATCTTCGGTAATATAATTGATAGACAATAAAGATGGGGGTCAATGAGTACAATGTCTAGGGAAACAAATCACCTTCCATGAGCTCTAGACTTTGTCTCCATATTGATTCTGATACTGTCACCTGCTCCCCGCCTCTCTCAGCAGCCATCTTGTCTGACTAATGTCATGTAGACAGACTAACTTAGGGATGGTGTATACATTCTGTGGGGGTTGGGGTTTGGGGGTTCCATGCTAATCTGTTTTAGAGTAGAGTAGAGAGCCTGCCTGTTGTAGTCAAGGGGGGGGGGGGGGGTCATCATTTGACCTTGTACTAATCAAAGGGGTCATCAGTATCAATTGACCTCTGACCTTTGGAGACATCTATATGTTAAACACAAATGTTCCTATTTTATTGCCAATCTTGAGGTCTAATTTACAGTATTTGTTCTAATCCAATCATACAGTTATGTCTAAGTGAATTGATATTTCAATATTAACTTAAAAGTACAATTAATTTCATTTATTATCCTTTTATTGGAGATCCCTGGTGGGCTAAACAATGGTCCTTCAGATTAAACAGGCGTAGTACCTTTGATATTTATACAAAGTAGGAGGCCATATAACTGATGACGTCAACACTAAAATTTTGGAAATATTCTGTCGAAACGTATTTAATAGTGATTGATTTTCATCATACATGTAATTTTCTATCCTAAAAGTAGGGCTGTATAGCTGCAGATTCTACAAGCAGAATAATAAATTGTTTTAGAAAATTTCAATATTTCAAATGCTGGAATTGTCTGCTTTCAAAAATTAGTGTGATAGAATATGTTTCTTAAAGTTGAGAATATCCAGTTGCTGGCAGAATACGTCTAAATTTCAGTCAAACATAAAAACTAGATTCTGTCTAGAAGTATTTGTTAGGGATGGTAAATAGCGAAACAGTTATATATATAAATGTACTGTACTGTTGGTCAAGTCTGGTTTAGATTAATGGGAAGGGTTCCCCAGAGCGGAGGTAAAGTCGTCATTCCAAATACATAGAGTGTTAGATTATTAATGTCTTTACGTTGTAATAGGTGTGATATACAAACGACCTGCCAGAAGTGACGCAGACAGTTGTAGTAACGGTACCGGAGCTGGAAGGATCCAGAGACCTAGTTCTAGTTCATCACTTATAACCGAAGGAAGCAATTGATAATGCTGCCAGTTTTGACCTCAAGTCTGTAGATTTTCTTCATTAAATACAACCGTGTCTGTTATGTATGGCGAAGAAAGAGACTCAATACATTGTTTCTTCCCAGGTCTGAGCTTTAAGCAAGCTACAGCTGAAGAATCGAGTAATGGAGCTAGGAGACATATATACAATTCTGACACCCTAAACCGGAGTACTCCACCTGATATCAAATCATCTGGAGAAAAAGATAAATTTTCCTTTCGTCGTAGTTTATTGGAATTCTCGACAAACTTTCTACCCAATATATTGGTTTTTCCACTTGATATAACGCCCATGTTGATTGGACCATTTGTATCCACCTGTCTTACTAAAGTTGTATGCACTCAAACAAATCCAGTGCCAAGTCTGCCATTAAGATCCATCTTTCAGGCAGAAAGGGAGTACAGGGCTGCGTTACTGCGGCCATGTTTATTAGGCGTTTTCTACATGTTTTATGTTTAAGACTCATATGTTTGGACATATCAGTAGAAACAGGTGGCTCTCTCTATCACACCGACTCTGTCAGGTGAAGACAACTTGAGACACACCACTATTGGTACATATATCATCACATCTTTATCTTATCGCTGTCTTCCAACTTCTTCTCCGAATAGTTGACTGACCTTTTGGTTGCTTTTACTGTTAATTAGCTAAGTAATAATATTTAGACAGTTGTTTTTAGCGCCAAGGCTGGTGTAGCTCGAATATTACCGTATTGGTCTAATTGTTGTCCTTTCCAGATTGTACACAAATTGGTAATCAAAGCCTCAAACTTGGTCAATAATTTTTTTGTTTTAGCCTGATTAAGTAAACTTCTTTGTAACCACTGGACATGAACTTGGCATAAATGTATGGTCAATGGAAATATTGACTTCCTTTCTCTTCCCCATGATTAATAGGTACTGATTATAGAACTTGTATTTCTAAAAACCTCCTGAACCTTGGGGACGTCAAATCAAACAATGTTACCAGATTGACTGTGTTAATTCCCCCAAATAGATGTGAATAGTAACAGAGTGTGCCTGACCATGTGGGTTACAACTTTCCTTTTGCACAATCATATTACCGGGGTAACTGGTTTAATAATTTTAAAATACATTACTTTCTAGAGCATTGATACTGTATAGTTACTAATATTGGCAGGATTTTGATTTCGCTAAATTCGTGAATTCATTCAAATTCGCAAAAATTTCTCGCAAAATGTATTAAATATGATTTGTGAAAATAAGCCGCCGCCTAAAAGTTCCAAACAATAAATTTCGAGATTTTTCACTCCCAAAATTTAATAACTATAGAGTATATATAGTCTTATCCAATCAAGGACGCTTATCTTGCACTTTTATGGGAATTACAAAATCTTATCTGATTGTAGATATATGTATGACATTGATGATGTAACTGAAAAAATAATCCTGTTACATTTTTCTTATACCCTTTCGCTCTAAATGACAAAAGGTTGTTCTTCAAGACCTTTATTCAACTTTTAAGATATTCTATAACAAAATTGTGTTTTTGACATTTGGTAAAAAAGATTAAAAAAAAAAATGAAATTCTGGAGATTTTTTCCACAAATGTCAAATGTGCAAGGTCAAGTCATATTACATAGAGAATACATACATAGTGTCTTAAAATATAAGTTATATTTTGGCAAAGGTTAAAGGATGAAAGTGGCAAGCCCTAAATTGTCCATATATGATTGTAATGTTGTTACTGTCATTATGACGTCATTGTAATTAAGTCTTTCCATCACATGGCAATGTTTCAATGATGTTATGATACTACATGCTGCCTCAATTTATAAAAATGTTAAAGATGCTCCACCGCCGACAGAGCATAAATGATATTCATATATGTCTAATTAACACAAAAAAATAATACAAAATAATTTATTTTGCCTTTGGTGTATGCGCAATCAGTTCTTCATTCCATATAGGATATAGTGCCACGGAATTTTTTTGGGATGCAATTAATTGTTTTTTATATTTTTAACTTGAAGTAAAATTAGAAGCTCAAACTTTTCAATGACGGTAATGGTGTAAAGTAAGTAACTTTTGTAACCGAAGAAACATACTTAATCATCTGCTGCTGTTTTTGATAGTGAAAAAATACCATTTGTCAGTGGTGGAGCATCTCTAAAGATTATATAATATTATATACAAATTCAGCTAGAGAAAAATGCTTACCCCCTTCAGGGCGAAACACGTCCTAGAGATTCAAACTGTTGGGGTAGGATTCCCTATCAAACACTTGGTAAAAATCCTTATGTTTGACAACCTAAGAATCCTACCTCTTGGGTCTGCAAGTTCTTCCGGCTCACACACCCTTAAGACAAAATTTTACTCACATGGGGGTAAACGATTATTTTAAAATTTTTAACCCATGTCTGTCCCATCTGGTTACATAGATCCTGTATAGATCTCAAAACAATTCAGTTTTTGTTTTATTTCATATAAAGAAGACTAAATACTATGTATGCACCTGATAATAATCAACACAATAAATGATATATTCTAAAAATTGTGCTTTATTACTCTTGTTAATTTAGGAAAGTAATGGCGCCCCTAACCATAATGATCGAAATAATGAAATAAAACCTTGAACTTCTTACAAGGGGAGCTAAGTAGGGTTAAGTGGCGGTACAGGGTGGGTGGATTACAACAAAGTGAAGAATTTAAAGAGTTGATGGAGGGGGCGGATTTAGAGCCTATGCGTGTGGTAATCAAAAGGAACGTTAATATCTTGTATTAAGTCAGCTATGTAAACTATGACTGACAGATATAGCTGTCTGGCACACTTATTTGGACCAAAAAATATTACTGTCAGACCTCAGGTAGACTTCTGTAAGCTCAGTGATATGTATGAAAATCAATAATTTTTCTCTTTTACATCAGTCAAAAACTCAAGTTCTAGTATTATCTTTATGCAAGTCAACCATTTAGATAGTTCAGTAAAACCTGACTTAGCATCCACCTCTGTAAAACCATCTGCTGATAATTTAACAAGACCTTCTTTAG